>NW_027397106.1:9844938-10143703 GCF_003265705.2 Callorhinus ursinus | reverse complement strand
TCCGATTTTGTGCTCCGCGGCTCTATCACTTGCCAGAAGCGGCCGATGGAGGCCCCTCCCCCGCCGTCTATCCTCCCGAATATCGCCTCGGATTCACTTCTCCGCACGTCCTACCTTCAAGTGGTCGCTTCTCTGTTCAGAGAGTTGTTGCTACTCTCTTCTTCGATCTCCTGTTGAGTTCGTAGGTGTTCAGAATGGTTTGATCCCTATTCAGCTGAATTCCTGAGACCAGACGAAATCCAGGTCTCCTACTCCTCCGCCATCTTGCTCCGCGAGTTATTGATGTTCTACTCAGAGGTAATCATTCTTAGAAAGGCTGCTGATAATATATAGTCAACTCACATCCTGGCCTGGTTCGTGTCAAACAAGTGATTTTTTAGAAGAAGGAATAGAGGTTGAAATATTAAAAGTGTATCAATTTAGGAAATTGTTTTCAGAAATAATCTATAATTTTCAATACATTAAAGGAAGGAACATTGGTAGCTGAAAATAGAGAATCAAATAGGGCGGATATACTAGGGTATAGCGAAATGTGTGCTCTCGGTAACTCACTAGATTTATGGAGTTTTTTTTTAAGATTTTTTTTTTATTTATATGAGAGATAGTACAAGAGGCAAGAGGTTCAGAGAGAGAAGGGGACTCCCTGATGAGCAGGGAGCCCAATGTGGGACTCGATTCCAGAACTCCAGGATCATGACCTGAGCCAAAGGCAGTCACTTAACCGACTGAGCCACCCAGGTGCCTGATTTATGGAGATTTTGATCAAAATTTTTGCCTTCTTAATGGAGAGCAGTGAATATTAATAGAGAAAAAAAACCTTCATATATCTTAGATATTTCAAAGCCTGGTAGCACTAGACAAAAATCATTTTTAAAATGAGAAGTTTTAGTAATTTAGGAAACTAAAGTAACTACTTTATTTAGAAAAGTAAAATCTGTTACTGTTCATGGATAAGATCTTGAAGGTTGAAAGCCCCTGAACAGAGATGATGACATAGTAACTTAAACAATTAAATAACTTAAATAGTAAGTGATCAGTTTATAGATGTGAATTAGTGATGTTTTGAAAATATTGAAAGGACTTCCTGGGAATCTGTGCTTATACTTGATTAGCCAATAAACAAAATATATTTGAGTTAAATTATATGTGCTAATCATAAAACTAACTTGTAAATAAGTTTGTCAAACATTACCAGATCAGGGATCTGAACACTACAATGATAATATTATTTTAAAATGGGTATATTTAAAAAAATAAGAATAAACTGGGTATATTTTAGATGCAGGTATAGTTTTATCCAAAGCACCTACTGAAATTATTCTATTTCTATAAGAGTCTCAGAATTGAAACTTTAGTATAGTATCAGCATGTCAGGAATAAGTGTTAATGCTCATATGTGGAATTTAAGAAACTAAACAGATGAACACAGGGGAAGGGAAGGGAAAATAAAATAAGATGAAAATAGAGAGGGAAGCAAACCATAAGAGACTCTTAACTATACGGAACAAACTGAGGGCTGCTGGAGGGGAGGTGGGTGAGGGGATGGGGTACGTGGGTGATGGGCATTAAGGAGGGCAGTTGATGTAATGAGCACTGGGTGTTATATAAGACTGATGAATCACTAAATTCTACTCCTTAAACTAATAATACAATCTATGTGAACTAAATTGAATTTAAATAAAAAAATTAAAAAAATAAACACTCCATATTTGGCATCCTGTAAAAAAAATAATAAGTATTAATGAATAAGGCGAACTTTATTTTGTGTTTTCTAAAACTTTACAGGCAAATTTTTTTAACATTTTATTTAATGTCAATGATATTGAATGTTGAAATGTAATGAAAAATTTCCATGATGGTTATTGGTGACCACCCTATATTTCAGTATGTAATTCCCTTGCTTCCCATTTGTGAGGTCAGTGGGAGTGCCATATCACTCTGAAGCAGACTTTTCCAAGCTGTCCTAGTGCAGGTCCCGAAGTGTAAATAAATATGGTTTTGTTATAGAGCGCGGTGAGCGCATCAGTGCATATTAGCTGAGAAAGGTGCCTCCTTCTCTTTTGGGGTCTGATATGGGCTATGGCTTCTCTACAGAGTTTGGATTCTAAGTCTTCATGTTGTACCCACTTGCTTTGAGAACCCTGACTCCTATCTGCAGCTTTCATCAAGTGTGTATTTTATCAGTCTGCACAGTTTAAGACATTCATTTATTCGAGTTTATGTAACGCAGCAAACTGTTAATTTGTTTTTGCTGCCTTTGGGGTAATCTATCCCCAGGCCTTTCTGTGTTATCTTGAATAATTGAGAGCCTGCACACAGAGCCACATCGCTACAGAAGCTGCTGCTAAGTTTCCAAGAGGCTGTCTTCACTTGAGCAAGATGGAACGTGTTTCCAGCTGGCTAGGAAAAAAAATACATGAAGGCTATAATAGACCCTTAGGAAGGAAATCTGTTTCCACCAAGACAGAAGAATGATTTATATGTAAGACATATAAATGAAAGCTTCCTTCGAGTCATTGAGGGTGTCTGTAATATTTTTCTAGTAGAATTTTCCCCCCTTATTTCATCAACTTTGACTAGGAGACTTTCTGAGTCTTAGTCTTCTCGTTTATAACATGAAATAATAATACCTGACTTCCAGTTCTGCAATTTTTTGAGGATCGAACAGTTAGGGGGATGTGAAGTTTCCTATAAATCATAAATGTATATGATACTCTAAGATATTGTTTTCTTTCTTCGTGTTTTTTTTTTATTACTTTTTATAACTTGAACTACATACTATTACTGAAACAGAACAACATCTAACCAACCGTGTTACATGGTTAGAGGACTTTTTTTGAATTTAATTTCTCACTAACTTGAATTTTTATCCCTCTTATTTTTCCTGTGCAGAAAAAACCAATCAGCCTCTGAGTTATTCATGTCCAGTTTCAGTTGTCTTGCAGAATTAGGTAGGTGAGGCTTTGCAGAAGCATGGGAAACACTAGGAATTACAGATATATGCTAGCTCCTTCTGGGTGTGCAATTCCTAAAGAAAAAGTGATGTTGCCCAGTTTCAGTTAGTGGTGCCAGGTAGTAGAACTGGGTGCAGGGGTCCCCGCAGCCTGGCCCGCAGACTGGCCTGCAGACCCAGGGACAATGCTTTTCTCCAGCCATTTTCCACCAAGCCGGAGTGGTGTGACCTCCGGCCGCCACAGTTTCTCAAAGGGATTGCATTTCATGGCTCTCATAAACACATCTTGTAAAAGAAACAAGGGTGTCTTTTAAACTTGTGCTCCTGCTTGACAAGAAAAATAAAACCCAGCCTCCTTTCAGGACCTTCTGGGTTAGTGAGAAGTCAAGCCTTTTCATTTTTGTGAAGAATGCTTTTGTATCAAAAGCATGAAAAATTCCCATTTTTCATGTAGAAATTCAATATATTATGAAGAGAGTCAGGATTGATAAATAGGCCATTTATACTTTTGCTATCTGTGATTCTAAAAGTTCTGACTCGCAGAACTGGTTAAATAGAGAATTCCAAGACCCATGATGATGAGATACTGATTAAATCCACTTTTTAAATGCTTTTTGAGAAAATCATATGGGAGACATGTACCATCCATCTTATGTACGTGACAGTTGCAACTTTTGACCTAATGATACTTTCCTATATATTTCATGCTGGGCTATGTCAGTAACAGGTATTATTTAATATGGCTAGGATTTATTTTATTTTATATCAGTAGGTAATTCTTCAGTTCAAAGATTATTGAGATGATAATTTAAACCAATTTTTTTCATCTGACTTATAGCAAAAACATTTGTACTTTTTTTGTGTCACTGTTAAGCAGAAGAAAAAAAATCTACTCTCATTTTTGTTTGCAAATGTTATGTGACCTAAGAAATATAGGCTGAATGTTTAGTTTTTTTAATCAGGAATTAAGTTTGGTGCTAGGTGAAATAGGCTAGCCATATGTGGCTCTTAAACACTTGAAATGAAGCTAGTGTGATTGAGGTGTGTTAGAAGTGGAAAGTGCACACCAGAATGAATACAAAGAAAAATGTAAAATATTTTTCTAATTTAATATTTTGCTAATAATATATATAGTGACTACATCTGGAGATATTTTGGATATACTGATTAAGTAAGATATTAAAATCCATTTCACTTTTTCAAAATTTTTTTAAAATTTTTTTTAAAAGATTTTATTTATTTATTTGAGAGAGACAAAGTGAGAGAGGGAACACAAGCAGGGGGAGTGGGAGAGGGAGAAGCAGGCTTCCTGCGGAGCAGGGAGCCGGATGCGGGGCTGGAAGCAGGGCTCGATGTGGGGCTCCATACCAGGACCCTGGGATCATGACCTGAGCTGAAAGCAGATGCTTAAAGACTGAGCCACCCAGGCGCCCCTTTCTTTAACTTTTTAATGTGACTGCTGGAATGTTTGAAATTGCATATCCTTATGTTTCTATTGATCAGGTTACCCTAACCCTGATTTTGAGAGCAGTTTAAAGACGTTTGCACTTTACGGAAGCATTAATTTTCATTGTCTCACAAACTTTATTAGAATTACTTCAAGAACTTTCTCATTTCTTAGAAGTTTCATTTGTAAAAAGTCGATCTTAAATTCACTTTGCGTCACTGAGCATAAACATTGTGTAGTTTAGCTGTATAGGTAAAGGAAGCTCTTCTTCCTAGGGATAGAGCACCGTCTTGTGGAATGTGCTGAATATAGCAGTTCATTCGAAATCAATGATCAGTTGGAGATTTTAAGTTCTCGGAACAGGCAAATTATTTGTTTCAGTTATTTGGAGAAGAAAACAAAGACTCACAATAAAGATGTTCACTTCTCCGCAGCATCTGCTCTCATAACCAGAACTCGTATCAGTTCTGGAATCTATTTTTTCTTAGTTAGGCGATGCTGAGGTTGAAACAGTGTAATAAGACCATTTTGATTTGGTGTGCTTTTTTAAAAATACAAAGGTCTCATTCAAGTTTTTGGACTATTTTCCTTTCTCCTCAAATTTCTAACTGAGGTTTTTGTATTTCATTATAAGAAGAAGCAGAGTTCTATATTTTTGCCCCTTTTCTGTGTAAAACGTGAGTGTGTTTAAATTACTGAATCCATACAAATAAGCTTCCATTAGATAAATGAGGAAAAAAAATAGGTCAACAGTCATATTACATTTTCTCAAGAATTGATTTTAGTTGTTCTGGAGACATGCATTTAACAAGGGAAACATTGTTGAAATGGCCTGGTTCACATATTTCTTGTGCTTTTTTTTTTTAATGTGTCTTCTTGAGGAGTTATATGTACATATAAAGATTAAGCATACAATTTGTATCTCTTTACCACCATATTTCATTTCAAAGCCTGCCAAAAATAACTCCCAAATCACTGAGATCTTAATACTGAGGACGGAATAGACTTCTCATGATTTGGAATTTTATTAATCAAGTCCAGCAAAAACAATTAAGATATGAGCCAACATCTAGCCAATCAGCTAAACAAAATTCTCCAAAGCAATTACTGCCTTTTTCAGGCTGACTTAAGAAAGAGTAGCTATGAGAATGGTTATAAGGGAATGGATCATTTGGATTTCCATTTCACGTGGAGACCCTGGCAGCCCATTTCTAAAATTGTGAGGCTTTATACATATCACCTTCCTTGGAATCTAACAATAATATGAAAGATAATTCTGATTATGAAAGTGTAACACAGATCCCAGGACAAAACAAACAAAACCAAGGAGCTAGTCAACCCAATCTGTCCTAAGGAAGGAAACATGGTAGGATTGGCCTATTCCATTAGTAAAGGAGCTAGAATGTGCCCATATTGACAGCAAAGAGCCAAAATAATTGTTTCATTCTTATAAAACATGATTAGTCTATTGCTTATTAGTTAAAAGGCTTTCATGAGTTTTTGTGGGGAGTTTCAGGTAACTATTTAATATTCCATGGTATTACTGCTAATTTATTAGATAAACAGATTCTGAATAGGATTTAAAAATCCATTCAAACCCACTTTCCCAAAAAGTCGTTTTTTTTTTTTTTAAATTTACAATCTTAGTTTTAGTGATAACTATTGTTCAGTTCTCTCTAGCATTTCCAGAAATCCATGCTAGTTTCACGGCCTCTAGTAGAGGCTTCTGTTGGTGGGAGGATGAGTGGTCTTGGCCCAGTGCCCTCCCTGAGAGACAACCACTTTATGGTAGGGAAGTATCCATTCAAGTGGGATCGTCCAAACAGTTGTCTCAGCCATCTTCCACATTCTTGCTCTACTCCTACGGTTTTAATTTTCCTGTCCCATCCCATTTATGAAAGCAAGGCAGTGAGCCAAAAACACCTCACGGAGTAGCAGCAAACATACTCACTTGAGAGCAGGGTGGCCACATGGCCTGTTTTGGTGGGAACAATTCAGCTTTGTGTGTATTGGTCCTAGTCAAGCCTGGCTCTGTAAGCACGTGGTCTGAGATCAAGGTGCCCCACACCCGGGTAGGCTTGTTGTCAACGCATGAGCTTCAAAAAGAATAGGGTGCTACTTCCCTCCCTACTGTTCGTTTGCTCTTAATAGAGATTTAAGGGCCTCACCGATTTTCAATGAGGGGTTGAATGGCTGCTTCTGCGGTCACTTTCTCCCAAAGCAGGAATCAGCACTACTCCTTGGGACAAAGCTAGAATCCATTACTCAAGAGGAGTATTTGTTCTGTGTTATTTCATGTCTTGTAAATAGCCATTCCTCAGGGAGGGTGATGATTAATGCAGGTTAAGCATAAGGAATATACTTTTCTTCCTGCTATTTCCTGCAGGGCACACAAAACTGATTAAAACAAATGATTGCAGGTTGTGATGATGGCATCATGAAAGATTAAACAGTAGGAAGGCAAACTTTGGTGGCAAATATGGGGGCTTTTATAGGAAACTAAACCAGATATGATCTTTAAGAAGGTGCAACCAGAGTCTTGGGGTTTGATCTGCTTTGTGACCATGCCTTTCAGCCAGTGCACGTGTGGGATCCCAGAACAGGGGCCCCTTCTGTGGGAGAGACATGAACTCTGACTTTAGCAACTCTGATGGGCTGCTTCTCACCACCAGGCCTGGAGGGCAGGAAGGGGCAGCAGAAGTTACACTCACTGGGGGTCAGAGTGAGGGCGGTGGTAGCTCCAATACTCAGGAAAAGACCAACCTACTCAGAGACAACAGTGATGAGAAGACTGCTTCCATGGACTAAACATGGAAGCAAAGGGCATGTGGAATTACAGATTAGTTGGTACTCCTGGAGGTGAGACCATGTGTTTCTTTTGCAGCAGAGGTCATGTCAGGTGTTAACGGGTTCCTTCTCTCTGCTCTGCCCTGCAGGCTAGGGTCCCTAAGATGGCTCTGTGTGTCTTTGGGTAGCTGGGATGCCAGAGGTAGCCTCTATCTGGAGCCCGCCTGTGGAAGAAGAGTAAAGCAAAAGTGATCCTATAGTATGAGAGCCTAGATCTAGCAGAAACACTAAGTTCCAATATTGGTTCTGCCATTTAACAGATGTGTAGCTTTACTTTCTCAGCATCACCAGTTTCATATCTCTAAAAGAGACAAGATACCTATCTCATAGTTTTGAGGATTCAGTATAATATAAAACTCTTCGTACATGGCATGTTGTAAATGCTCCGTAAGTGCTAAGTTTCTATTATGTATGAGATTCTGTATGGTATGAATAATACTTTCTCATACCTTATTGTTCAGATATGTCATCCATTAGCCATACAGACATTTTATAATTGCATGGTATTCATTATTAGTAGTTTGCATCATCAATGCAAATTTATGGCTGCTATGGGAAGGCAACTCTAAACTCATGTCCCATTGAGAATGAATGGAGAGAAAGGAAGTGATGTTTGTTGAGCTCTTACCATGTACTTTTTTGCATATCACCTTAGTTTATTATTACAAGAACTTAATCAGATAGGTACTATTATCTTTTCTTTAATAATGAAGAAACTGAGCATTAAAGAATTTAAGTTGCCCAAGCTCATGTAATAATTAATTTTGGAACTGGAATAGTTTTGTTTGAAAGCAGGACTTATGCTTTCTCTCATTTCATTTTTTTAATAAAAAAATTGAAGGGGGATATCCTATAATAACTACTTTGCTGAAATTGTGAAAATAGCAATACATACATTCGTTCACATTTCAATCTCAGAACAACGGGTCAATCTTTCACCTCCCAAGCAACCATTGGACTATGGCTGCTTTGGGAAGGGAGCATGACCTTGGGTGAGGCAGCTTTCTTCAGAAAAGGGCCATTCTTGAAGGGACTGAAAGCTGTCAGCTGACAACCTTCCCAGCAGCTTGGGAAGTAAGTCTACCTGCCTTGAAGGGGAATATCCGGGATATGTAGCCCAGTATCTGTGACACCTTCTGTGATACTCAGAAAAAGGAGGAACGTAACATTTAATGTAGGACTATAGACTGATTTTTAGTGTTCTATTTTCAAAGCAGTTATAAAATAAACTGAAGCTTAATTTTTGGTGTTTTCCTTTCAAATACTAACAGTTCTTTTTGCAACTTCTACATAAAGTTGACTGTTTCCACACTTTGGTCTGGACTCTAAGACTACTGTTGACAACCTGTCAAAAATCTCACTCTACGTGGTGAAAAATACCTTTTCTCTCACAGTGCAAGTGAAGATCTATTTGTATGTCCTGCCATTGTAGATGCATTTAAGATAAAAGTAGTGTCTTGTTTTTTGTTTTTATCAGATTTTAGACCTAGAGATAAGGAATTTATCTAACAGTTACTTTCTTATGAATACTATTAAAGAAGGCATTGAATCAGTTCAGTTCAACTAGGTATCATGTTATATATATTCTAAAGGTATTTTAAAATTTTGACTTTTTTTTTTTAATCTAAAGAGGAAATCTGGGTGGGAAGACAGTGCTTTATTTTTGCTATTCTTTTATCGATTCCTTTATGCTTTCCCCAGAGAGATGATCATGGACATTACGTATTCTTTTCAAGGACCATCCTCTTCAACATCTAGTACCCTTGTACTGTACTGAAAAAATCAATCATATTTGGTGTCTCTCTATTCTATCTTCCATACTTCAAGATTTATCTGTTTTTCATATGATCTTTCTTCTTTCCTTACCATTTGTTGAGTGTATACCATGTATTAGGTACTCTTCTCTGTGCTTGGGATACGCTAGTGAACGAAACACACAAATGTCCCTGCCCTCATTCAGTTTACAGAATAACTTGCATTTATATTCTTTATCTTATTTCTCTTCTTAAGCCTATCTCCTGATGTTTCCTTTGGAAAATACCTCTTGAATCTTGAAACTTTCCACCTGATTTTTCAAAGTATACTCATAACCACTTATTCTAATATAATTTTCTTATAACCAGACTACCCATACTCTCTTATTGTTTTCCACCATTATTTAAGAGTAGGCTACATTTAGGGGCGCCTGGGTGGCTCAGTCATTAAGTGTCTGCCTTCGGCTCGGGTCATGATCCCAGGGTGCTGGGATCGAGCCCCACATCAGGCTCCATGCTCAGCGGGAAGCCTGCTTCTCCCTCTCCCACTCCCCCTGCTTGTGTTCCCTCTCTCGCTGTCTTTCTCTCTGTCAAATAAATAAATAAAATCTTAAAAAAAAAAAAAGAGTAGGCTACATTTAGTGTCTCATCTTCCTTAGTTCTCCTTCATTCTTTAACCTTTTGTAATCTAGTGTCTTACCTTAAAAGTTTGTAAAAGTTTCCCTTGGGAAAATATACTCATGTAATTATCTCTTTTTGCTTCAACTGCTGCCATCCTATGTCTCTCTTGGACATTGCAATAGCCTCTTTCCTAATGGGTCTCTTTGGCAATAATTACCTCAGTCTTTAAATCCATCTTGTAAGCTATTGGTAAGATATTCCTTGTGTTGGGAGGTCCCGAAGACCAACCCCAGTTTTGATGATTCACCAGGAGGACTCACAGGCTTCAGTGTATATTAGTACTCAATGGATGTGATTATGTTGAAAGGATACAAAGGAAAATCAATAAAGGGAAAAGATACATGGAGCAGAATCTTGGGGAAACCAGGCACAGTCTTCCAGAGTTTTTTCCCAGTGCTAAGGTACAATAGGACACAATTCCTCCAGCAAGGAGTTGCGACAGCATGTCTGACATGTTGCCGACCAAGGAGGCACATTAGAGACTCAGTGCCCACAGTTTTTATTGGGAGCTGGTCACATAAGCATTCTCTGCCTAATACGCAGCCAAATTCCAGACTCCCAAAGGGAAAGCAGGTGTTCCACATAAACCATACTATTTATACAAAAACTTTAGATACAGTGAGATAGCCTTATTAGTTATAGAATGGTGGGAACGCTTCCAAAATCTAAATTCCCATATGCCAGCTAAGGGCCGGCTTTGCAAACAGGCCTTTTGAAGGATAGATGTTCAGGCCTGCTATGATAACTCTTTTTGTGTGTGTGCACTTCTCCTAAAGTGTAGCTCTGATACTCATTCATTCATAAAATATTTATTGAATATCTACAATGCATTGGGCACTGTGTTAGGTACTAGAGATACAGTGGTGAATAAAATAGATAAAATCTCTGTCTTGTTTTGCTTTTGTACTAGAAAGGGAGATAATTAAAAAAATGTGTAATACAATGTTAGATGGTGATCAAGGCCATGAAAGAAAATAAAACAGTTTAATGAGATAAAGAGCAATGGGATGGGGGAACACTTTATTAGATGGGAAGGCCTGTCTAAAGAGATGAGATTTTAGTAGAGACTAAAAAGAGCATCCAGGCAAAGGGAGTAGCAAGTGAAAGGCGTAGAGGTGAAATGAACTTGGTATGTTCCAGAAACAGTAAGAAGATGGGTATAGATAGGGTGGAATGTGGAAGGTAGAGCGTAGAAGAGAAGTTTGGAGAAAGAGGCAGAAACAGATTACGTGGGCACTTTTCAGAGGCCATGGTAAGGAGTTTGAATTTTATTCTGAATATGATAGCAATTTCTAAAGCCTTTTGAGTAGGGAGTGACATAACCCAGTTTGTATTTTAAGATGACCATGTTAGTTGCTGTGTCAAAAACGAGGGCAGAAGGGTAATAAGGCAAGAATGGAAGGACAGAGACAAATCCAATGCTATCCTGGATGCCTTAACATATCATGGGGTCCTGGGCTCAGGTGGGAGCTAGGGAGAGATAAGTAGATATTACGACACTTTACTGCTTAAAAGTCTAATCACCCAGTTAGCTGCAGGATGTAGTTCTGATACCTTACTGTGACCTTGAACACATTTTTGATCTTGAACACATCTTATTCCCACCAAAAATTTCTCAAAACTTTCTCTTATATATTTCATATTTAAATCAACCTCTAACTCTTTGGCCATTACTTAAATATGATAGATTTTCTCACCTCCATAACTTGTTTTATGCTCATGTTTCTTTATGAAAAATGATAATCCCCTTTAGCTATTTTTTTGCATCCAAATGTTGTTTTTCAAAACTCCCTTTCCATGAATTCTTCCCTATTTTCTACTTTGGAATTAATTTCCCTTTTGTGGCTCCATATATTTCACTTCTCTATTGCTACCTAAAACTCTAACCCAAACTTTGTGGCTTCAAATACCAATTTTACTTTGCTCATGATTTTGTGGGTCAGAAATTCTGGAAGGGCTCAGCCACATTGTTCACCGGATATACCATCAACTAGAGTAGCTGAGACCGGAGGGTCCATTTCCAAGATGACTTCTTCACTCACAATTTTGGCACCTCAGTGCTTCTTGGCCTTTTCCATCTCCACATGGTACCTTGTCCTTCAGGGCTTTGGTTTCTCACAGCATGACAGCCTCTAATATGAAGGCAGAGGCCTCCAAGAGAACAAGACGGAGGCTGCCAGTCCTCTTAGAGGTTGGGTCTGGAACTGGCATACTGTCGCCTTCATTGTGCTCTATTGGTCACTGAATTCAAAGGCCAGCCCAGATTCAAGGAAATGAGGGAAAAGGCTTTATTCCTCGCCAAGAGAACGACAGGGGCACACAAGGAGAAAAGGAATTAATGGCAGCTATCTTGGAGACAGCTATCACACCAAGTACTTTACTTAAATTTCTATTTTCATAATGTTCCTTGATATTAATATGTGTCTGTATAGATGCCTCGTATCCCTTATTAAATTATAAGTTCTTTGAGGGAGGGAATGGTGGCTGGTTCATCTTTGTACCCCTAGTTTCTAATTGGCTCTCTTATATATCACAGATTTTCAATGCCCAATTCTTGAATAGAATTTACATGCAATATTTGTAGGAAATATATGCCAAGATGAAAAAATTACTCAGTGCAACAAATCATTATTGACTATCTACTAAATTCAGTAGATTGATTAATTGTAAGGATTTGAACATTTCTTACATTTGAATAGTTTCACAGTTTACAGAGAAATTAAAGTCGTTAAACATTCATTGGGCAAAGTTCCTGGATGCGTGTTGTGGGGAATACAAAAATTAATAACACCATCTTTAACATACATTTTAAAATTTGGTTCTCACAGCAGCTGTCCGAGATGCTTAGAGAGAATTTGTCGGCTTCATATTACAGATGAGGAATAGTTGAGGGAGATTTTGACAGATCTGCACCTGTAATTTAGTCTCTTTATTTCCAAGGCAGTAACACTGCCTACACCATGTTGAGGTCCAGTGCTTAGTTTATGACCAGTGCCTTCCGTAATATGGCCATAAACTTACCCTTCCATTTATACCTCTTACTACTCTTCAAGTACTAGATACACTTGTCTTATGAACAGACCCCAAACTTTCTCATAATTTTGCTGATATTTCCCCTTATTTATACTTACTAATATTTAATGTTAAAATATTAATATTGATTGAGGTGCTGCTTTGTGGCTGATACTGTGCTAGGAACTAGTGAGACAAAGGTGAGTGGAGAATATTTCTTACCCTCAGGGTCTCTCAGCCTAGCAGCAGAGACAGTGTCTTCTAAGTGGGGTCTTTGTCACTCTTTTTTCCCCATTTCTTTTTGAAATCCTACTCATTTTCAGAGGTCAGCAAAAATGCCCCCTCCTCTACAAATGCATTTTTATTCCCTCTGATTATCTTATCACTTTTATATGGTAGTTGACATATTGTTCATAGTTAGTAATTATATGGTTGTCCTCAACTTCTTTGGTCTCCTATGCTGCTGACGTTTAGGAAAAAACTAAATTTAGGTTCAGTTTATAGTACCTAGTATGGTGTAGGTGCCTCCATGTTTTGAAATGCTGATTAAATTATAACAGACACTTTTAGGTTGCTTGAAACAAACTTTTTTTTTTTTTTTTTTTTGCAGTCCACCCCTCTTACACACCCTTTTGGAATTCTGTCTCAATCTGTTGCCTCTGCTCAAGGCCTTGGCGGCCATGATCATACCCTGTACTGATTCCTACTGCTGTTGATTAGACTTGTAATATGTGCATGACCCATGGCTTGTCAACTCATTAGCTGAACTGCAGCTGATCAGCTTGTCAGATTCTCGAATGAGTTTGTATTAAGATAGGGAGGTTTCAGGCGTGCCTGGGTGGCTCAGTTGGTTAAGCGACTTCCTTCGGCTCAGGTCATGATCCTGGGGTCCCAGGATCGAGTCCCACATCGGGCTCCCTGCTCAGCAGGGAGTCTGCTTCTCCCTCGGACCCTCTTCCCTCTCTTGCTCTCTGTCTCTCATTCTCTCTCTCTCAAATAAATAAATAAAATCTTTAAAAAAAAAAAAAAGATAGGGAGGTTTCAGTTTGTGGTGGGTTTTTTGTTTTGTCCTGTAATTTGTTTTTGAGTCAGGCAACCGTATTGTTCTGTGTACAAGGAAATGAAGCTACTCAGGAGAAAAATTCAAAATGAGATTCATCACATGGACTCTGAGAGGGTGGCTTTGGTCCAAGTTGCTTCCCAGTCCAATGTCCTGTAAGACTGAACCTCACATTTGTTTTTTTCTTCATGAGATTGCCTTTCAGATTATTACATAAATCCTCCTTCCCTTTTGTAACTTAAAGTACTTTGACCAAAGCATTGCCAGATTCAATCTTTTCTCAGTCCACATCTTCCTCAATCTCTCACTGCATTTTTAAATGACTGCCCAGAACTGCATGGTAGAAATGTTTGCTTTCCTTAGCTTTTAAGGCACAAATTATTCCATTTCCCCTCTTATTTGACAGCTCCTTGTGTGCTTGCCTTTCTTTTTAGCCTACTAAATACGGGCATTTCCTCAGGTTTTGCTCTTAGCCTGTCACCTTTTTCCACACTTTCTCTCTTGTTGTTCTTGTCTCTTCTCAATGTATCAGCTGTCATCTCTGTGAAGGCCACTGTTAAATATATACTTCACACAGACACATACTTCATAGCTTTGAATTTTCTCCTAAATTCTACTGTTTGCTTAATTGGTATCTGAAGCTTAACAAGTGAAAACAGAATCTTTATCTTTCCTTCCAGATGAGTTAATATTTGAAGTACTTCCTCACTCTTCACTTTATGAATCTGAGTTCTCATGACTTTTTAATATTCTTTTAATGGTGTTATTTTTCTCTTAGTACTACAGCTGTAATTTTTAAAATACCCTTCTGGGTATTTTAACATCAAGCTGGACTTTCAGGATATATTATGATTAATAATAGATTCTACCTGAATGATAATTGATAATAATAGACCCTACTTGAACCCCACATTTCTAGACCTGGCCTAGATCTGGCTGTGGGATGGGAAGCTATTTTCATCTCATCTGTAATCCACTTTAGACACCTAGGAGGGAGGAAAATAATGACTCCAGAGTCCTAGGAGTGAGTTGATCTTGTTGGCCTAATGCAGTGTCCCCCTTAAACGGTTTTCTGTGGGCGAGAGCGCCATGTGATGTTGGTGTTGGATGACTTACTTCACAATGTCCAGCACAGTGGTTAGTTGTATTCTAAGAGACTGCTCCTCTTACATGATATTTTTCTTGAAATTCAACTCCTGAACTGATTTGTTACCATTTGCAGTAGAACCAGAGAGTTTGACGAGATCTACAGATGTAGGATTGGCTTTAAGACAAAAGTGGCCTTAAAAGTAGTTGGAAAAGTAACCTATCTGATTGATTTCAGAACATCCAGATTCTTACTCCAGCCAAAGAAGAGAGCAATCAGCTTCTGCTTGGCATGGAGTACTATTGGCCAATGGGTGTTTGTCAAATATATGTGATATGCAGATACCAAGCATTGTGGCTACATAAAAAAGATCTTGAGAATGAAGCCCCTGCCCTCACACAAGAGTTTTTTAGACTGTTGAGAATTCCATACAAGTTCTAATTCAGCCACATAGAGCAGCTGATGATTATACTGTTTTGTTTAGACTCCTATTGCTTGAGGTCTGGTCCTGAGTATGTTTCATTAGGAAAGCCAAAATACTTCCCTTGGCTCGAACTGAAGGCATCCAATAGCAATGAGCCTTGTAAGGCATGAAGTAAAAGTTGGGTTATCTAGAGCACGGTTTACTGAATATCTTTACTGATGGGTTCTCAGTCTAGACCACAGTGGAAATTTATGATCATAATTTATGAAAGATTCTGAACTGTCTTCTGGACTATCAAAGAAATAAACTGATTTTCAGTAGATGTTAGGGGATTTTATTGTGTGCAGTGTAAAACACTGGTAGTCCACATACGCATTCTAAAGTAGCAACGCTAAGCAGCCTTATTTCTTGATCATTCTGAATCAACAGGAACTTACCACATCATGAATTCAGCATGTTGGAATCATATGGGAAATAGTGTTTTGTATTTCTTAATAAGCTAATTCCATTAACAGAAGATGTTTGAAATTCATTCTAAATGTATTTACCCCACATTTAATTCTTTTTGAAGTGAGAATGTATACAAAAAACTTTCAGCAACTGTAAAAAGAACTACTGTTTATTGCTAAATGCCCAGCCCAGTGCAAGGTACTTTACATAATTCTCTTTAATTGTCCTGTCTTGAATTAGCATAATCCTTAGTCCTAAAGAGTGTTTTAGAAAGAAAATGAACTTCAGAGGCAGTCACAGCTGGATTTGCCATTACGTAGGTATGTCACCTTATACAAACTGCTTTTATCTTTGAAGAGGTTTGTCATAAGGATTCATATATATTCATTTTATCCTCATAGGTATATTAATATAAAGCTGGTCAAAATTGGTAAGCATTCAGGGTGCCTGGGTGGCTCAGTCGTTAAGCGTCTGCCTTCGGCTCAGGTCATGATCCCAGCGTCCTGGGATCAAGCCCCGCATTGGGCTCCCTGCTCGGCGGAGAGCCTGCTTCCCCCTCTCCCACTCCCCCTGCTTGGGTTCCCTCTCTCACTGTGTCTCTCTCTGTCAAATAAATAAATGAAATCTTTAAAAAAAAATGGTAAACATTCATTAAGTGTTTATACTAATCCTTTCTTGTAACTGTTTGGGTACGAGTTGAAGATGAGTTTATATTATGCAATTTGGAGCCCACCTACAGTTTTCTCAATCTTTCTCAGAGTGTCTGATTATTCTAACTGCAATAAAAATCTTCTGGTGGTACTAGACAGCTGGAGGTTACCGCAGCATACTGCATTTGAATAGGGTAATTAGATACAGTGTTTTTGGTTTTTGGTGTATTTGTTTGTTTACTTGCTTGTTTTTTCCTTAAGATTCAGTTTAGAGACCTGCTGGGGCAGTGTTCTGAGGAGAGGAGCAGGCACCACGCAAAGGTAGATTAAGAGATTGTAGCATTAAGCACATCTCTTTTGAGAAATCATTGCTGTTGATTAATTAAGACATTGAAAGAGTAATCAGCCAGATCCCTTATTATACTTGAAGGTACCCTCATGCTTTAAAATTATTTTACATACTAATTCTTTTTTTTAAGGTTATTTTAAAAGCAATTCATGCTTAGTACAGAACATTTGGAAAGCATAGAACCAAATGAAAAACACAGAGCTAGAGATGGAGATAGAGACAGTGGTAGAGAGAAAGATACAAAAAGGAAAATTAGAATTGTCTTCCATTCCACCACTCTTGACTAATCAGAATACAATTTTGTTTCTGTATTCTTCCCATTTTGTTAAGTATTATAAGATAACATAATTTGTTATATGGTTTCCCATCATATAGATATCCTATAATTTATTGAATCCAATCTGAGGTTGGAACTAGACATGCCCTTGAGTAGAGGAGGTTGAGGATGGGATGGGCTGTGGGGCCAGGGCCAACTACAGATATTGGGAAGAAAAACCATTCAGGAAGGCACTCTGTGGTATACAGAGAACAAATGTAATGGTTTCATCAGGACAGAGACCCAGGCACAGAGGCAAGTGAGAAGGGACCCAGTTAACCACATCTAGAGGATCAACTGAAACTTGATTTTAGGAACAAGGCAGAAGCCTGGTTGTTAAAGCTTTGCCAAAGAGTCAATTATCAGAGTTGGACTAATAACAAGGTTGACTTGCTATCTGGGTGCTCCAGAAGTTCCCTTCTCATGACAATGCTATTGGTCCGAAGCCCGCGATGATAAGACTGGATATCCAGGATATCCAGTGGCTTCCACTGTGGAGAAAGAAGGCGTGGGGTTATGAGGGTATTGGAATCAGAGAGATCACAGTAGTGTCACCCAAAGGTGAATATCAATGTTTCAGAAGTTAGAGGGATATATGGTAACGCAGAGGAGCCAGGCCTAGAGTTGGTGCTATTTAACACTTCCATTAAATCGATAAATTAGAGAACAAACCTTAATTACTCAAATGACATTAAATAAAAATAGTAGCTTGCACTTTGGGAAATAAAGTTTTGACATTATCGTGGAAAACTGGATGAATGATTAAAACCCGGCAGTAGCTTAGCAAAGACAAATGCACAGAAGTACTTTTAAATAGAAAAACAAATGCTACAAATAAATTATTTCTACTAAATTGCAGACCAAAGGATTGAAAATCTTTATTTTCTGGTTGACCTTTTCTGGAAAACTCATGAGGTATTGATGGAATTTTAAAACTGTGACATTGGTAACTTTATTCTTGCCAGTTTTCAAGTCTCCTGAAATTTACTTGATTTTGTGGACTCCCAGTTACATTTAGAACAAGAATAAAATATTTATCAGACCTCTCTTGGTGCTACTTGGCAGGTCCTTTTCAGAATAAGTATTGTATTGTTTTGGCTACAAGTCAAGGAAAGTGGATACCGACATGAAATTATGAAAAAGAAAATTTGGTTTCTCTAGTGTTGGATGGGAAAAGGTCACCCAAGCATTACTAATTACTGCTTTTGCTGATGTTTTAATAAGAACTTCTCTAGGAAATTGAGTTTTGAGGACATGAGGTCAATTGAGTACAAGAGAGAATTATTGACTATAGAATAGAGAAAAATACAAATTAGCCGAGAAGACATCAGAATGAGTCATTCCACTTTTCTGAAATGGGAATAACAGTGCAGCAGAAAATTTTATTAGAATGATTTTCATGTGTTAATAATCTGTATTCAACCTCATTTAAAATTGTTACCTTATTTGGAAACTATAATCCATTGAAGTTGGCTAGTTCTTTTTTTGGATAAAGACAGGATGAAGAAGTTGTGCTAAGGGAATATTTATAGCCTGAAATGTGGGCTTTTCAGGACCCTGGACATTAGAGAAAGATGTAAAAATGCCTGATATAACTGCACTTAAAAAAAAGTTTCTGCCAGTAGCTCTTTCTCTTGGAGATTACTCAATGCGAGCAACACTATTTATCTGGCAGGTCACCTCAGCCTGGGCCATTTATATGCCTAGCCCATGGTTATCTAGTTATCTGACCGCCTGGAACAGGAATCCTGTCCTTTCTAATCTTCCTTACCACCAAGAGTGTTTAATGCTGCCTCAATGACTCCTTTATGTACTCAAATACCATCATTCTGATGTCTTAACTTTTTCTTCTACAAAATGAAACAAAGCCCAATTCTTTCACTTTGGTCACTATCATATTTAATGATCGTGCATTCAGAGTATTGTATTCTATCTAAAGGAATGCATGGTCATTTTGCCAGATGGTATAATTTAAGAAAAAAAGCACTTTAGTTTTGCTAAGATCAGCTTGCCTTAGAAACTTGGCATCTTCAGAGATTAAAGACATTTTATTTCTTAACAACTTTTTACTTATAAAATCCTTCCTGATATTAGTGATTTAAATTATATCTTCATCTTTCAAATGGGAATTTCTTCATACTTGCAACCATGTCAAATGTGAACAGTTGTTTCTTAAAAGATTTGGAAACTATTCCTTTCCTATGTGAATGGAATGAGCATTGAAATTAGGGAAAAATTCATGACAAGACAGTAAGGTATTAGTTTTTCCTAATCCAAACAGCAGAGCCGACTGGGTTTGATAATAGGGTTCTGTTGACATGGATCTGATTTTCGGTTGCTATTGAGTCTCTGGAACCTGAAGAAAAATCTTTACCCAGTGCAAAGAATTGTTTGCATTTCAGTTCAGTCTGCATATGTTCAACTACGCTCAACTTCAGGCTTGAAGACCACATGAAGGCATTAGATGGCCTCTAGCATAAATGTTAAAATCTAGGAAGGGAAAAATGAAGGGGGGGACATCAAAGGGGGAGACAAACAATGAGAGACAGTGGACTCTGAGAAACAAACTGAGGGTTCTAGAGGGGAGGGGGTGGGGGGATGGGTTAGCCTGGTGATGGGTGTTAAAGAGGGCATGTACTGCATGGAGCACTGGGTGTTACATGCAAACAATGAATCATGGAACACTACATCAAAAAAAAAAACTAATGTAATGTATGGTGATTAACATAACATAATAAAATTTAAAAAACAAACAAACAAAATCTATTTTGATATCACCAATTCTAGAGTCCTCACCATCCCTTTTCTAGGTGAATCTCCTGTGGTCTCTGCCAGCTCTTTTGTATCAGCTGACCATTTATCACCCCAGGTGAGTGCCTTGGCTTCCATCTCAACGACCCTCTACGTATCTGAAAAGAGGAAGAAAAAACAGTTCTACAATTAATATTCTCTGTACCCAATAAAAATCACTTCTTTATGTCACTATACTGAGCCGACTCGTCCCTTACTGTTCCAGTGTCTTCATTCCAAAATAACATTCGCTCCAAAATTTGCATATTAAAAGGTCTTTTTGAGTGTGTTTTGTCCTTGAGATTTCTGGTCTCCTAAGTTTTGCAGAGAAAGCTTTGAAATGGCATCTCCAGTTGAAAGGCATCAGATAATTTTCCTAGTGCTCAAGCTAGAATACTTGAAGATTCCTTGTTCATTCTTTTATCCCCAGTATTCAGCCATTTGAGTTTTTGAAGCACATGATGGAAGGCTGGTGGGCGGTCTTGATGGGGAATGGAGAGCAGAAGATATCTCCTTTCTCTTCCTGGGAAACCCCAAGGATCAAGACTTTCTTCCACTGTAGTTTCCCCATTACATTACATTTAACTGTTAATTCGCATATGCTTTATAAACCACATGTAATTTTAAATTCTGTTTTATTTGTGTGTGTGTAAAGGATAATGTCAGAAAATTGTCTCTCTGGGCTCTTCAATTTGTACCATACATGTGTTAGAAATAACCTGAAGTGTTCAGATTAGAGAAGAATGAAGACTGATTTGCTCATTTAATTTAGGAACAGGACAATATTGAGGCCTGGGGCAAGAACTTCTTTTTGCATGAACTCCTGATCTGGCTCTGGCAGATCCTCATACTTTATAGAGAAGGAAGTAAACTCATTGCCCAGCCTATTGACAGCATTATTTTTCATGGCCTCCATCTTATGATCTTGTGCTCCCAAATTCCCAAAATTTTTGTTTTGCTTTTGCTTGGATCAGTGAATCAACTTATATTTCTTAGTATTATCAAATACCTAATATCATTACTGTCTACTTTATTTTTATGTTTTGGTTATGATGAGTCTGTTCATTTTTACCAAATGTTTTTACCAGCATGCTAAACATGACATTCTATTTTGCTATTAATAGTTTTCTCCCTGTACATTATTTTCTCTATGACATACTTTTTATTTCTATTTCATTTTTTCTATTTTATTTCTAATAATTGTATTCATAGTTAAGTAATACATGTTAGATGAATTGTTAAAAAAATGTTAGAATGGAAACTCCATGAGGGCAGGGATTTTCATCTATTCTCAGCACTTACAAGTGTACTGGGTACATGGTAGGCACTCAATAAATATTTGTTTAATGAATGAGGAAAATAAACTGCGATTTTTTTCCCCCACCTTGGTTAATATTATCCTTAAGGTACTGGTGTGTTTGTTTTTTTGTTTTTTTTTTTTATTTATTCATTCGGGACACACAGAGAGAATATGAGCAGGGGGAGAAGCAGAGGGAAGGGGAGAAGCAGGCTCCTCACTGAGCAGGGAGCTCAATGCGGGGCTCGATCCCTGGACTCTGGGATCATGACCTGAGCCGAAGGCAGACGCTTAACCATCTGAGCCACCCAGGTGCCCCTGTACTGGTGTTTTTATTGTGCTTTTCCATGTGATTTTCAATTAATGAATAGCTTTTAATCTATTTTAAGTTCTCCAAGAAAATTAGTCTCATTATTTTGTATATACGTTTATTTCAACCAAAATAAACTTCACAGTTTAAGCATCTTTCTATCATATTTTTCTACCATGTTTTTGGATGACATTAAAATTGAGGGCTCTCCTCCAAGGAAGACTTGTCATCGAGATTGTTCATAGAAAGTGTCCTAGGCTTTGAAACATTCCAAAGGAAAAGCTCAAAAAATGTTTTGAGCAACTAGAAATGTTTTGAAAAATGAAATGCTTTATATAAGCTCCAACTCAATGGTTCTTAACCTCATCGAGGCCAACAGCCCTTCTGAGAATTTGATATCTATCAAACATCTGACCCTGCCAAATGCAAATAGCAACATATAACCCATCACATTCACTTTATTTTTTTTAAAATATTTTATTTATTCATGAGAGAGAGAGAGGGAGAGAGAGAGAGAGAAGCAGAGGGAGAAGCAGGCTCCCAAGGAGCAGGGAGCCCGATGCGGGACTCGATCCCAGGACCCTGGGATCATGACCTGAGCCGAAGGCAGACGCTTAACCATCTGAGCCACCCAGGCGCCCCATCACATTCACTTTAAGAGATTTATAGGCCCCTGAAAGCTCATTCATGAACTGTCTGTGGTTCTTGGGCTTCAGTTTGGAAACCTGACTTTAAAGGATACCCACTACACTTTCAATCCTCGATCGAGCTCAGGGTCCAGATCTGATTTATCCTCTGCCACAAGAAAGTGCTTTATATTTAATAAATATTGATCAAGTGAAATGATGTGTAGTAATAAAAAAGTCATATTGTTTAATGGTCCTATTTTGAACTTCTTACTGTCCACAAATTCACATAGGTTAGTAAAATTTGTGTTAGGTATCTATCCTGTCACATTGTGTTGTGAAGACCCTAACTGTGCCCAAATGGAAGGAAGCTAACAGAGTATTCTGATAGAAGGTTGGGGCTATCTGAATGACATTTACTGGGGAGCTGGACACAAGGGGAAAGGAGCTGCAGCAAGTACAGGTAAATCTGATCCTGTGCAATGTCACTCTGTTTAAACCTAGTATGTTGTTCTTTGGGTTTCTGAGTCATTCCAATTATTGCCACTGTGTGACATGTTGCCATTATAGCTCTCACTATATTCTTTCTAGAAAATCAATACAAATTGCATTTATGCAAGGCACAGAATCACACAATACACTTTGATAAAAGAATAAAGGAAAATGTTGGCATCTCCTTTTAATTAAGCACTTCGTTCACTTCCATCATGATACAAGAAAAATAATTATTTGCTTAGAGAAATACAATTGAGAGCAGCAATGTTACAAGTGACCGAATATTAAATATATCTTGTCAAGTAGGACAAAAGGTATCATGGGCTTTTCCGTTTATATTAATGCAATTCAGGAGACTTAATTCTCCTGTATGCTTTTGGATGTTAGCTATAAATAATCCAAGATGTGAAAGGCAGAATGCTTTCTCCTTTCCTTATTTTCTCTGGTGTAGTCTAGCATAGACAAAGGATCACAGGAGAAGGCTTTGGCCAAATTCAGTCAATTAAGTGCAAACCCTGATCTACAGCCTGATGTGTAACCAGTGTGTGAGGGGGTGGGGGACGTGGAAGGGGGTTGGGGAGAGGATGGGTTTGGAGGACTTGCTGCTAGGAGTATTTTATCCATGGAGAACAAATTGAGTTAGTAAACTTGCTTTTCTTCTGCTTTGGTTTTGCTCCTCTCTATCATACTTTCTCTCCCTCTTAGACCTGCAGGTCTCCGAAGAATCTTAGTGCCAATGACCACTCCTCATTCTCCCTCTGGGTTGTAATCATATTTTATTCTTCCTTATCTGTGCTCCAAGTCTAATGAGGTGATTGGATGAACTAATTCCTTCATTTCACAAGTAACTGTAGAGCTCCTACTGTGTGCCAAGCACTGTGCTAGGAATTCAGTGGAGAACAAAACAGACACAGTTCTGTCATTGGCGAAAGCAGGAGAGAAGGGAAAAAATCCAGTGGGGTTTATTGAGTATATAGTGTCTTTATATCAAGGAGGAGGTGAGGGTAAGAAAGATTTTTCTTTGAGATGGGAGATGACCACACTTCACTGTTGCTACTGGCGACATTGCCTCTTTCTTTCCCCTGACTCTATGTTAACTAAACACTCCTGTTTGATCCAGAAAAGACTACTATGGCCATTATGGTAAAAAATGGTGGGAAGAGGGTGAGGACTGGGTAAGAAAGAAAGGGAGGATAAATTCATAACCACTGCTAACTCATTTCCTCTCCCCAGGTGTATTTTGGGCAACCTGATAATGCCCGTCTCTATGGCCATCAGAAGAGGGGGAGTTTGAAGGGAGGAAAGTGCAAGGGGGAGCAGGGAGGAATTTCCTGTTCCAACCCTTTGCTCTTCACTGCCAAATGTTTTCAGTGACTTCGTGCCAACCTCTTTGTTTTCTTAAAAAGACATTGCTTAATTATTAAGCTAAGACAAGAATGTTGTGTAGAGTTTAGAAAATGTGGTAACAGTCCAAAAAAGAACAAATTCTCTTGTAAGCCCACCATCTTGAGACCACCACTGTTACTATTTTGATGTTTTCACATAAACATATATTTATAAAACATGAACTTATACTCTCTGTTCAATATTTACTATGATTCTGCATCCTCCAGGTCATTAAGTATCGTTTATAGATACATCTTAATGGCTGCATGATTTTTTCATTTTATTGTACCAGGATATTTGGTTGAACATTTCGGATGTTCATAGGACGCTTCCTTTATTTTGCTGTCTACAGCTCTCTAATATGAACATCTTAGTCTGTAAATCTTTCTACAGTGTCAGAAAGACAAATACAGTCAACTATCGAGTTACTACTGCCAGAATATGCAACTGCTCGGTCTAGATGGTGCTTGAGCTCTCTCTAGCTCCTAGGGCTAAAAAAGGTAAACAATTATCTCTTGCAACTTTCCTACTGCATTACTGGACTCATCTGTTCCCTAGCATTGAAGGGGCTAGCCCATGAGCCAGGTAGATTTACTGACAGAGCCTCTGGCTCTTTCTGATTTCTTGCTGGCCTGAAGTAGATCTAAGCTGCTTCTCGAACGTTACAGTCTCAGTGTTGGAGCCTGTCCCCCACTGCTGCTCCTTCCTTGGGTCCATCCTTCTTTCCTGTGACAATTAGATCCATATCAAGGTCTCAGCTTCCTAGAGCATGTTCAGATTATCTGAATTCCTTTAGTTAAGAACTTCTGTGCCCAGTTGTAGATGTGATGAGTTGCATGCAGAGATCAAATCTGATTTATTGATAGGGAGATAAAATAATAATAACTCACCTTGAATACATATCATGTGTCAGGCAATTGAGTAAGTGATTTATATAAATCACAACGTAATCCCAGCAATAATCCTATGATGTGGTAATGTTATTACCCTCATTTGGCAGATAGAGAACCCAGGCAGGCAAGGGCTACATAACTGGCTCTATGTCACCCCAATGGGCAATGGTTAAACCAGGATACAACCTTAGTGGTCTGTCTCCTGAACCCTCACCCTTACTCATGATGTGTATCATAAACATACCGGCATAGTTCTTAGCTTAATTTCTTTTTCTTTTTAAGTTCCTGGGCTAACATAAAACCAGGAAGGTTTATAATTCTTACCTGAATTTTCAAACCATTTTTTAAATTTATTTCTAATGTTAGGTTTCTTTTGATTTTTATCAGACAAAAAGCAAAGATGAGGATTTATAAACCTATAGAATGTTGGAGCTGGAGTAATCTCAATGATGCCCTTGTCCTATCATTTAGCTGTATAGACTTAGGTTGTAATTTTAGACCTTGCCTGGTTGAGGTTGATTTAGATTTCTGTTCTGATCTCTATTCCAGTTGCCTGGTCTGTGGCAATGAGTCATCCACACCAGTTTGTGAGATTGATATCTTCATGTGCTTCTCTGGTGAATAGGGGGATCCTTCAGTTTCTATTTCTGCCCCTCCGGAATACTCTTATCATCAAGGACAGAGCCTGTGATAGAACATAACTGTCAGACACACATTATTTGACAAAAATATTGCCTACATGCTGCCATAGGACTCTTAGCACAGTGCTGTGATTATGGCTGTTATGAGGGACATCATTCTGCCTGAACATTCTTTCTTTCTTTTTTTTTTTAATAATTAGTGACAGTGCTCTTTTTGTGTATGCCTGCTCTGTCTGGTCTAGTCCGATTAAAGTTGACGCTGATTTTTGTGTCATCAGCCATCATATTTTTTGTTCCCTTTGTAGAACATCTCTTGCAGGGATGTTGAATACTTTTTTTTTTTTTTTTACTTCTTTTTTAACTTGTCACCAAGTTGTTACAGAGGTTAATAGCAAAGTTTTTCAGTGCCAACCTCACCTGAAAATTAATCACTGCCTAAACAAAAGGTTATTTTACCATGTTAATCTTTTTGGGCAGCTTTGTGTAACTTAGTTCATTAGTTAATGAGAAGCTACTTCTGATTTTGTTTTTCAAGATAAATGCTTTATGGGCTCTAGACCTTTTCTTTGACATTTTTTCCTTTCTTATTTTTTTTTTAAAGATCTTATGTATTTGCTTGTTTATTTATTTATTTAGAGAGAGCATGAGCAGGGGGAGGGTCAGAGGAAGAGGGAGAGAGAATCTCAAGCACGGAGCCTGTCTTGGGGCTTGATCCCACCACCCTGAGACCATGACCTGCGCTGAAACCAAGAATACAACACTCAACTGACTGAGCCACACAGGCGCCCCGTCTCTAGCTCTCTTTATTCTTTTCTTCTCTTGCTTTATGCTCTCTTTTGTTGACTTTACTAACTCTCAAGATTTCACTGATCAGCTCTGGGCTGGTGCAGGTGAGTTTATATCTCCAGGTCCATTATATCACTCATAATATTTCCATGTCTTCTAGGACCTCTCCTTTCTGATATTTCACTGGAACTCTAGATTCAATCTCAGAGTCCTTCCTCCATAGCATCCCTCCACCCCAGCAGTCAATCTCTGCCTCTTTCTCTTTTCTGTTGCTGCCATTACTATTGACCAGTTTCCTGAGCATGAAACTGAAGCTATTCTCAACCTCTCCCTCCCTTATACTCAACAGGCTATCAGTTACCAAATTTTATAGATTTTATCCTTTAAATGTCTTTTTGCCCCTTTCCCCCCCTTTTTTCATCATATCAGTTTAAACCTAGACCATTTAAACCATTGTGCTATTTGAGCAGCATTTAAAGGCTCATTCCTTACAATGTAGATAACTGTGTAAGTTTCTTTTCTTTTTTTTTAAGATTTATTTATTTGAGAGAGAGGGAGAGTGTGCGAGTGCATGAGTGGAGGGAGGGGCAGAGAGAGAGTCTTCGAGCAGACTCCCTCACTGAACATGGAGCTCCACGCGGGACTGAATCCCACAATCCATGAGATCATGACCAAGAGTCAGACGCTCAACTGACTGAGCCACGAAGGCACTCCCATGTAAGTTTATTTTCTAAAGCATAATTCAGAGAGTGCCTCTTCTCTGCTAGGAAACCCAATTATTCACTGTGTTCAAAATTAAGTATAATACTTAGCCAGATATTTGAAATCTTCTATAGTCTGATTCCCTACTTTTCTGCTTTTTGTTCCTATACTCTGCTACCCATATCTTACACTTCAGTTACACTATTGATTTTTGTTAATTCTTGATCTATATTGTGTTTTCCACATCTACACTATTGCTCATGTTGTCCTTCATAACTGGAGTCTTTGGCTCCATTTATAATAAAAGTGCCCATATTTTCATCTTTTAATAATACCTTTTTTGATTCTCTTAAAATGATGTATTCTTTCCTCATTTGAACCCTATAGCATTTCCTGTTTTTTCTTATTGAGCTCTGTATTATTTACATTTGTTGGCTGGTCCATCTGTTTGTCTGTCTGTCTATCTATCTACCCATCCTTATCTACCTACCCCTAGCCTAGAAGCTTCAAAAATGTAGACACATGATTTCCTTTCTGATGATTTTCCTCCAGCTCATACATGTACTCAGACAGAGAAGGTAATCAATAAAAATTTTGAATGAATGTGCTTTGCTCATTTTCCAGTGCTTGTTTTCCTTTACATATTGTTTCTTATATTAAAAAAATATCGTTTGGTGGACAGAAAAAAAGATTTGAAATCTGACAGAGCTAAATTTATTTTTTATTTATTATTATTACTTTTAAAGATTTTATTTATTTATTTGACACAGAGAGACACAGTGAGAGAGGGAACACAAGCAGGGAGAGTGGGGCAGGGCGAAGCAGGCTTCCCGCGGAGCAGGGAGCCTGATGCGGGGCTCGATCCCAGGACCCCGGGATCATGACCTGAGCCGAAGGGAGACGCTTAATGACTGAGCCACCCAGGCGCTCCTGACAGAGCTAAATTTAGATCCTAGATATCTGACTTAATAGATATGTGACTTTGGACAAACTATGTAACTCTCTGAGCTTCTACTTTCTCATTTACAAAATGAGGACAATCATACCTAGTGCTTACTGTGACATGTGAATGAGATTTTATGTGAAGGACTTTGGCAAAGACGAGGAGTCAGGAAGAGTTTTATTTTTTTTCCCTTAGTTCTTTTTTCCATTCATTCTTCCTTTCTTCCCTCTGTTCTCATGTATTAAATTTCCTGTACAACTCAGGCGTTAATCATTTTGTTTGAATGTTATTTACTTTTTGCCTCTGTGTGTCTCATTTCCCCAACTAAATATCAAATTCTTTGAGAGGAGCAGTTCTTATGTTCACAACAGCAGTTAAAGTTAGGCTGTACATAGAGAGTCATTTAACAAATACTCATTGAATGAATGAGTTCTACCTTTGTGCTTGGTTGCCATTCTTTTCATTCACTGGCTTTCATATTGGCTGCATCTCCACCTCTACCTCTGTTTGGCTGCTTTCCTCTTGTTGTTACCAGGTCCCCCAGATGCCTACTCTCATGCTCACCATGACCTTTCTTCCTCAACTCTACTGTAGACCGTTCTAAATCTTTCTTTCTCCAGATTTCCAACACTAGAGCACCTCTTGTCAGCAGGACCAGAAAAAAGTGCAAGAGTCTTTCTGTTGGATTTAACCAGTAAGCCAAATACGTCTCATAAACTTTGGTTTCTTTCAGCACATTTGCCTAGTCTCTCCTTTTCTTTGGTATTAGAGAGTAGTGTGCATGCAATGGATGCTCTTGATAAGAAGGGACATAAAGATATAGTTAGAGATTGGAACAGTAACTTAATTGTCTGTAAAAGTTAAATATGAATTCCAATGATTTCTAATTCTTTGTTGGAACTTAAGGACATTAGTATGTCCCTGATGCCTTCCTGATAGTGATAGAAAATAGTCCTACTGGATGTGAAATTAACATGCAGGCAAATCTAGTCCTTATTTGTGCTTTTGGTTTAATTATACTAAATGACATAAATGTGTGGTTTTGTAAGGCAAAGGCATTACAACAGAGTGATAAATGTGGTGAATTTATGTTAGCATGACATTCTCTTATTATTGTGTTCTACTTGGTCTAGAAATCACCTTTGCATTGATGTTTTCTTGGTCAGGCCATGCTAGTTTGTTAACCTTACCTTTGCCTCATTTCTTTGAAACTTTTTATTGTAACTCCAAACAATCTAGGTAGTTTGCATGAGTATAAAAGTTGGGACATGGATGGTTGTATTTTCTCTTTTTGTGGAATGTTCGGTTATTCTCATCACTGATGTCTTTAAGTCTTGGGAGGACCTATAAGAAGCACCTCTCTTCTCTGCACAAGTTCTACATAAATAAAGAAATAAGACAGAAATGATGTTTATGGCGACCAAAATATTCTCTCTATTCTGAAAGACTATGTACTGGAGAATGTGGCTTGTATCTGCAGGCAAGGGAACTCCTTAGTACTAAAATCCACAATTAAGTGGCCTTCCTTAGACTCAGGCAATACTGCTCTGACATATATACCTCCCCTGGAGGAGCAGAACAGAATTTGGGGTGCTCTCCAGGGGGGACTCCATCACTAATGAAAAAGTGCTAAACTACACATACCAATTTTCTTTTTCCATAATGATCAATCAAATAAGTCGCTTCTCCCCTGCAAGTGGAGACAGGTTACAAATGACAGAACTGATGGAGCATTCCCTACCTTCTGAAAGGAAACAACCTGGACTAGGAAATAGACATTCCCCCCAACAGTGTTAATCCTCTTGTGATAATCTGATGATTAGCAAAATTGTATGATTGCATAAGTTATGACTTCCCCCAGGCACTGGCAAATAACTATTTCTAAAACTGTACAAGAGGGCGCCTGGGTGGCTCAGTTGGTTAAGCGACTGCCTTTGGCTCAGGTCATGATCCTAGAGTCCCGGGATCGAGTCCCGCATCGGGCTCCCTGCTCAGCAGGGAGTCGGCTTCTCCCTCTGACCCTCTCCCCTCTCATGAACAGACACTCTCTCTCTCTCTCTCTCACCCTCTCAAAATAAATAATAAATCTTTAAAAAAAATAAAACTGTGCAAGAGCCTAATTCAAATGGGATTATAATTGGAATGATTTTCCTACTAATCTCTCTGAAGTTGCTGGTTTGCCCACTTGATTAAATAAAAACATAATTTTTCTGTCATAATTTCAAGTTAGTATACTATAAAAATATAAATATATATATTATGTAATATATATTATATATAAAATATATAATATATATAAATATACTATAAAAATAGTCAATTTCATTTTGCATAGTCATGTAACTACATTGAGGACAGACAGTTCTTTAAAAGTGTTGAGGAATATACCAATAATCTAACCATAGATTTTTTGCGCTTTCATCACAGAAAAGTAAATGTCAGTAATATTCAACAGTGGTTAAGTCATAGAGAGATACAGTTGTGATGTTTAGGATGGGAAAACAATTTACACTATGTAAATATTAAATTATAGCAATTGTGGGGCACCTGGGTGGCTCAGTTGGTTAAGTGTCTGACTGTTGATTTAGAATCAGCTCATGATTTTCAGGGTTGTGAGATGGAGCCTCACCTCAGGCTCTGTGCTGGGCTAGGAGCCTGCTTAAGACTGTCTCTCTCCCTTTGCTCCTCCCCCACCTTTCTCTCTCTCTTTCCTCCTCTCAAATAAATAAATAAATGCCATTGAAGTTTAGGATAATGGCTATGTTATGTTATTCTTTAATGAAACACTTATAATACAGCCTAGAAGACCATAACACTATATAAGTGTATTGTATTTTATTTAATTTATTTTTTCTTTCTTTATTTTTTTTTAAAGATTTTATTCATTTATTTGACAGAGAGAGACAGCGAGAGAGGGAACACAAGCAGGGGGAGTGGGAGAGGGAGAAGCGGGCCTCCCGCGGAGCAGGGAGCCCGATGCGGGACTCGATCCCAGGACCCTGGGACCATGACCCAAGCCGAAGGCAGACGCCCAACGACTGAACCACCCAGGCGCCCTAATTTATTTTTTTAAAAGATTTTATTTATTTATTTATTTGAGAGAGGGAGAGAGAGCGAGAGAGCACACCCATGAGCAGGGGGAGGGGCAGAGGAAGAGGTAGAAGCAGGCTCCTGTTGAGGGCTCCTGCTTAGGCCTAGATCCTAGGACCCCAGGATCACAACCTGAGCAAGGCAGGTACTTAACTGACTGAGTCACCCAGGCACCCTATAAGTGTCTTTTATTTATTTTTTTAAAAATATTTTATTTATTTATTTGACAGAGAGAGACAGAGAGAGAGGGAACACAAGCAGGGGGAGTGGTAGAGGGAGAAGCAGGCTTTCTGTAGAGCAGGGAGCCTGATGTGGGGCTCGATCCTAGGACCCTGGGATCATGACCTGAGCTGAAGGCAGACGCTTAACGACTGAGCCACCCAGGTGCCCTATAAGTGTCTTTTAAATAAGAACTAAATAAAATAGTGGATTTGGTAAGAGAAGGAATTCAAGCAAAAATGGTACTGTGGGTTCTAATGGGTTGTATATTTTTATCTCTATTCTGTAAATGCAGTTTGTTGGCTATCCGGAGTAGGGTGTGGTTCCTTATTTCTTTTGCTTGTTTATTCTTTCTATATCTGAGATAAGTTACAAATTTTAGTGGATTAAAACTCAGAAGCAATATTGTCTGCATGCTTACAGATGAAAGAACTCAAACATCTAAATTACGAGGCACTGTTGTTCATTTAGTTTGCATAGACACCAATCATCTAAAATAACTCCTGTATCTATTGTCTTATCAGTAATATGGGCATCAAAACTCTGACTAAAATGATAGAAAATATGGTGAAAAATATGATGCATTATGTGAATTATAGTAGAGATCAAAAGAAAATACCATTAGTAACATTTACTACACAAAGGTTGCCCTTTGAAATTATTCAATTATTTCAAGGCTTTCATGCTATGAAAGGTAATTTTCACAAAGGTTCTTTTGCTCTGTCATCATAATGTCAAACATTTTATTAAGGTAAAGTAAATATTTATACTGTGAATATTTTACTTTTATCTCTATTTTGTGGTCTCTGATCTTTCCTCATAAAATCATATATCATGTTAGATTTTGTTATTTCCATGACTCAAATTTTAAAGTGGCTCCTATTGGCCTTCAGAATAATTATAGAGCCTAGAGTTATTTATTGCTATTTAACAAATTATCCCAAAATTCAGAGGCTTAAAACAAGAATAAGTATTTGTGATCTCACAGTTTTTCTGGGTGAGAAATTTAGAAGCAGCTTAGTTCTGATTTGGGATCTCTCATGAGGTTAATGTCAATGTATCAGGTAGGGCTACAGTCATGTGAAGACTTGATTAGAAGGTTCTCTTTCAAGATGGCTCTCTCAAATGGGATGGCAAGTTGGTGTTAGCTGTTTACTGGAGCCCTCAATTCCTCACCGTGTAGATTTTTCCATAGGGCAACTTAATTGCCCCGACATGACAGCTGACTTCCCCCAGAATGAGCAATTCAAGAGGGAGACCAAAGTGGAAACTGCAATGCCTTTCACAACCTGGCCTTGGAAGTCACTCATTATCACTTCAACCATATTTTATTGGTCATATAGACCAGTTGTAATTCATTGTGAGAGGATACTACACGTGGGATGACTAACAAAAGGTGAGACTCAGTGGGGACCATCTTGGAGATTGGCTACCATACTTCGTAAATGCTTGTTTTGGTTAAAAGTACTGAATTAGTTAGAGGGCCACATTTATCTGCATAACCCAATGTCAGTGTTTCTTGGCATACCTGTAATTTCTAGCCTTCTTTAACATCTCAAACACTTGTTTCTTGTGGTCCCCGGGGGGAATATCATACAGACTGATGAAGTAATCTGTTATATTCTATTGTAGCACCCTCTTTTTAAGTCCACTGCCTCTGTTGGTGGGGGAGGGTGCTATTTAAAGCTGGTGTCTCAACACTGCTACAGCTTCAGGATTTCATCTACTCAATGTTGAGATCCATGCCAATGGTAAAGTTTCCCAGTGCTTCCAAATTTGTAAGTTCTTAATCTGCTAAAAGAAAATAATGAATTCTATGAAAGCATTCTTATTTCAGATTTGTTCTTATTTTCACCTAAAAGTGGAAAAAAGTCTTTTTTGCACCTCTAAATGATGTATTTTATTTCTAAATACCCTAAGGGTACGTCCCTATGTCTTGTAAGGCTTAAGACCTGGATCAGTGGGCTGAACTTCACCATAATATGTATTATCATGTACTTTAGATACAATACTGTTTTGCCTATTTTATTTTATACCTAGCCAGAATACCTCAAGAAAATAAATTATTGAAAATATTGGAAATTTTTTCTTTCAGTTCTTCAGACCTGTCTGAATCCCAACTTTAGGTTCAAACAAGCCACCTGCCACGTATGCATAACACAGCACATGTTAAACACATGTATCCCCAGTACTTTTATCAGCTATGTAAATAATAGGTGTTGAAAAGATAATGAAGTTAGAAAATTGTCAATCTATAGACTCATTAAATATATGTTTATAAAGATAGAGTATATCTAGAACTTGGTTTCATATATGTTAGATTTATTCAATGCAAGCATGTCAAGGAACCTTTGTTACTTCAGTGGAGTAACTCAGTTCAAAATTGGCAGTGTGAAGTTCTTTCTAAAACTCAGTAGAAGCACCCAGGAAGCTTTAGTCTTTAAACACTTACTGGCATATCTCTTTCATTTATGGATAATTGTTTTTTTTCCAACATTTTACGTAAAGTGCTATATAACTTGATTCAATACTCTTTTCCCCACTTCCAATTGGATTGTTTCTTCTAAACTCTTCTTGTATAGAAATTCAGAAACTGAATTGTTGTTGTTCTGAGAAATATTTTCATAAGCTATGAAATTCAGGGTGAGAAAAAAATGAATCACATCTGAATTTCAGGTTCAAATTAACATAATTCTAGTACTTTTTAGTGTTTTCCTTTTTCTTCATTAGTCTAGTCAAAGATTTGTCTGCTTTATAAAAACAATTTTTCTACTTTGTTTATGGTCTGTATTTTATTTTTGCCTTCAGTTCATTTTTTTGCTCTTATCATCTTTGTTTTGCATTCTGTGAGTTTACTCTCTTGTTCTTTTTCTTCTTCAGTTTGATATTTCCTTATATTCAGACTTTCTTTTGTAGTAACAATGGAAGTAGCAAGCAATTTTTTTTTTTAGGTGGGGGAGGCTGATTGAATTTTTGTTCATTTGTTTGTTCTTTCATCTTTCTATCCCTCTTATACATCTCTATTTAGTGTATAAGTCATGCATTCAATGGCCACTCTTTTAGTGGCTACCCTTGCAATTTTATTATGCATATTTAAAAATCTAGCAAGTCTCCAGCTAATCAGTGTCTTAATCACCTCCCAAATGATGAAAGTTCTTTAGAACATTTTAATTGGATCAACCTCTTCCTACTTATATGGACTTGCTCAGTATTCTAGTTCTTTTTTTCAACCCACAAAGTAGACATTGACATTTTTATTATTTTATACAAATGATATTTGTTTAGATTTGATAATGCTGATCAGTTTCTTTTCTCACCATTCCTTTTTGTCTCAGGTATTTCTACAGAGGTAATTTCTGAGTCAGTTTCATTTTCCTTGAAGTGCAACCTTTAGAAGATTTTTAAATAAAGGTATATAAGGAATATACTCTCAATTTTTATGCTTTAAAATTTTTTTAAATCTTTCTGACAGTTGTCTTTTAAGTGGAATATTTAGTCCATTTTCACTTATTAATTACCAATATATCTGTGTTTAAATCTAGCAGTTTGTTATGTGCTAGCTTTTGGTTTGCCTTATCTTTCCTAAGTTATTTTCTCCTCCTTTTTGCTTTCCTTTGGATAAATTAAATATTTTTTATATTTTATTTTTTCTCATTCTATTACTTTGTTAGTTATACTATTTTTATTCTTTTAGTGATTATCCTGAAAGGTAAAACACACATAATTGACTTACTGGAGTTTATCTTTAATTATTATTGACAACACTTTACAAGAACTTTACAGCTTTTAGGGCGCCTGGCTGGCTCAGATGGTTGAACGTCTGCCTTCAGCTCGGGTCATGATCCCGGGGTCCTGGGATCGAGTCCCGCATCAGGCTCCCTGCTCAGTGGGGAGCCTGCTTCTCCCTCTGCCTCTCTCTCTCTCTCCTTCTCTGTCTCTTATGAATGAATAAATAAAATCTTAAAAAAAAACACTTTACAGCTTTTAACTCTATTTACCTCTTTCTATCTTTTGACCTACTTTTGTCATAAACTTAAATTCCACGTGTGTTTTAAATCCTAAAAGATAGTATTATTATTTTAATTTTAAGTAACTTTATGGGGGTGTAATTGACATACTGCACATATTTAACTGTATAGTTTTATAAACTTTGACATATGTATCCATCCGTTGCCACAATCAAGATAAAAGTTTCTTTATGAGCTTTGGTAATCCCTTTCTCCCATCCCTTCACACCTTTAGGCAATTATGGTTCTATTTAATTTGCATTTTCTAGAAATTCATATAAATGGGATCACATAGTATGTACATATGTAACTTAGTAAATCTATGGTTATTAATTTCAGTTATTATTTTCAGACCTAGATATTCCAGTTGATTTTCAAAAATAGTTTCCAGTTCTTTGGTAAAATTCATAGTCTTCTCATCTATTTTCTGGACCATATTGATTATAATTATTTTGACTTCTATGTTTTAGAACTCCAATATATACATCATCAATGAGTCTGTTTATATTGTCTCTTTTTTTCTCTTGATTTTCACTAAGTTTTTCTTGTCTTGTTTCCTTGTGTGCCTATTTTTTTTAACTTGAATATCAGAGATAACATGTGAAGAATTTTAAAGGTTCATGATGATCATCCCTAGGGAAAATTTAGTTTCTCCTGATAAGCAGATAGAAACTGGGCTTCAGGCTTTCTTTGGGTTGGTCTGTTTCTGGTTTGTCCTTACTTCTAGGATATAGTCCTTCATGTGTCACAATTGACACCCCGAATTTTGGTCAGAGTTCTACTTTGGTGTATCCTGAATTCGTTTTTGTTTCCTGAGCATCATGAGACTGCTAAAATCTATGCTTAGCTTTTTTTTCTTATCAGCTGTTCTGTGCTTGGTTTTGACTCTTACCTACATAGTTTAGGTGTCAGCAAATGCTCTGTGGGAAATTGTATTAGATGTTTGGGCTCACTTTTTGGGTTTCCTTTTTTCTGATTTTGATTCTTCATGTCATGGTTGCATTGGGAGCCCTGAATTTCAATTTCTGTTTCTGACCCACTCAGACTGCCTCAAACTCTAGGCCACAGTTTTCCATGTGGTCCCTGTGTTTTTCCAGGATTTTATTCTTTATCTTTGATTTTTTGTGGCTTGAACATGATATACCTAAATGTAGAGTTTTGTTTTGTTTTGCGTTTATCCTGCTTGATGTTTCTTGGGCTTCCCAGATCTGTTATTTGATGTCGAACATTAATTTGGGGAAACTCTCAGTCATTATTTTTCAAATATTTCTCCTGTTCCTTTTTCTTTTTCTTCTCCTTCTAGTATTCCTGTTACACATATGTTATACCTTTTCTAGTTGTCCCACAGAGTCTTTGTGTATTCTCTTCTACCTTTTTTGGTCTTTTTTCTCTTTGGTTTTCACTTTTGGGGATTTCTATTGAGATATCTTTCAATTCAGAGATTCTTTCTTCAGCATGTTTAGCCTATTAATAAGCCCATCAAAGGCATTCTTAATTTCTGTTACAGTGTTTATCTCCCACATTTCTTTTGGATCTTTCTTAGGAAATCCATCTCCCTGCTTACATTTCCTAGCTGTTCTTGCATACTCTCTACTTTATCCATTAGAGCCCTTAGCCTATTAGTCATTGCTTTAAATTCCTGGTCTGATAATTCTAATATCATTGCCATGTCAGGTTCCAATGCTTGCTTTGTCTCTTCAAATGGTGTTTTTTGTTTTCCTTTTAATATGCTTTTTACTTTTTGACAACTCAACATGATGTACCAGGTAAAAGGAATGCTTTAGCAATGTGGTGGTGAGGTATGGGGGGAGAAGGAATGTTCTATAGTCCTATAATTAGGTCTCAGTCTTTTAGTGAGACTCTACTTCTGGACTGTGAACTTCAAAAGTACTTCTTACTCACCTCTCTGCCACTTTAATTGGAAGACGATGACTAGAGTAGGCTGACCTTTCATCCAGGTCAGAAGGCTCTGACAGATACCTCAGCCGGTTGGGTTTGGTTTCTCCAGTGTTTACTATGGGATCCTGGTTGAGCTTCTAGAGGTAAAAATTACAAAAGCATGAGGTGTCTGCTATGGCTGTGTTTTCCTGGAGTTTTTAGCTTCTACACTGAGCCTCTAGCAATTTGTTTATTACAGTTCAAGTTTTCCTGCCCCAGCACTGATTCCCAAGGCAGTTTCACTTGTGAGTTTCTGCTCTGGTAAGCTCCTTCTATTTGCTGTCTGTCTATCCAGTCTTGAGGGGCAGTAGTTTGCCCTGTGTCCTCACTTCTCTTACAGGTCCTAGGAGACTTGTTCATTTTAAAATCTGTTCAGCTTGGTACTTGTTGTTAGGATGAAGTAGTGATTTCCAGGCATCTTATATATGGAAGTGGAAACCTGTTATGAATTTTTAATATCTTTCTTTAGTAAGTTTAAAAATGGAACCTGAAGAGAAAATGGCAAGTTTGCAAGTACAAGAGACCAGTCTGCAAGAGTCAGAGGACTTATGGGAAACTATGAATGAAAACCAAGTTCAAGATAGAAAGGAAGAGTCAAGAGACCTGGGTAACTGAATGCAGATAATAGAAATACAAAAACTTTCACCTCTGGCCTGGTTTTTCTTTCCTAGCATCTATGGTTGTGGGAGGATCAGACCCGCTTGTCTTCTCTACTCCATATATGATCAGGAGCTACTGTTCAAGCCCTGTGGACAATCACCTTGTGATTGATTACAATTGCTTCAAACCATGGATCAGCCTACAGGGGATTAGTCTTGCCAATTCAATGTTTCCTTTTTAGATGGATTAATAGAATGCCTGAAATCAAATGAAAACTTACTTTAAGATTTTATTTTTATTTATTTGACAGAGAGAGAGTGAGAAAGCACAGTAGGGGGAGCACCTTGGCAGAAGGTGAAGGGCCCGAGGGAGAAGGTAGAGACACAAGAACGCAGGGAGTGGGGAGACAAAAGGCAAGAGACTTTTAAGAGAGCAAGCCACTGGGAGCGTCCTGGGTACCCTCTGATCTTCCCAGCTACGAGGGTGGATCAGGGACCCAGCTCTCAACTGCCAGTGACAGAGAGAAGCAGGCTCCCCGCAGAGCAGGAAGCCTGATGCGGGGCTCAATCCCAAGACCTTGAGATCATGACCTGAGCCAAGGGCAGTCGCTTAACTGACTGAGCCACCCAGGCATCCCAAAAACTTATTTTAAAAGTATATTATTGCTTTTCAAAACTGATATCAATATAATGATGAAGGCATAAAATTTTATTAATAGTGATGATTACATTAATTTTTTAAAAATAGGGAGCTATATTTTCTATCTTGTTTCCCATTTTGAAATACAAAATTGTGATAATAACTACAACCTCTAACATTTCTGAACATATTTTATAAATTTTAACTTTTTTGATGGGTTTGGATCTTAAAAATGCTATTTAGGTTGATTTCACCCATACAAGTCTGGAAGATATAGAGCAAATTGATTTCATGAAAATTATAAGATATTATAATATTCAATATATATATCATATTATCATATATGTATAATTTATATGTTTAAATTAAGTGTGCTGCTAAATCTTAGGCTACAAGCTAAGATGTAATGTTAATTTAGTATTCTTTTTATTCAGTGGCTATTTTTTCCTTAACAGGAAAAGTAGAAGATAATAATAAATGAATACTTTGATTTCCTTTTGGGGTCATACTTTTTCATATTGAGCAATAATAAGCAATTTAGGTCAGTTAATCCTAAGAATAGTCTAATGAAAAAGCCATATTATTACAGTAAAATATTTCAACTCTCTCAATAAAATGGAAGGTTTATTACTGTTTTTTCTGTGGAGAATTATTTATGTCAAGATGTGTTTATTTAGTAGATATATACTTTACTAAAAGTTTGTAATATGTACGCTTTTGAAGTTGACATTACACTCTAGGTCTGAAAACACCATCATTTATGCTAGGTATCCAACCAAAGTCTTATTTTTTTTTTTTTAGAACCTCTTTTGAATTATACATTGTAATATGTATTTATAGTATTTTATGGGATTATATTTCAATTCTCAGTATTTGGTTTTCTGTCAAATTCAGTGACTAACAAACATTTTGTGTGTAAGCTCCTACTCCTAATGTGAAGAAAAACCATCTCTTCAATGTTTTTTAAATTTTCTTTGTACACTGAAATAACAAGACTTGATCTGAATATTAATAGAGTGGTGCTCTTAGGGTACAAAATTTTATGCTTGTACTTTATATAATGCTACATTTGTATAACTAGAACATCCTTTCTCCCTAATGATATTCTGCTGTGTTTTGTTAGATAATTTTCTTTATTAATGTCCCATCCATGGACTGTTTTATTTTAGTTATTTTTATTCTGTTGCCATTTTTCAATTAGTAAATCTTAAAAAAAAATCATATCATGTCGTGTTCCTATAAACTAGAAATTAACACAAATCACCTGTGAATACTTCATGTACTTATTTTGGTCTGATTGGAAGTGAAGTGAAGTTCAATTAGTATTGAAATGCTCTGATCCAATTTTATTCTCTTATTCTAGACATAAGAAATAAGATTTAGATTATTGTCAAATGTTCCCATATAAAGTGTTAAATATTAAGTTGGCCTTTAAGGAATCTTATCAGTGTGTTGCTTTAGCTTCATTTTATACATGAGAGAGGCATACAATGACAGATAAAACATAAGGAGGAACATTTACTCTTTTTCTCTCAGTAGGTAAGGATTTCTCTTTTTAATTTAAAGTATTTTGAGTTAGCAGACTACAGTAATCTCTCACTGACTAAACAAATCCTACAACCCTAGAGTTGTACGGGATCTTAAAAATCACATAATCCCACCCTTTAAACTATATCTGGCTAGTGGCCATTCCTTCTTATCTGCACTGAAGGGAACTTATTACTTCCTGACAGAGTACATCCTATGAACTCTTTCTGACTATGACTCTAGTATATGAAATATTTAACAGTGAAGATAACTACCTGGAAGAGATCATCTCTGACCTGCATGTTAAGGCCCACAGGAAATGCAGGAGGAGAGTGAGCAGGTGACTCTTTCAGTCTGAAGCTTGGGAGGAAAAGTTTATGCTGGAGATATTGGATATTAAACCCATAACAGTGGATGAGATCACGTAGTGATATGAGAAAGGTGAAAACTGAGGACAGACCATGGGGAACATCATCATTTATGGGACAAGTAGAGGAGATGCCCAAAAAGGTGACTGAGAATAATCAGGAAAGTAGAAAAAAGCAAGGAGTATTTGGTATTCAAGAAGCTAGGGAAGTTACTGTCAAAAAGGACAAGCATGAACAACTGCTTTGTCAGATGCAAAAGAGATGTCCTGTAAATTAAAGGGCAGTATATTTCTACAGGATTTGGCAATGTGGGAGTCTTTAACATTTGCCAGAATGATTTCAGTAGAATGTTTGCATTGCCGGTAAGATCTCAGGGAGTGGGCATGATGCATATTACTTTTTCTCGAAATCTGGACAACAAGGGAAGAAGAATGGATGACAGTTCAAGGACATGGGGTCAAGAAAGCATTGCTTTTAGGTTGGACTTCAGAGGCTTTAGAGGCAAAGGGAAGAGAACCAGGAGAAAGAGAGAGATTCGAAATACAAGGGAGAGAAAAAGCTGATGGGCCAAGGCCCCAAGAGAGGGGAGGGTATGGTTTTAAGAAGGCACATGTGGGTCCTTTGGTGGGATGAGCACTGCATTCTCTGAGAAACAAGGGAAGGAAGTGGGGATAGGTAAGCAGATGCATGTGACTGGGCAGGAAGTTGAAGGAAATCATGTTTGGTGGCAGTGATATTTCCTGGTGGTTGAGCCAAGGTCATAGTCTGAGAGTGAAAGAGGCTTAGTAGGAGCTTTGAGGTAAAATGTGAAGTGGATGCTGAGGAGAATGGGAAAGAGATTGACGAGTACAAGGAAAACTATTAATGTGCAGGACTGCAGGAGCTGCTGAAATTGGGGATCCTGATTACGTAGTGGCTTATTAATCTACTCGTGTAACTTTTTTGCATAGCAGTTTACCGAAATCAGAGAAAGCAAACTGTAGTGTTGAATCAGAGTTGGGGTTTTGCAAGGCAAGCATAAGGCAGGTATGGGGTGCACAGGAAATAAGTGTGTTGAGGAAAGTTTGAGATGGAAACAAGTTTCATGCTATATAGAGCTCAAGAGGAGGGTAATAGATGGAGAGAAAATGTGGAGGAGGTGAAGGTCAAAGAACCGGATGGGTTCCATACGGCACAGGGGGTGGGTGTAATCGTCAGATCTGCAGAGATGCAGGATTTTAGCTATACAGTGGAATATCTTTTTTGTTCATTTGTACACTGTTGCTCTATATTGTATTGTGTCCCTTCATTGTTGGCAGTTGGACAACTATCTAAGACATGCTATGTACCAGTGCCATGGTGATACCAGTGGGGAAGAAGACAGCTATGGTCCTCACAGTTTATGGATGGATGTGGCACACACAAGTAGACGATAAATTATACAAAGTCTTGGGCCTTAGGTGTTCTGAGGTTGAGCTGTGTGAGCTGTGTGAGTTTGCCAACAAGATATATTCCCCCCATATTTTACTTACAGAATTTTTCTTTTGGAAAATGTGTGCCCTTTCTTGTGAGTAGGTCTTAATTTTCCTTCTAGAATCTGTCCATCATAATTTAATGCAGATATTTTACCATATATTCTGCTGAGTACTTGGGATATAAAGACTAAGAAATAAAGATTCCATGTGGGTCGTTTTAAGCCCCGCCCCCTCTTTTTTCCTTCTCTGGGCCTTTGATCCATTGGTCATCGTCTATCTGGTAAGGTAATGTTAGCTTCAATAATAAAAATCTCCAAAATATATAGTGGGTGCATCTCAATTGAATTTCTCACTCATATAAAGCCAAAACATGGCAGGTACCTTTGTTCTAAGCAGTGATTCAAGGACCAGGGATCTTCCATCCCATGGTTTTGCTGTTTTCAACAATGTTTGCCATACTTGATTTACATTTGTGGATCAATGTAGTACTAGGTAATCAACTTAATCTGGCTCTAGGAGTGTAACATGTGACATAGGCTTAGCTAATCATTGCTACTGGTGATTGGTTCAGGACCCAAACAAGCTCAATGAGAGTGAGTCACGTAACTTTCTTTAGAAATAGTGGGGCAGAAGCATTATGTTTTCCTCCCTGGACAAAAATGAAGGCACATTACTCAGAATTTCTACAGTCATCTTGGGACTACAAAGGGTATGTATGAACATGTTGGAGGAGCTGGCTACGATGGAAAACTATTAATGTGCAGGACTGCAGGAGCTGCTGAAACCGGGGAATCATGATTATGTAGTGGCTTATTAATCTACTCGTGTAACTTTTTTGCATAGCAGTTTACCGAAATCTGAGAAAGCAAACTGTAGTGTTGAATCAGAGTTGGGGTTTTGCAAGGCAAGCGTAAGGCAGGTCTGGGGTGCACAGGAAATAAATGTGTTGAGGAAAAGAAGTTTGATAAGGAAACAAGTTACATGAAACAAGTTTCATTTCTTCACCTTGAAGAAATCAAGCTGGGAAATGGAGATAAATCAAGCCTTGTTTGAGTGCTGGATCAAGCCTTGCTTGAAGTCATTTCATTTCTTTAGTTAAACTAAATCTATACTATTTTCTAAACATATATGTTAAGGAGAAAATTAATTATTTTTTTTTAGGAAATAAACATGTTTGTTAGAAAATATGAGAAGCCAATAAATAAAAGACTCCTTATAATTTAAGCTGGTTTTTAGTTTTTTCTTTTCCTTTCCCTTCCCCTCTCCCTCCCCACCCCACCCCTCCCCTCCCCTCCCCTTCTTCCTTCCATTTTTCCTTCCTTCCTTCCTTCCTTCCTTCCTTCCTTCCTTCCTTCCTTCCTTTCTTCCTTCCTTCCTTTTCTGTTATTGGCAACAGAGAGCATTCTTACTGCAATGTGGAATGCCTGCTATTCCAACTTTGACTATAACCAGCTACTGACCTCAACAAATTAAAAATTTTTAATTTGCTGTAGATTACATGTTTGTCTTACATATGTATCCATTATGTACATGCAAATATACATTGTGTATATGGCTGGCCACATCAAATATAGGAGAGTTTGGAGCAGGAGGCTTAATGGATAGCAGTATTAATTCAGTTTGAAGTCCTCTTGAGGAAAGTGCCACCTTCATTTGTCCTTTTATATTTCCTGGTCAGGGTCTTATGTGTAAATGCCACAGTTTTTCTTCTATATTATATAAATCTTGCTCTGATTCCTGCTTACTGAGGCGAGCAGAGAGTACAATATTGGTTATTTTTCACCTTATCTTTTTTTATCACTAAAATTTAAAATAGTCCTAAGGCTACAGGGGTCCTGGAAACAAATCCCTCAGTCTATATTTACCTGTTCCCTGCTTCTTCTAATGCTGCTTGGGTGATGGTCTCCGGCCCCCTCTTTGGCGCTATGGTACTGTTTAAGATGATGTTGGTTTGCAAACTTGGGAATTTCTCAGGTAAAATCTGACACTGGTCACCACCCATGGAGGGCAAGGAAAGACCGAAGAAAGAGTCAGGCACCTCCCACTTGGGAGGTGGTGGTTTTAATAAGCAAGAGAACATATACGAGGCTTGCCTTCAGTGGCCATAAGACAAGTAGATCTCTGCACTTACCCACTACAATCTTAAAATTCATATAGAGGTCTCAACGGAGTTCAGTCACTTATACCGTCTGGACAGTTGCACCAACTCATTGCTCTCTCAATACTGCATTGTTAAAAACAGCTCCCATGGTGGGAGTGGTGGGTAGAACGAGCATTCCAATAACAGGGGAAGGGGTCAGGAGCCTCCGATTGCCTAGGTCTGGCTTGAGGGTCACCTGGTCATCATGTCCTTTCGATGATTTCCTCCAACAGTTGTCTGGGTCCTGCCCAGGTTGTTGTGTTCCTAATGGAGGTTGGTGACTGCCCTACTGACCTTATGCCCTAGGGGCTAACTCAGTCTCCTTACCTGACTTTCAGTGCCATGACCCTTGCTATTGGCTTTCACCACCATCCATTAAATCAAATCCAAATGATGTTCTGCCACCTTGGAGGCCTAAATCTTCGTATCCTCCATGAACCTAGAAGCCCTCGCTCTATCAAATCCCTTGCTTTAACAAATTCCCAGGAGTAGGGCTACCCCTGTCTCTTGCGTGGAAGTACAGACTCTTCTTCTTTTCCTCTGAGATTGTTTATTTCTTTGTTCAAGGCTTCCTTGTGAGAACCGCACTTGAACAAAAGGTACCCAGAACACAGGATAAAAGTCTGGTTGTGAGGTAGAAAGGAAATATTTCTTTGTGTTTTGCCGATGAGAACACAGCAGCAAAAATCCCCCAAGAAACCAAGCAGTTTCTCCAGACTTCTCCCTATTACATTTTCCTCTTTTTATTTTCCACTACATATGTGGGGTCATCATATATTTTTATTTATTTATTTATTTATTTATTTATTTATTTATTTATTAAGAAGGAATTCTTTTTTTTTAAGATTTTATTTATTTATTTGACACACAGAGAGAGCGAGAGAGAGAGAGGGGGAGAGAGCACAAGCAGGGGGAGCGGCAGGCAGAGGGAGAAGCAGGCTTCCTACATGAGCAGGGAGCCCGATGTGGGGCTCGATCCCAGGACCCTGGGATCATGACCTGAGCTGAAGGCAGCGGTTTAACCAACTGAGCCACCCAGGCGCCCCCATCATATATTTTTAAATATGCTTTTAGATCATTAATCTTGTTAAAATTTTATAACATCTTCCTGGCCTTAAACCCACTGTATTTCCAGGAAAGATTTTGAGGTTTTAGGGCATTTCAGTTGACTTTAACCAGCATTTGTAACAGCCAATCCTTGTGTCTTCCAACACCTCTATAGGCTCGTGTACCATCTTAATGCTTCCGCTTGTTCGAAGATTAATTTTCCAATTACCTTGACCTTATCAAAGGTGATGGTCCATACAGTCCAAGACAAATTTTATTAATATAAATATACACTCATATTCATAAATGTATCTATGGTTAAAATAAAAGTCACTTATGACCTTGTCAGGAATGTACCCACCTTCTCAGTGATGCCCTTTTACTCTTGTTGACCTATAGGACTGTCTTCACTCAGTTATTTACTGAAACTCCTCTAAAGGAAAGTGTGATAAAATTCTGAATTCTGTGATCTACAGAGAAGGTGGCATATAATTTATTACCCAAACCAGTACACTTAAGAAACGAAGGGGGCGTTCTGAATAATTGTGTCAGGACAACAGTTATAAGCCACTGTTGTCCCAGGCAGACCAAATGTATGGTCATACTATAGGGCAGAGACAACACATTTTTGTGTGACATCCTCAGGTAACACTGAGGTTCCTGATCTGATTAGTTTGATGAGAAGTCACTTATGCCAGCAGCCAACTGATGGCAATCTATGCATACGTGTTTCTAGCAATAGGATGGACACCCAGTGAGTTAACCTTGAAGTAACTTATGGGGAATTTCTATAATGTGATTTGACTGAACATTGGAGCCACACCAGTGCTGTCCTTCGTATATTGCAGCACTTGTATTATGCATCACAAGTGAATTTCAGGCCATGTTAACCTGCCATTTTGTTCTAATGACTCTAATGACTGAAATTAGTGCCAGACAATGAGCTTGGCAATGACAGCATAAATGGTACTGTCACATTTCCCTTTTTACTGACTTTGTGTTATTTCAGCCAGTGCACAGTTAATCTACTGTGTTTTATTTGCAAAGCACTCTTCAATCGCCAGCATTATGATTTGACTTTTAAAGTACATCCATTAGTAATTTTTTTGACATATGCATATGTTAAGAAGGAAATTCACATTTAAATTTTCAAGGAACTCTAATTGCTGGTCTTTGCTGTTCTTCAGTCTAAAGTGCTGAACTAAATAAATCTTAGTTTGAAGCTGAAAGGACTTGAAGCTAAGGAAACCTTGAACAAAGAGAGCCCATGAGCCTAAAATAAGATCACATTTTCATTAACCACCCAAATAATGATGGACTTCAAACACCTTTCTGCCTTGCTCTCAGCTGTATCTCTAGTACCTAGAACCATTGCTGACATGTCATCAGAACACATTCAATATTTTGCTCAACAAATGAATAATATTCTTTACAGTTTGCTTTATGATATTTATGGCATGAGTTTTTTACTCTCAAGCATTCTGTGCTTAATATCTACTTATCATATTCCTGACAACATATTGTGTGGAGACTTGCAGATCTCTGGTTTTCCATAACCATTGATTCAGTTAATCAGCAAGTTCTGTGAAGTTGTAATTTGCTCTGCTAGCATTGTTTACTTCAGTAGAGAGTTTTCCATGTCCTTCTTCCCTTGACTTTCAGGTTTGCCCTTTGCTTCTCTTGCGCAGGCCAAGAAACCAGATGATGTAACCAAATCTCCTTTTTTTTTTGCTCTATTTAAAGTTTTGGCTAGTATAATGTTTCTGGTTTCCAAATGAAATCTAAAGTGCTATTTTAATAAAAGTGAGGTACAAGAAAAACTTAGTAATTAAATCTTAAAAGATTTCTTCCTATCTTCAGTAACCTACATGAGAGCTACTGTCCATCCCTAGAGAGACAATTTCCAGATGGAAATATGTGTATCTTTTTCATAACTTTGACATATCATGAATAAAAAGGGAATATTTTCTCTAGTGAGAAATTCTATTATAGGATTTAAGGCCTACTTTATTTTAATTGTAGTTTATATGTGTGTATCATCTCTCTTATCATTATTTAGATAACTTTCTCAGGAATGGAAATAAGCCTACTAGACAAAGTTTATCTTGGGAGAAGCCAGGGTGACCTATGTTCATTTTCTTCTCACTCCCATGGTTTGTCAGCTCTCTCAATTTTCAGGATAGTAATGCTCTCACTTCTCTTCTCTACTGAAATGTTTCTGCATTAATTCTGATATTAGTAATGTTTATTTTAGTATTCATCTATACATGTTTTCCCTCCCTGAAATATTTGCATTTTAAGATTCTTTCTTATCTTCGCATTTATCTATGTAATGGAATTTTAGGCATAAGGGTGGAAACATCCTTTTGCTGAGAGCCACACCAAGCTCCGTAACATGTACATGCTACCCCCTCCTACCCTCCCATCTGACCCCTTCAACCCACACACACTTATGCACAGGCCTGTATGCAAGCGTGGATGTTTTAGCTGAGAGTGAGGGTATGTCGTCTGGATCTTATGCCAGACACCGTATTTTTCCTTTTAAGTTTTCATGTACCTTCAACAATTGGATCTACCTTGGTTTTGTTGTCTTGTCAGTACTGGGGGTGGGCCTATGGAAGCAAAGGGAATTATGTGGAACTTACACAATGTCTCTACCATTTGCCTGAAGTAGCTTCAGTATACAGGAAACCAAAGACACATTAGTGAAATAGAAAACAGGTGTCAGCGCTCTAATTCCTCTTGTTTTCAGGGCAGCATCATGAATGTTCTCTGAACTATCCTAGAGTCTCATGTTAGTATTATTTGCTCCAGGATGATATGGGGACCGTCTTGAACTTCATCCGTGATCATTTATTGACCAAAACCAGAAAGGACATTAGTAGAGTGGTTTGACCCATAAGGCAATTCTATGGCAAAGACCTCAGAAAATAGATAAGAGAGATTCAGTAAAAGAAAGCAAAGCTGTGTGAATTGTGAGTCATGATGGACACTGATTTCTAATAATATCTTATATTGCAGGTCAGTTGCTCCGGTTAAAAATGTTTCGAGAGGATCATGGGTCATGGATGACAATGTTCTTCAGCACAATTCTGTTTCTCTTCATATTTTCTCACATATACAACACGATTCTTCTAATGGATGGGAACATGGGGTAGGTTATCTTTCCCCTTTCTACTGTGGTGAGTGTTATGTTTGAAACTTGTAAAAATTCAGAGAATTTTTTAGTTCGTAGTAGCCTAACTCTTCACAAATATTCTACTGTAAATAAAGATAATCTGTGCATTTTTCTTACTTAAAGCATTTAGAGTCTTTTCTCCAAGGAGCTTATAGCATTCTGCGATACTTGTGTTCTTTCTACTTGAGGACTTCTCTGCGGGGTAGTTTGAGGGCAGGTAATAATTTCAGTAAAACCACAGAGAGTATGAGAATCCAGAAATCTTACTGACTTGTTTATCTCACAGTTAGTAAAGCTGGGATAAGATGAAGGTCTCCAGATTTGCAGTTCCATTGCTCTGCAATGCCTGGTTAAATAAAAGTATTTGATACTGGTGGCTTTTTTTTTTTTTTTTAACTCTTGATAGTTCCGAACAGAGAAACCTTTGTTATAAATGGGTCATTTTAAAAGTGGGCCACCTTGTATTAAATGCAGGGTTGTGATCTTTACTTATCAAATCACTGATCAAATCACCGTCGCATGAAGAGGTGATAACAAGGAGATTATAGAGTTGTGGTTTTTTTTTTTGTAACTTTCTTCAATTCTTGATTTGCTCTTAGTAAGTTTTAAGAACAGAATACAAGGAGAATGGCCTAACTTATAGCACTAAAAATTAGATTCCTGACAAGAATAAACCACTTTAGGTATTGTTGTATACTGACATAGTTCCTAAGGAATGTTTCCATCTATTCTCCCCAGTAGATTGGAAAGCTAGGTGATATCGTTTTCTTCTAAATGTAGGCTAGGCAAGATTGTCAACCAGTTCCGGAGTACAATTGTTTTGATGTTATGTATAGATTTTAGCCAGCACTGTTCACTGCTAAGAGGGATAGCTCAATTAAAATTTCATTGTTTTTCCCTCACCATTAAAGAAAATGAATAGTAAAGGGATACATTCAGGCATGTGATATTTAGATCAAATGTTCAGGCTTTAAGAAGTTACTGACAAGTTTGGGGCGCCTGGGTGGCTCAGTTGTTAAGCGTCTGCCTTCGGCTCATGTCATGATCTCAGGGTCCTGGGATCGAGCCCTAAGTTGGGCCTCCCTGCTCAGCGGGAAGCCTGCCTCTCTATCTCTCCCTCTGCCTGCCACCCTGCCTCCTTGTACTCTCTATCTCTCTGTCAAATAAATAAAAAAATCTTAAAAAAAAAAGTTACTGACAAGCTTTGTTTGTGATTATTTCTTGGGTTTCAAATAATGCCCTTTACTGGGTCTCTTTTTAAATGGTGGAGTTACAGACTCTAACTCGGGCCAGTCAGGAGGAGCCTCAGCCTTAGCGCATGCCTGTATTAATGCAATGGGTAGCGGTCCTCTTGGAATTACCCAACACAACCAGAAGTCTGTCAGAGAGGTGTTGTGCAGTCAGCATTGGGGCCAGAAGGGGAAGGGACCCATAAAAAACTTTTTAAGCACTTGCTGAAAATAATACGTCAAAATAGTATATAAAATATAGCTTCTGCTTGGAAGTTGACTTCCTCTCTAATTCTTTTTTTATTCTTTTTATTTTATGGAGCTACTGAGGTCTTTGCTAACCGGAAGTTATTATTCTGAGGAAAGAAGCAGATTTAAAAGTAATAAACTAAATGCAATAATAGGTCATCCCTGGCACACTGTAGAGCACTCAATAGCTAATAATAAATCCAATCTTAGAGAGGGCTAACAGTTCTTAAGCACTCAGTACCAGTACTCAGTTAAACCTCACAATGACCCTGTGCAATAGGTGTTTTTATTATCTCCATTTTACAGATCAGGAAGCTGAGGACCAGAGATGTCCTGTCACTTGTCTAAAGTTACATTATAATTCAGTCTCTACTTTAGACATTAAGCAAGGAGTTGAGCGATTAAGTAGTGAATTCTGGTAATACCTCCTGCTCTCAGGCTGGTGCAGAGTTGATTGCTGATTGATTCTGATGCTCAATCACTGTAAGTCTATTAGTCTTTCTTTGTATTTTTATCTTTCAAGCTGTGTTTGAAAATTGAAAGAAGTAGGCAGTATATGCAGGAAATAAGAATTTGTGGGTGTCTGTCTTAACTAAAATTGAAAGTGATTCTTTTTTATTTTCACACTAAATACAGTAGTCCATATTCTGACTAACTCTTGAACTCTTCACCAATATGCCTCATCCTTGTTCAGAAGGACATTTTCATGGGGTCACTTTTTAATTTTTTTTTAATCCAAAGCAAGGGACAAGTGGTTTAGTTTTTCTAATAAAAAATTAAATTACTATTTTAAAAGACATATTACCATGTACCATGAACTAAGTACTTTAAGGTTGGAATGTAAATTGGAGGAAAATCAGGTGTTAGGGAAAATTAATACAACTGTGCTTTTGGGGTTCTCTAGGAGACACCATGTTATCCGAAGTATTGCCTCATCCTTTGTAAGGCAGGGAATGATGGAGCCAGAGGCTGTGGAAAGAATAGGCATGTGGATATCATGATTGACGAGTTTCATGACTATGGATTGCTGGTGGTAGAGGGGAATCCTGGATTATTTACAATGAATTTGATTGGCATCGAGGATTACAATGTGTCCTGGTTTGTGGCTCTTTTAGGATTTCAAAGAGGATTCCTTAGAATGATTTGCTTTTTTCCCCAATTCTAGGATTGTTTGTAAATTTAGGTTCAGCTAGAGTCCTTTGATACCTCCTTATGGAGAACAAAAACCCTAGGTTTGTCTGACTGAACCTCAAGAGTTTTAGCCAGAACTGACTTGATAAGAGTCAAGTTGGCTGCTCCTGGTGTTCTCACTGGAGTGAGAAACATGAAACCATTTTCTTCCACAGCAATGGGACTTGCCTTGGTTAAAAATGATTCTAAATGACTCCCTCCACCCCCAGGTTTTTTTTTTTTTCCTCCCTGTTCAACTAGGTATCTTAAGGCCAATCTATGTAGAAATCTGTTTGGCAGAAATAAAGAGAGATGTGCTTCAGAGTCCATGGTGAGGTCTTTACTGACCCGAAACTGAGCAAGTCTAGGGCTGGGAAGAGTTTTTACCCTTTGTGACATCATCTTTCTGAAGAATTTCTTAGTCATGGAATTTTCACAGCATTCATAGTGTAAAGCCCTAGTTTAGGAAAAGTTTGCCTGGCCTTCTCAAATATCTAAATTCCCCAAAGAATAATATCTATAATGTGTAAGGAATGAAATGGTAGGAAAGCAAAGCAGGCAGTTTCCGGTTGTATTCGTAAAACGATTCTGAAAATAGCCACTTGATGGCAGCAGAGGGCATGTTTTCAGTGCGGATTGCCTGGACCGGCCAAAGGCAGGTTTTCTCTGAAGAGAATCTTGCTCCTTTTGAATCTCTGAAACTTGGGTTGAAATATTTGCCTTCCTAATTGTTAACGGATTTTTTTAATAAATCCACCTGGTGATCTCTATAATAAGCACTTATGATGTGCTTGGCCCCCTTTTATGTTCTTAAGCAAGTTTAAGTAATAGTATATATAAACACGTATAGGCACACATATACATCTATATTCTGGATTACAAGGATAAATATCGTATTTAGCACGGAGGAAATTATACACTTGACAAACATAAAATTTCCTCTGTGAACTGGAATAAGTTTCCAAAGAGTACATCCTACTTAGGGCAGAATATGAAGAAGCTGATGTTTTCTAGGGTTCATGATAAAGAACATTTTATTTTTTCTAATATACAGCCTTTTCCAGAGAAGTGTTACAAATATTAATTAATACATTGATATGTGTTAGGTGTTGCAGAGACAAAAATTGAGAAACGAGACAAAGTGATTCAGGTAATTTTGAAAATAAGTATTAATATTCATATTCAGAACCTGGAAAAAAATGGTACAAATTAGGTGATGGGTGTAATGAAAATGGAATAGATTGTCTCTCTCTTCTGTTTTGTTTTAGTAAGTAAGAACTTACATGGAGCACTCATTAAATGTCTGCGTGTGATGAACACACTCTGAGTATGCTATAAGGGTGATTGGCTTAGGAGAGGTGACAGGAGGGAATACTTAAAATAGACACTTTCCAGGGATGCCTGGGGGGCTCAGTCCATTAAGTATCTGCCTTCAGCTCAGGTCATGATCCCAGGGTCCTGAGATCAAGACCCGCATCAGGCTCCCTGCTCAGCGGGGAGTCTGCTTCTCCCTCTGCCTGCCGCTCCCCCTGCTTGTGCTCTCTCTGACAAATGAGTAAAATCTTTAAAAAAAATAATAAAATAAAATAGACACTTTCTATGGGGCACCTGGATGTCTCCGTCAGTTAAGGGTCTGCCTTCCACTCAGGTCGTGATCCTGGGGTCCTGAGATCAACCCCCCTCTTGGACTCCTTGCTTAGCTGGGAGTCTGCTTCTCTCTCTCTCTCTCTCCCTCTGTCCCTCCCCTTGTTGTGCTTTCTCCTTCTCTCTCTCAAATAAATAAAATCTTAAAAAAAATACTTCCCTACAATCTAAAATGCATGGCTTTTATGTACAGAGGGGACAGCAAAAGCAAGCAAGGATGAATAGGAAATATCAACAAGCAAGAGACTGGCATAGACTTGTCCAAAGGCTGGAAGAAGTCGTTCAGGCTCTAATGCTTCCTCGGGTGTGTGCACAGCTGCCCTAGATCTTACCCCCGATACTCTTATCCTCATTTTGTAATGAATGACTGTTACTCTGGTCCATCCGCAAGTCCATGTGTTCTATCAGAAAAGACTCTGATTTATAGTTTCAGTTTCTGTTGCCAGAGGTACAGGTTCCAGCCCATTATTTTTCCCAAAGCTGAGTTACACGTTAATGGAAAAATTCAGGGCGAAATTTCATTCCAGGCAGTACTTTTTTCTTTCCTAAGTTCATTATTTTTAAAACCTGCACTAATGCTTTCAGATTCCTTACTCAAACTTTTTTTTTCCTCTTTTTAGTCACTACTGATCTAGAAGTAACAGCCCTGGTTCAGGGAGATTTTTTTTGTTTTTGTTTTTTTCTGTTAAGAGACATGATTTTCACTTGCTACTGCTCTTTAAGTACAAAGTTGGTTGACCTGCTACCTTGTTTACACTGGTAGTTTCATGCTGAGGAAGGAATGTTTCTGTGTGTTTCTTTGATTTTAAAGGCGATTTAGAGGAGGGAAATGGCAAGAAAAAAAGTCCAAATAGTCTTTAGCAATGTTAAACTATACAGTTTTTGTATTCCTGAAACTAACGAAATTACAGGAAGCCTGCAAGTACTTGAGTCAATAGCTGAAAAGCTTGATTGGCTGCTAATACAAGGCTGAATGCAAATTCTGCTGGAGTGGTGCTTTAAATAATTTGTTGGCTTCATTCTTAATTAGGCTAAACATTGACTTGCTTGTACGATTAATTCACAATAATAGCACAATTAATTACTAAAGCTGGGAGTAAGGGGCCAGGCTGGTTGCTGAGAATGGGCTAGTGAGAAGAAAAGCTGGAAATGAATGGTTGAGTCTGGTCAAGGGCGCTGACCCAGTGGGGTGCTGGAGGGAGGGAGGCAGGTTTGGTGAGAGAGGGGGAGGGAGAGAAGGGGAAGGAGAATAGGAGGGGGAGGGTCAGGGCAAAGGAGACAGAGACTTATTCAGCCCGAAGCCCTATAGCTAAAGGGCCTAGTTGCTGCTTTTATTTTTTTATTTTTTAAAATTATTTTAATTCAATTAATTGACATATAATGTATTATTAGTTTCAGAGGTAGAGGTCTGTGATTCATCAGTCTACCCCCATCCCTCCAGCAACCCTTAGTTTATTTCCTATGATTAAGAGTCTCTTATGGTTTGTCTCCCTCTCTGGTTTCATCGTGTTTTAGTTTGCTGCTTTTAATACTATTGGTTTCACATTACTTGGTTTTGATAGTATAAACGTAAAATAGCATAGCCTACTCAAGTTATCACAAATTTACTGTTAGTGTAGTCCGAATTGATGAAGTTTTAAAACATTAATGAAAAACACAATCGGGGCGCCTGGGTGGCTCAGTTGGTTAAGCAACTGCCTTCGGCTCAGGTCATGATCCCGGGGTCCTGGGATCGAGCCCCCCCTCGAGCTCCCTGCTCCGCGGGAAGCCTGCTTCTCCCTCTCCCACTCCCCCTGCTTGTGTTCCTGCTCTCGCTATCTCTCTCTGTCAAATAAATAAAATCTTAAAAAAGAAAAGAAAAGAAAAACACAATCAATGTTGCATTATTATATGCCCAGAATTGAGATTGTTTTGACACATTTAAGACGAGTGTGTTCCGTGATCACTGTTTTTAGTTACTTATTCCAACTCCCTCATTAAATAGCTTGATGTAGGAAGAGGATGTTAGGGTTCGAAGCCGACGGCCAAGAAAGAATTCTTGAGACGTCTTTGATGCAAAAAGGTGGTTTTATTAAAGCATGGGGACAGGACCCGTGGGCAGGAAGAGCTGCACCGGGGTCATGAGGAGCGGCCCGTTATATGCTTTCAACTTGTGAGGGGGTTAGGGATAGCGTGAGTCTCTAAGGCATTTTGGGAGCAAGGTTTCCAGGACCTTGAGGGAGCTAGCTATTGTTGATAAAAGGTCATTTATTACCGTCTAATAAAACCTTAGTCATGAGACCCTGCAGATGTATATCGGTGGGCCATCTGCTTGGGGGATGATTGCCAACACATATCTTGGGGGGTTTAGAGATAAAGGAAGTTTCCAAAGGAATTTTTATACGTTAAAGTAGATTTACAGGATTCTGGGGAGCGGGGAGGTCAGGCGAGGATTGCCTTTTGCCCTTAGCAAAGTATTAACATCCAGGCAGTTGAGTCCCTAGAGGAATGTCACTCTGCCTATTTCAAGGACTTGTCGGTGAGCTCTAGGTAGTAAGGAAATTTAATAATTTTTCTTCTGCCTTTGTTTCCCACATCATAGCATATCAGCTTGTTACAGGGGGAACCAGCTCTGATCCAGGAATCAGAATACCTGGATTTTGGCCCCATCTTAGCCACTCACTGGCAAAAATAACTTGGAGAAGTTAGACTGTTTCTCATTTTTAAGATATGAGTTGTTGTTGTAAGGTTGTTAGTAGATTTACTATTATCAGCCTCATCATCATTATTATTACTCTTAGGGAAATACATACTTCTAAGGTAGAGACACAAACTAACCTTAATCTTGGTTGCCATCGGCTTTGTTTTGTATGAAAGGCAAAATGATGTAATAGAAATAGCATGGACTTTCATCCTGACACTTTTTTGCGATGTGACCCTAGGTAAACTTCACTTTCTGAACCTCATTTCCACTGATGTAAAATGGGGATGTTAGTACTACCTTAGGGTTGTTGTGGCAACCACAGAAAACAACGTGTGCTTAGCAGTTGGCATGGTGCTCACCATATAAAGAGCCCCCAGTAAGTTTTAGTTGCTTTTATAATAATAGAATATGTATTTTAGTTTCTCAAGGACTTCAGCTCTCAATAAATATTAATTGTTGTAATAATAACAATAAGTACTTTGGTCAATATAATGAAATGAAATAATTTATGTTAATGATTATCATTCAACTATGATGATGATTATCAAATTTATGCAAAATGCCCAAATAAATGCCTAGCACCAGTAGGCCTTCAATAAGTGTTAATTTCTTATGCCATAATATATCATACATAATCTTAAATATACTTGAGTTACAGAGTCAAATTAATATATGGAATACACAGCACCCCGTTCAAAGGCTATGAATGCATCTTTATGAATATACATAAACTGTTCCTGATTTTATTTTTCATTAACGAAAAGCAAATATGGAGAGCTAATATATTTCATCAGGATTCAGAGGAGGAAATCAAACATAATATTAAGTTACCAAATGATTATTTGCTAAGTTTGACTTTTTTTGAAAAGAGGGAACATTTGGTGGAATTAGGGATAATATGGGAATTAATGATGTGGTGGTCATGCCTGTGTGTTTGTGTGTGAATATCCATTACTAGAGACTATGTAATAATGAACATTTTAAATGTCTATCTCGATTCCTTTCTCCCAGTGGTAAATGTGTAGGAAATAATTACTTTCCAGGCATGACAATGTGTATGATAGCCTGAGGCTTAAGGTTTATCATAAGTTATATAGTTTAATTTAATAAATTAATGAGAGAGACCCAGCGTGAGCAGAGAAAGCAACCTTTCTGTGACAAGTCATCGTCTTTGCAACCCATATTAACCCCATCGTTATTCTTGAGGGATTGTTGAAAACCAGTTAACAGACTTCTGTGAATGAAATCCTTCATCATTCAGATGGTTCCCTGTCAAGCAAGCATCACTTGCAGCACAATTGTGAACCTTACTCCAGCTGCTCAGTCAGGAATGTCCACAACTTCTTTTACTCTTCTGTTAAGGGCAGGAGGATAATGCATTTTTGGGGGGTAGAGATAAGGGACTTGCTTGTGTTTTCGTCAAGGAGAGAATCACATTGGAAGGTAAACTTTCTTTCTTTCTTTCTTTTTTTTTTTAAGATTATTTATTTATTTATTTATTTGAGAGAGAGTGAGAGTGAGAGAGATCACAGAGGGAAAGGGAGACGCAGGCTCCCTGCTGAGCAGGGAGCGCGATGTGGGGCTCGATCCCAGGACCCTGAGATCCCAGGACCCTTTTTCCCAGCCTCCTAAACCTTGTGTACAATGCGAGGGAATTTATGGACTCCATGTTAAAAGCTACTGAAGTTGGTATCTCAGAATTAGAATACAAAACAGAAGTTTCCAATGGTAAGATCTTAAAACTAAGATACATCAGTCAGGATAGGTTAGAGTCTGTTTTGTAACAAACAAATCCAAAAATTTCAATGGTTTAAGACAACAAAAGTTATTTTTTGGTCACAATACATTTCACTGAGTCAACTGGAGGGCTTTGCTTCATCTTCCATCTTCCAAGACCATGATTGAAATAGTAGCTACATTATAATGTTGCTAGTTGCTCCCCAGGTCTCAGGGAAGTAATTCAACATTCTGCCTGGAAGTGATGTAACTTCTGCTTACAACTTTGATGAGAACTAATTATTTGGCCCCAACGAAGCACAAGGGAATGGCAATCATCCCATGTACCTGGAATAACACCACTGACTACCACATGCGACCACTCCTACCTCAACTAGGAAGTGTCTTTCTTCCAACAAATGGGATATATAAAATGATTTTTACAAAATCACTGTAACTATGATCTGACAGAAAAGGAATGCATGAATCTCACATGAAAATCTAATTCATATTCAGTTGTATATTGTGGTGATATCAGATGGCCAATCAGGTCATTAAATGTGCAATTATTGATCAGAGGAGAAATCTATTTGCTAGTAGGAAGGAACGGTTTCAAGGTATCATTGGATCAATTGGTTGCTAGCATGCACTGGTTCAGTTTTGTGTACTTGTAGTATACATTTGGATTTGGTGAATACATCCATGCTGATTGGTGCTTCTCATGCCAAGACTGTTTGCAACATTTTGAATGTCATCCCTGATTATTAGAAATAAATGAGTTGAATTAGTGAATTTAGGAGAAAAGCCATAGGACAGTTGGGCCTTATGAAGATAGGGGTAAATGTATAATAAGTCAGAGGAATTATGAAATGTTTTGCCTTCTTCTGTCTACAAAATTAAGGTAAGTCAAGAACACATTTGGAATTTGATCAATTAGAATAGAGGATCCAACTGAGGCTGAACCTATGCAGTCCTCCTGGTTGCTCTGGCAACAGGCCCCCTTTCCATGCTAGTAATATTATAGTGTGAGTGAAGAAATAATTGAAGGTAGGGAAATATGTGTTCAAGTCAACTTGTACTTCTGGGAAAGTTAAGGAGGAGTTTGCTGAAGGCAAAGGATGAGGTCATGAGAGGGGAAGAATTTGAATTAAAAAAGAAAAAAAAATAATTAAATTGAGCCTGAGCCTGAAAGCTTCTGGGCACAGCACTGCACATAGTAGCAATGTTTCTTCCCTGACATTGGTCGAAGGCAGAGTAGATAGTAAATCACATGGTTGCATATCTACGTTATCTCTTCCTTTGTAGTCCAGGAAAAGCACTGTACTGGGAGATTGTGACCTGTGTAATTGGCTTGGATTGGAGCCATCTGCTATGTGGATTGCTCTGCTAGTTCTTAGAGCTAGCCGGGAAGTTCTCATTTGCCCAGAAGGGTCAAGAGGGAGTCAAAACAGGCTTGCCCATATTTTTCCTGTGAATTTAGCTTATTTGTTTTTAATGTCCTTAGGTGTATTTTATCCTTGCCAAATATATTTTTCAAATTCTGCTCAATAGTCTGAGCCTTTTCTGCTTTTATTAAATACATGTCACATTTGCACCACTGCAAAATGAGAATGGAGAGATTGGGAAGAGTTAGCAATGAGTGCTTCCTCATTCAGTGCTGCTTTGTCCTTCTCTGAACCCTTTCCACTAGCAAAAGAAGAGGATACAGGGCGCTCTCTTGATTCCACTCCCTTAAGCTTCCAAAACAAATCCCCAAAAAGCCAGAGTAGAAATAAAGAAGAAAACCACAAAGTATTACCTAAAAGTAGGATGATTTTGTAATTCATTATCCAAACCAGGACCCTTTTGAAAATGAAAAGGAGTGCTATTAATAATAGGAGACAAGGCATAAACTGTGATGTCCTGTGCTATTTGAAACATGTAGTTGAGCCACCTAAAATAAGAGGAGAGAATAGAGAGACTGTGAGGGAAAGAGGATCATCTGGGAATCTGGAAGAAAGATTTGGCCCTGATGCACACAGACTATTCCTGGACAGTTGTAACTAACTTGTAGCCAAGTTCAGTGTCTGATAGGGCCATGAGATTGTTTTAAGATAAACGATCTCATTGTCCTTTTTCCAGGAATAACTTGTATCAGGTTAGAATGTAGTAAGAATGAGTTCCTAGGCAAAAAATAAAGTTTTAGAAATCCATATTCAGGAAAGGGCTTCGTGATTGACCAAAGAGTGGTTAAGGACTGACTGACCAAGTGAATTCCATTTTCTGCTCCCATGACTATTATTTAAGAAAATTAAAATAAGTTCCATTGTGCTTAAGGCAAACCTATCAAGTTCCATTGTTTTCTGCTCAGATCCCAGTTGGAATAAAGAGGAATCCCTGTTCTAGGAGAAAATGACTATAACTGTGTTTAGTGGGCAGCCTCTGAGATGGTCCCGATGTTCCCTGCTTCTGGGTTTCAGGCCCTTGTGCTCCTTTCTCCTTGAGTGTAGGTTGAACCAAATGGTTAGCTGTTAATGAATAAAATATGGTAAAGTGATGGGATATTATTTCTTTTCTTCCTTCCTTTATTTATTTATTTGTTTGTTTTTTTTTGAGAGAGAGCGAGAGTGAGAGAGAGCATGTGGAAGTGGGGGGGGGAGGGGCAGATGGAGAGCGAAAATCTTAAGCAGGCTCCATACCCAGTGCAGAGCCCAATGCAGGGTTCTATCTCATGCCCCTGAGATCATGACCTGAACTGAAATCAAGAGCCGGACACTCAACTGACTGAGCCACCCAGGCGCCTCAATGGATTATTATTTCTAAGATTAGGCTTCTGTCTTGCTTCCCTTTTTCCTCTGTCTCTGTCTCTCTCTGTCTCTATCTCTCTCTCTCAAAATTACCACACTGAGAGTAGTCTTATGGAGAGCTCCATGTGGCAAGGAACTGTCTCCAGGCAATAGCCCGCAAGGACCTGAGACCTGCCAGCAGTCATGTGAGTGAGTTTGCAAGCCAGTCCTCCCCAAATCAAGCTTTGAAAAGACCATAGCTTCTGCCCATATGGTGACTGTGGCCTGTGACCTGGCCTCTGAGCCAGAGGACACAGTTAAACTGTGTTCAGATTCCTGACCCACAGAAACTGTGAGATATAAATGTTTGCTGTTATAAACTGCTACATTTGGGGACAATTTATTCCTCAGCAGTAAATAATTAATGCACTCTATTTAAATAGTGGGTTCTATGTGATGAAAAGCTCAGAAAGAAAAATACACACAAACACACACACACACACACACACACACACACACACACATCCAGAATGGCCACAAAACAAATTCCCTTTGTATGCTGTGTAGTAGCAGTTTTTCCTATGCTCTTTGAGAGACCATATATTGCATTATACAATGGATATTTGGGGGAAGTACTCCTGGTCTTTCTTATGAAAACCAGAAGGAAAATTTTCTTGGGAGTTTTCATAAAGAGGACCCTCTAAAATGTAGAGAAGAACATCCTTAAAGACGTTCCTAACAAGTCCTAACAGTATCTGTAACAATGAATTTTAATGAGCCATTTCTTTTCAAGTCTGTCAATATGGTTTTTACTTCTAGTCCTAATGACTAATCTAATTGTAGGTAGGACACCCAAGTAAAACTTACTAGTTTTCAAGGAGAATGTCTTGTATATTTGACCTTTTCAACAACAGCAAGCATCATACCAAAGGCATTTGTCAAATTTCTTCTGCAGATTGTTGGTTGTCTTTTAAGGGTGGTTTAAAGTTCTACCTTGTGACCAAGGAAAACGTAGTTGGCAGGTAATGTCTAAATTTTTTTCTGGGTGTAGAATTCTATACTTTTTCCTTAAATCATTTTTTTTTTAGTATTTGTTACCGGAAAGGTAAATATTTAGCTTGAAAAACCTGCTGAAGGAAGATTATGTTCAGGGGACTTCTCATACTGTTCTGACTGTAGGGGTAGCTAAAACGCTGCCAGATTTTTCAGTTTCTTTCTTTAGCACAGTACAGATTCTTAGAGTCATCAGATTATAGGTGCCATATACCACTTCAATTTAGGAATAATGGCGTAATGCTCTTTTAGTTAGGCATGAGAAAGTACCTGTATTTAAAACTATTTCCAGACTTGGCAGTTTTTACTGCAGCCTGCACATGGGCAAATAATTCTTACTAAAATCACTTAACGCTTCCTCATGAACTGTGTGTGATACACTGATTTATGTGTATATCTTTTTAGTAGGAAATGAGTTTAAATTTTACTTCAGGAAGAATTACATTGAAAGTGGAAATACAAAAAAGATAGGACAAAATGCTTTCAGCTTGTAATGTCACAACATCCCTAATCAAAGAAAGCACAACAGAGCCATAGGAGTGTCCTTTTAGTTTGTAGAATGAAACAAAAAATTCCCTTTAATGTTTCAAAAGAGGGTAGAGCAAGCAAAATACTCCTTGTGATAGATGTCTGTTAGAGTGCAGTGCAGATTTATTATTATCTCTTTAAAAATTAATTTCAAACCACACCCCCGCCCTCATATCAAATCCTTGGAGGTGTCTGGCGTTCACCCCGTACTTCTTCCATTCTGTCATCTGGCAACGTGGCGATTATCTCTCTCTCACTCACTAAGAGGCTTTAGCACCTGTCTCTGTCTTGCTCTTTGCCACGAGTCTTGACATGATCCTGTGCGGGTCCCAGATCTGCTTGGTCACCTCTGATCTCCTTGTCAAACAACCAGTGGATACCTCTCAGTCTTTACGAGTGACCTGACCTCTCCCTCCAGCACTTGTCACTTACCACCATTCCTGCCTTCTTGAAATGCTCCTGCCTTCTTGGTTTCTAATTCCATACACTCCTCACCTCTCTTTATTCTCTTCTCTCACCGTCCTGCTCTTCAGTGTTCTTTGGGCTCTCATCACTCAGGTTTCTAATCGGATTTTCTTATTCTATGCAGGCCCCTTGTTTGAGACCCACCTTCCTCTGTTCCCTACCAGTGATTGGCACCGTTACCAAGCAGCAGCTAAGGCCAGACACTTTGATATTGTTCATTCTTTCCTGCCCTCCCTTATCTCATACACACAGCAAATCACAAAGGCTCTTTGATTCTACCTGCTAAGGATTTTCCAAATCCATCTACTTAGACCTATCCTTACGGCTCCTCTCCTGTTGTTTCTTCCTTGGATTTCTACAGCAGCTGCCCCTTCTCATTCATTCTCCAGACCGTGGTGATTCCTCTAACACACAGATAGCCCTGCTTACAACTCTGTGCTGGATTTTCATGGTCTTCATGATAAAAGTGCAGGCTCTTCCCATGGTTTATTAGGCTCTACATAATGTGGCCCCCGCTTACCTCATTATTCTGATCTTTTGTTCCTTTTGCCAAAAAGCTAAGTTCCATCCAAAGTGAACTTCTTTTACTTCTATGAACAGAACCTTTGCTCTCTCACCCCTGGGTCTTCAAATAAATTCCTCTACCCAACACACACCCCCTCATCCCATTGGTTGGTTATCCCCTGGTTAACTCACATCTCTTCAGGGCTCTGCTTAGCTACCACTTCTCTGGGGAAACTTTCCTCATACTTAAAGGTCAGGAAAAATGCTCCTTCTATATATACTTGTAATATCATGGATCATCCACATCATAACATTCACCCCATTGCATTGTAATTGCCTTTTTACCTGTGTGTGTGTATGTATACATATATATATATATATATATATATATAAATATTTTATTTATTTGAGAGAGAGCGTGAGAGAGCCCAAGCGGTGGAGAGGGAGAAGCAAGCTGAACATGGAGCACGGAGCCCGACGTGGGGGCCTGATTCCAGGCCCCGGGGATCATGACCTGAGCCAAAGTCAGACACTTAATCCACTGAGCCACCCAGGCGCCGCTAAGGGTGACGTTTTAAACGATACTACAGGGAACCGACAGAATTAACATAATTTTAATTGCCTAAATTGCGACCAGAGAAAGAGTAACAACAATTTACGGGAAAATCTCGCGATGCTTCAGTAGTGCGGTACCGCCGCCCGACATTACCCCTCAAAAAGTAACACTCCTGCGCACACATTCGTTAGATGTGTATTTTGAATTATTTTTTCCAGGAGTGATGTATTTGTAGAGCTGCTGTGTTTACTGCCCATGTTTTTTTTTTTTAGATTTTATTTATTTATTTGAGAGAGAGAGCATGAGAGGGAAGAAGGTCAGAGGGAGAAGCAGACTCCCTGAGCCAAAGGCAGTCGCTTAACCAACTCAGCCACCCAGGCGCCCCTGCCCATGTTTTATTTATTTGTTCTTTAGCTTGAGTCAGTCTTTCAGAACTTTTCAGCTCACTCATCATCCCTTGTCAGCATTTCTTCGCGACAGGGAGTTTACGGAGAGGACGAAAATATAAAGCGGCTTTACAACCGGAAGTTGTTACTCTGAGTAAAGTGGTGGATGCATACTCTTTTGACAACATGAAGGTATTTTTTATTTCCCATCAATGCCTTAATATCTACAGTCTGAAGGTGCCAGGTGCAGACTTGGCTGGGCGGAATAAGGTTTCCATTTTGGTTCCTGTGTTGCTTTAGCTCCCTTGATGGGTGAGCGTTCAGCAGCCCCAGCCGAGGTTCAAAACCCTGTATGCGTCAGATAGCCACTGCCGGCTCCCCTCACTCCAGCCCTGAGAAGAATGTCTGACTGTGGCTGGAAGGTGATGCAACCCTTCCAGTCCAATGTGTTGTTGTTGTTGTTGTTGTTAATTTGTTTTTCTCCATAGACGTGCTGCTTAGCATATTAAAAAGTGGTTACTACTTCGGAGTGTATTTACGACTCTGGAGTGAAACGAGACTGGCTGCCCTTTGCAGTGGCACGTACGTTAGAGAGGTGACCTGCGCTTCCTGCTGCGGGGCTTGGCATTCAAAGCTGCTCAGGCAACCCTGGGTCCTTGGTTCGAGATTAGTTTCCAAGATGGTATCGGTCTTACTGAGATACGTCTTTAGGTGCCCACTCTTTTAAAGGAACCCGCAGGTGAACTTCCTTCACTATTCCTAAATCAAGTTTATGACCCATTTTTATATGCCCAATTTTAGTGACTTTCTTATATTTTATGTAGTGAAGTTTGCTTGAGTGGTGAGACGTCCAAGAGGCTACAAAGACAGTTTTGCGTATTTTTTTGGTGAGTTTAGGTATATTAAAAAATTTCTTACGGATTTTACCAGAACTGTACATGACCTAGTCTTTTCCATAGAACCATCCTAGTTGTCAGGCAAAAGAAAGAAGGGCTGGATTAAATTGAATGAAGTAACTTTTACTGTATCCTTCAGTCATTTGACTTTAAGCCACAACTGGAAGAGAAGTGTTTCCTTCCTTTGTCATGCGCCGGAGAGATTTGTCTGTGTTGTTCTACCTGGTTTTTCACAGAGCTGTAACATCTCACTGTCTTTTGATCTCAGTGTATAGAGAAGCCCTGATCGTGCATCGTTAGTTGAGCCCCAATATTGGAGACTTTAAGTAACTTCAGCATTTTAAAATTTGGTTTTATTTAGAAGACTTTGCATTTTATAGGAGAATATTGATATTACTGTTTACTTGCAAGAATATGTAGCCGGGAATTATTCTTTGGAAAGTAAGTTTGGGGGGGGGACTCGCTCTACTTCTGAGTTCTTGATTCTTTATCACATTTTTAAAAGAGTGCTTAATGCTTAAATGCACGTTAGTCTGATATCTGATGATGGAAGAATGCTCCTTTCTATTCTGCTTGAAGAACAGAATTTCCGTTCTTATTTTTCATTGTCTTCATAATCTACTAATCAAGATGAGCAAAGTTTATGATCTATCCCTTTATCTTACCTTACCTTGTTCTAGAAGTACATTTTTGTTGTCTTTCTTCCAGTGATCAATGTGTTTAATATAACTTCCTCAGCTTTGCTAAAACATGGAAATAGATTTTTTTATTAAAAACCATAAAGTTGGATAGTTACATCTTCTTCTATCTTCATATCCTTACCCCCAGCTCGATTGAGTTATAATTGACAAAAATTGTATATATTATGGTATACCATGTGATGATTTGATAAATGTAAACATTGTGAAATGATTACGGCAATCAGGCTAATTAGCATATCCATTATCTCATATAGCTACCTTTTGTGCGTGTGTGCGCCCCCCTGTGTCTGGTGAGAACATTTAAAATCTCAGCAAATTTTAAGTATACAATACTACTTACTGTTAACTATAATCACGTGGCTGTAGGTTAGATCGCTGGACCTTATTCCTCTTGCATGACTGAAACTTTATACTTTTTGATCAATATCTCACCATTTCTCCCTCCCCTAGCCCCTGACTACCACCTATCTACTCTCTGCTTCTATGAGTTCAACTTTTTCGATTCCTCATATAAGTAAGATCATGCAGTATTTGTCTTACTGTGCCTGACTTATTTCACTTACCATTATGTCCTCAAAATTAATTGATGTCACATATGACAAGACTTTCTTCTTTTTAAAGGCTGAATGATATTCTGTTATGTACATATCTATATCTATCTGTTTCTTTATCTACTCACCACATTTTCTTTATCCATTCATCCGTTGATAGTTTGTTTCCATATATCTTGGCTACTGTGAATAATGTTGCACTGAACATCAGAGTACAGATGTCTCTTTGAGATGATGATTTCCTTCCTTTGGGTATATACCTAGACAGACACAGGATTACTGGATCATATGGTAGTTCTATTTTTAATCTTTTGAGGAACCTCCATACTGTTTTCCATGATGGCTGTACCAGTTTACATTCCCACTGATAGTGTACAAGGGTTCCCTTTTTTCCATATCCTTGCCAGTACTTGTTATCTCCTGTCTTTCTGATGACAGCTATTCTAACAGGTGTGGAGTGATTTCACATTGTGGTTTTGAGTTACATTTCCCTGATGATTAGTAATGTTGAACATTTTTTCGTACATTTGTTGACCATTTGTATGTCTTCTTTTGAGATTTGTATCCTTAATAATATTGATGTGTCTTTTAATAATATGTAATGCTAAAGAATAATTTAACTTGGGGCGCCTGGGTGGCTCAGTCATTAAGCGTCTGCCTTCGGCTCAGGTTATGATCCTGGGGTCCTGGGATCGAGCCCCACATCAGGCTTCCTGCTCTGCGGGAGGCCTGCTTCCCCCTCTCCTGCTCCCACTGCTTGTGTTCCTGCTCTCGCTGTGTGTGTGTCTCTCTGTCAATTAAATAAAAAATTTAAAAAATAAATTAAAAAATAAAATAAGATTTATAAAAAAAAGAATAATTTAACTTTTTGAGGGTTAGTCTTATGAAAATGTAGGTGGCAGTCTAGGTCAAGGATGTATTAAGAACCAGGACAATGCATATAACCCATCAAAATCAAAATGTCATTTAGCCTTTGCCCTCAAATACTGGACAGCAAATGAATTTGTCGCTGCCTCACAAATGCCCTGCCTTGAGCTACCGCTTGTCTGCTTTGTAACTCATCTTTCCTGTGACCTAGTTCTTAGACTGGTTTTTGTCTTTAAGTTGTCACTATAAAATCTCTAACTAGGCTATGTCCATGGTTGCATTGTTCCTTTTATTCGTCTCAAAATTCTATCTTTATTTTTTACTGCATCAAAGGATATGGTCAGGAAGACAAATTGTATTTGCCAGGGGAAAAATAAAATTAGTTCTATGTGTCCTTCACTGTACAAATTTGTAGTTGTTTTGGGGTCAAACTCTGATTTAGGTCCTGCCCCTGCCACTTTTCTAACTCTCTTGTCTGAGGCTGTAAGAATTATAGATAATACTTATCAAGACCTTACTATTTGCCTAGTACTGTGTTACATGATTTATATATATCATTTTATTTCTCATGAAAATCTTAGGAGGAGAGACCACTGACAGTGGTTAAGTCGTTTGCTGATGGTCCTGTAGCTGATAGATTAGGCAGTCAGAATTTAGATGCAGGCTTTATGACTCCAGAGAACCTGCACTTTTAGCTACGTTGAGTTTTTCCAGGTATAAAGTGAAAATGGTGATATCTACTTTATAGAATGAGTTTGGTACCTAAGTAACATAGTGTGTGAAAAATGCGTTCTTTTTTTTTTTTTTTTTAATCAACCTTTAGGGGCACATGGGTGGCTCAGTTGGTTAAGTGTCCAACTCTTGATTTCAGCTCAGATCTGATCTCAGGGTTGTGAGTTCAAGCCTGGTGTTGGGCTCCATGCTGGGCGTGGAGCCTACTTAAAAAAAAAAAAAAATCAACCTTTATACACTGGATGTTAGCAGACTGTCAGGGTACATTACATTCTTCGTTAAAAAAGGAAGTTTTTTTTGCCAGAAACCCAATGCCTTTGGGATAGTGATTCATTATTTTATACTGAAGAAAATCAGAGTGTTATGATTTTAAGATACCATGAAGAAGCACATGTTAAAAAAGGCCAATAGCCAGATGACCCTCAGCAGTCTCTAATGGTGTGGCACTGGGTTCTAGATCTGCCCCTGGCTTATCAGCCCGTCAGTAATTTAGATGACAGTAAAGAAATTGAGGAAATTACCTAAAGGAATCAGCATTAAGAAGCAGCTCCGGGGCGCCTGGGGGGCTCAGTTGGTTAAGCGACTGCCTTCGGCTCAGGTCATGATCCTGGAGTCCCGGGATTGAGTCTCACATGGGGCTCCCTGCTCAGCAAGGAGTCTGCTTCTCCCTCTGACCCTCTTCCCTCTCGTGCTCTCTATCTCCCATTCTCTCTCTCTCTCAAATAAAAAAAAAAAATCTAAAAAAAAAAACAGCAGCTCCATGGGCACCTGGGTGACTCAGTTGGTTAATCCTCTGACTTCGGCTTCAGGTCATGATCCTAGGGTCCTGGGATTGAGTCCCACACTGGGCTCCTTGCTCAGCGGGAAGGCTGCTTCTCCCTCTGCCCCTCCCCCTGCTCATGCTCTCTCTCTCAAATAAATAAAATAAAATAAAAAGAAGCAGCTCCATATGCTAGAGTGGTGGGATGAAAATAGCAAGAGTAAAGTTAGAGATAATTCTAAATTGTACTCTTAGATTTTACCAGAAAAATATAGGTTGTATTCTTAACAGAAGTTTGTTTAGTAAGGCTCTTAAAGTTATAGCTGACTGAAGGCTAAATGGGAATCTCTAATGTGTCCTGAGTGTTAAGAGAGCTAATGCCATTATAGGAAGTGTTTTCCAAAATAAGGAAAGGAACAGTACTACTTTGTAGTTTCAGACCAGGTCTAACACATTTCCATCACTTCCCAGTCCACATGCTAAAATCTTCATTGGCCGTCTGCTTGCATTTGGCGGCCAGACCATACTAATAAAGGGTTTTCTGACTCTTTTATGGGAGGAACTGTTAAATCTGGGTTTTAGCCTGGGGAATGTTATCACTGTCTTCAAATTCTTGAAGAGCTGTCATGTATAGTTGGGAGTAGCCTTAATCTGTGTAGTGCCAGAGGACAGAAAAAAGATGAATGGATCACAGTTTTAGAGAAGCAGTTTGGGCTTAACACAAGCAAGAGCTGTTTAACTACTGAAACCATCTGAAATTAAAGTAAGTCTGTTCCCTGCCAGTAGACGTGTTCAAGGAGCTACTAGAGAAAACACTTGTTAGGGAAAATGTAGGAGAGACTTCTGCTTTGGGTGACTGCTTAAACCTGATGACTTCTAATGTCTCTTCCAAGACCAAAATTCTTTAATATTACAAAAAAAGAGAGATGTAAATGTTTGTAATAAAGCAAAATACTGCCTCATAAAATGAAATCGAAATGAAGAGAAAAATGGGTTCTACTACAGAAATTACCTTTTCAGGAGATATTAACTTTCTTATTGTACAAGCAAATAAAATATACTTTTCATCTATAAATATGAAGGTAAATTTATTATTTTAGGAGAAGGCAACACATGTCAGGAAAACTGGATGTGTGGATCAGCCTAAGTGGTTTCCCTTAGGAAAACAGTAGTGGAAGTGAGATTATCAGAGGGGCCCAGGGTCAGTGTGAATGTGAATGAAGGCGACTAGGTGCATGGTTGAATGTTCAGTCACATCAGGTTCTAATGTCTCCATCTCCACAGAAAGGAGGTGTCAGCTAGGCAAGCTCATCTTACGCATTGACTCGACAGGTGTTCTCTTTACCAGGTCCAGGAAAAGATGGGTCCAATCAAGAACCTACACTCTTGTTTTCTAGCCTTTTGCCCTCTAATTAAACACACTGAAAAGCACCTTGGATCAAGTTATAGTTATATCCAGTAGTCTTGTATTTAGTTATTTTAAGACGCTTTTATTTTTCGGTAGATAAATACCCTATATATTATATAATAAATACCCTATATGTGTATTTTATTACCCAAGTTTCTCATGAAGTACCTTATAACCCATATTTTAAAAATCACCTCTTTGGGGGCGCCTGGGTGGCTCAGTTGGTTAAGCAACTGCCTTCGGCTCAGGTCATGATCCTGGAGTCCCGGGATTGAGTCCCACATTGGGCTCCCTGCTCAGCAGGGAGTCTGCTTCTCCCTCTGACCCTCCTCCCTCTCATGCTCTCTATCGCTCATTCTCTCTCTCGCTAAATAAATAAAATCTTAAAAAATTTTTTTTAAAAATCACCTCTTTGGATCATGTTTCTGTAAATTAAGGTATCCAGGAGGATCAGTGATAGTCTCTTTAAATCAAAAATGAACTTATTATGACTTAATTTTTCTATGTTACCGTAATTATTTTATCTACTTCCCTACATATACTTGACAAGTTTTTGAGATGGCATCTTAATATTTTCCCTTTGCTCACACAGGGGATAAGTCTCCACTTCCTTTTAAAAATCGTTTGCCTCTTTTCTTCAAGAAAAATCACACCCCCCAGTTGCTCAATCACAATCTGTTTTGGGATTAACCTGAGAATATAATATTCTTTCTTTTACTTCTTTGGTAATACTGTCAGAAAAGAAAGAGTATTTATGTATTATACATATGTAATATATTGCTTAAGAGCTCAGTCATCAAGGACTTGAGCTACATGAATTTCCTGGAAAAAGTCCTTTGACCCCCATTTCCCCTGGTTAAGGATTTCCCTAATCGTGTCTTCACAAACAGATTAACAAATTATATTAATGTTTTAATACAAAGTTGAAGATAACCATGCAGTTGAAAGCACTACATAGTAAATCACCCCAAAACTTAGTGGCTTAAAGCCAACCTATTTAGTGGCTCAAAAGGGTGTAGAACAGCCCTTTCATTTGCTCACAGATCTGTGGGTCAGCAACTGAGGCTGGCTTGGCTGGGTGTTCTTTAGCCTGTCTTATGGGGCTGTAGTCTGACATGCCTGACAATGGCCTTGCTCACATGTATGTCTGTTGGTTCCTGCTGTCAGCTGGACCGCAAGTGCCCAGTAGGCTCATACAGGTTTGTTGACATGGTGGCAGCATTCCAAAAGTCACAAGAGGGAGTTCCCAGCAGCAGGAAGGCAAGCCCAACTCACAAGCAATTTTTAAGCCACAGCATGTGTCATATTTGTTTATATCCCATCGGGCAAAGCATGTCACATTGTGGTGAGGAGCATGACCTGACCGGACCCTAGATGCAGGCACCTGTGATAAATTAAGAGTCATTACTATGGCCATCTGTCATATATGTGTCTATGTTTACTTTAATTTTTTTTATGTTTAATTTTTTGATATATTTAATTTTGTTTTTGGTCAATGTAATATGAGCATAGACTCTAAATAAAGGAAAAAGGGTGGTGTGGAAGAAAGGAATTATATATATTGAGAGCTCTGGGTGCCAAGAACTTCACAAATGTCATCCCATTTAACTTTGTGAACTTGGAGTGAAAAGACTGAGATGCAGGGAGGGTAAACAACTTGTTCAAGGTCACAGTTAGCAGGTCACACTCCAGGCTAATAACGATCTTAAAAGCACAAAAAAAAAAAAAAAGGAGTAGATAATATCAGTCATGGTACATACACATTAAGGATAGGCACTGTGTTTATTTTTATCTGTTGTTTCACAATGCATAAATAAGATTCTTGCAATGGATGTTTTTTAAAAAAAAAGCCTGCAAGTCACTCCATTATCCATATGACCTCCTGCAAGCTTGTGAAATCGGAATGCTCATAACCAGAGGATATTGAAAACATACCACTATTTTCCTGCTTCTGATTTATCTGAAAGGTGTACCTTGACTACTGTATTACATTGACATAGTGTTTTAATCAGGTGCTGAGCACCTGACCTTTTCCACCGCAGTTAATCTTTTTTTATCAGCATCTACTAACATTTCTTTGGGACTTAAAGAAAATCACGACCTTAGGAAAGATTTGATATTCTGGGGTGGAAGAGATTAGAACATAAATTTCCCTTATTGATAGACCCTTTCAGAAACTAATAAAGAGCAAAAGAGGCACCAGAACAGTTTGGATGCAATGCCATGGGTTTGAATGGAAGCATTTGTTACTCAGATTTTGTGTCTGAAAGAGGTAAGGGGAAAGCATTTTGGTCACAATCTATTACTATTTCTTTGTTATTCTCATTTTTCTTCAGTCATGCAAAATGGAATGTTCGTTTTAAAATCAGCCCACATACTGAAATGTCTTCTTTTATTTGCAAAGTGGAACCTTTCCATGAAATGGTAGAGGAGACAGACTTTTAAGGAAGTATCAACAAAGTTGGAGCATTTCCAATCGAAGTTTCTTTGAACTGAAATAAATTCCTACCTGACGACTTTATGTGAAGCTTCTCCCTTTGAGATTATTTTTTTTTCATACTTACCCAACATGAATAAAGACTGCAAATGAATAAACTGGGAATCATTTGATAGAAAACAATAGGAAGAAAACGTCCATAAATTCCTACAAATCTTGGCTTGCAAAGAATTCACACAGTAACTTGAAATTCTCAAGAGTGCTTTATAGATTGATTAGAGAATTTTTAAAGCAGTCATCTGTGCTCACCAAGTAAAGTGTGAGCTGAAAAGTTATTTTAAAGTCATTTTACTGCAAGGAAAACAGCAGGATTCTGCCAGAACCCAAATGCCGGTAAAATTGCAATGAAACATTGAAAATTATGAGGTCAAAGCTTTTTATTTATATGAAAATAATTTTTGGATGAAGAAAAGGTGATATGATTTTTCTAAAATATGGCATATTCCAAAGAAACACCAAAAGGCAAATTGGCCAAGTTATTTTTCATGATATATTTTGGTAATTGCCCCAAACTTAAGAAATGATAATGAAGACTGTAACTTTTTAGATGTTAATCATGACAGTTTGTTGTTTTAAAAGTGCTCATGGGGGCACTGGGGTGGCAGTTGGTTAAGTGTCTGACTCATGGTTTTGGCTCAGGTAAAGATCTCTGGGTTCTGTCTGGCTCCCGGCTCAGCGGGGAGTCTGCTTAGGCTTCTTTCTCTCTCCTGTTGCCCCTCCCCCCTCAAATAAACAAATAAATGTTAAAAAAAATAAAAGTGCTTGTGAAATGTAATTGTGGTGTGATTATTTTTTACTGATTTTATTTTCAAATATTGTTTTGTATATTGAGTATTAATTTGGAAGGAAAGCTGTAGCAACAGCAATCAGTCTATAATTAGTGCCAGATACATTGATAAAAAAATCAAGATGTTAGTAAACAAATGATAGAAACTGAAAATGAAGGTAATTAAAAGAAGGTAACTTCCAAAACAAATCAAGGTGAACTGAGTCTGAAATCCCAACGAGCTTCCTATTTTGGCTCACTGGGGCCACACTGACTGCTGACATAAGAGGCCCATGCTGGAAGATATACCCCATCAGTGAGAGATCCGGAGTGGACACCCCAAACTCAAAATTCTGTACTTTATCAGTTCAGTAGCATTTTGTCAATGAAACATTATTATTCCATTATACCTGAATTCCAAGTCACTGTCCCACTTCTTGTTTTAAGTTGTCATTTTGGGGGTCACACATTTTATTGGAAAAGAATAGAAGCCATTGAATAAATATTTATCTTAATGGGATCTAAGATGTAATACACCAAGAAAAATGACATTTGATTAAAATGGAGAGAACGACTATAAAATTATTCTTTTTTTCACTTGTTTTAACAACTTCATATATAATATACATATTACATATTAATTGTATATATTTATTGTTTAAATGTTATTTTGTTTAATGTTCATTGCTAATGTTAAAATGTTAGATGTTAAAAGCAACTTTGGTTCATTATAGAAATTTTTGAAATACAAAAACTTACAGAGAAGAAATAAAAATAATCTATAATAGATGTAATCATGGTTAACTTTTTGGTATAAGTATGCTGAGGATTATTTTCTCTTTATTTGCCTTCTTTTTTTGAATGATGGTGGAGCTGGATAAATAACTAGAAGTAACTATTATTTTCCTTTGGCACTTTGAAGATATTATTCTGTTGTCCTATTGAATCTATTGCTACTGATGTCTTCATAATTTTATAATTTTTATTCTTTTCTAGACAATGATGTTTTCCACTTCATTACTGTTTTTAAGGTCTGTGTTTGAAGATCCACATTTCACTACAGCATGCCTAAATGTGGATTTCTTTTCATTTATCTTGCTTAGAATTTTTGGGGATTCCCAAATTCTAAAATTAACATCTTTTGTGAATTTTGGAAAATTCCCAACCATTATTTCTTTAGAAATTCTTTTTCTTAAGTCCATAATACAGTTTTTGGAATTTCAGTAAGATATAAATTTTACCAATTCATCTCATTCTCTTTCCCTCTTAACTTCTTATTCTCCATCTTTGTATTTTTCTGTGCCATATTACATATTATCCTCAGGTGTTTCCCAGATAACTAATTCTCTCTCAAAACTCTGAACTGAACTCCTGCTATTTAACATATTAATTGGATTTTAACTTTCAGATTATATTCATCGTTTCCTTAAGTTTTGCTTTATTTCATTTTATTGTCAAATCAGCCTTTTTCCTCCTTCTATACTGTTTGTGAGCTTAATTATGTTCCCCCTAAATTCATGTGTTTAAATCTTAACCCCCAGTAGCTCAGAATGTGACTATATGGGGGGACTGGGCTTTTATTTTTATGATTTATTTATTTTAAGATTTTATTTATTTTTGCGAGAGAGAGTGAGTGAGTGCACACACACCTGCGTGAGCAGGGGGGCAGAGGGGCAGAGGGAGAAGCAGACTCCCCGCTGACTAGGGAGCCCGATGCAGGACTCGATCCCAGGACCCCGAGATCATGACCTGAGTCAAAGGCAGACGCTGAACTGACTGAGCCACCCAGGAGCCCAGGACTGGGCTTTTAAAGAGGTAATTAAGGTAAAACAAGGTCAGGGTGCCTGGGTGGCTCAGTCGGTTCAGCGACTGCCTTCGGCTCAGGTCATGATCCTGGAGTCCCGGGATCGAGTCCCACATCAGGCTCCCTGCTCAGCAGGGAGTCTGCTTCTCCCTCTGACCTTCTTCCATCTCATGCTTTCTCTCTGCCATTCTCTCTCTCTCTCTCTCTCTCTCTCTCTCAATAAATAAAAATCTTTATAAAAAAATTAAAAAAAAAAGGTAAAACAAGTCATATGGCTTGGTCCTAATCCAGTATGACTGGGGTCTTTATAAGAAGAGGAGATTAGGACACCAGATGCGACCACAGGGAGTTGACTATGTGGATACACCACAAGAAGATGGACACCTGTCCTCAAGGAGAGAGGTCTTAGAAGAAACCAAACCTTGGACTTCAAGCCTCCAGACCTGCTGAAAAAGAAATGTGGTTTAAGCCACCCATTCTGTGGTATTTGTTATGGCAGCCCTAGAAAATGAATATACATACTAGGATATTTTGTTTCTGGTGTGGTTTCTATTTATTTTTAAATCTTGTTTATTATTTTGAACATATTTTGATCTACCCTCTAGTTCTTCATTTCCATTGTGTTGTGTGGCCCATACATTTTATTGTGAACTGATCTCTCAGTGCGGCTTTTAGTTAGTGTCTCTCTTCCCCCTTAAAGCGTTCCTGTTTTTATCTTTAGGGTTCTGAATAGAATATTTAAAAAGAGGATTTTTAATAACAGTGACTATATTTGAGTGGGTTTTTTTCTAGGAGACTCAGTGGCTAAATTTTCTTTTTTTTTTTTTAATCTTTATTGTGTAAGAACATTGACATGAAATCTAATCTCATTGTTTTTAAGTGTACAGTACATTATTGTTGGCTGCAGATACCATGTTGCACAGCAGATTTCTAGAACTTACTCATCTTGCTTAACTGAAACTTGTTGCTCATTGATTAGCCACTCCCCATAGCCCCTGGCAACCACCATTCTACTCTTTGATTCTATGAATTTGGCTATTTTAAATACCTCATATAGTGGAATTATCAATATTTGTCTTTCTGTGCCTGACTTATTTTACTTACCATATTCCTTAAGGTTCATCTGTAGTGTTACATATTGCAGAATTTCCTTCTTTTTAAAGGCTGAATGGTGTTTCATTGCATGCATATACCACACTTCTTTATCTCTGCATCCATTGATGAACATTTAGGATGTTTCCACATCGTGGTAATTGTGAACAGTACTGCAGTGCACATCAAGTGCTAATATCTCTTCAAGATGCTGATTTCTTTTCTTTTCTTCTTTTTAAAAGATTTTATTTATTTGACAGAGAGACACAGCAAAAGAGGGAACACAAGCAGGGGGAGTGGGAGAGGGAGAAGCAGGCTTCCCGCGGAGCAGGGAGCCCGATGCAGGGCTCAATCCCAGGACCCTGGGAGCATGACCTGAGCCGAGGCAGACGCTTAACTACTAAGCCACCCAGGTGCCCCCAAGATGCTGATTTCAATTCTTTTGGATAAATACCCAGAAGTGAGATTGCTGCATCATATGGTAGTTTTATTTTTAATATTTTTTGAGGAACCTCTGTACTTTTCCATAGTGGCTGCACCATTTTGCATTCCCACCAACAATGTGCAAGGGTTCCAATTTCTCCACATCTTTGTCCACACCTGGTTTGTTTGTTTTTTTGCCATCCCGACACCTGACAGATGATCTCTCATTGTGGATTTGATTTTCATTTCCTTGATAATTAGTGATGTTGAGCATTTCTTCATATATCTGTTGGCCATTATATGTCTTTTTTGGAGAAATGTCTGTTCAAGTCCTTCACTCATTTTCAAAAACTGAGTTATTAGTTGCTTTACTATTGAGTTGTAAGAATTCCTCATTTTTTTTGGAGATTAACTCTTTATCAGATATATGGTTTGCAAATATTTTCTCCCACTCCATAGTCTGCCTTTTCACTGTGCTGATTGTTTCCTGTGCTGTGCAGAAGCTTTTTAGTTTGATGTAGTCCCATTTGTTTATTTTTGTTTTTGTTGCCTGTATTCTGCTGTCATGTTCATGAAATCATTGCCAAGACCAATGTAATGATGATATTTTTCCTATGTTTTCATCCAGGAGTTTTACAGTTTCAGGTATAATGTTTAAGTTTAATCCATCTGAGTGGATTTTTGTGTGTGGTGTAAGTGTCCAATTTCATTCTTTTGCATGTGGATGTCTAGTTTCCCCAGCACCATTTCTTGAAGACACTATACTTTCATCATTGTATAATCATAGCACCCTTGTCAAAGATCATTTGACTATATATGCATGCATTTATTTTGGGGCTCTCTATTCTGTTACATTGGTCTATGTGTCTGTCTTTACACCAGTACCATACTGTTTTTTAATTTAATTTAATTTTTAAAAATATTTATTTGAGAGAGAGAGCATGAGCGAGGACTGTTTTAATTACTATAGCTTTGTAATGGATTTTGAAATCAAGAAGTTTGATGCCTCTACCTTTACTTTTTTCCCTTAAGATGGATTTGGCTCTTTATGGTCCTTTGTGGTTTCTTATGAATTTTAGAATTTTTTTTCTATTTTTCTAAAAAATGCCATTGGCATTTTGATAGGGGTTACATTAAATCTGTAGATTATTTTGGGTAGTGTGGATATTTTTATAGTATTAAGTCTTCCAATCCATAACCAGGGTATATCTTTCCATTTGTTTGTATCTTGTTTAATTTCTTTCATCAGTATTTTGTGGTTTTCACTATATAAGTCTTTCACTACCTTAGTGAAGATTATTTCTTTTTTTTAAATTTTTTTATTGTTATGTTAATCACCATATATTCCATCATTAGTTTTTGATGTAGTGTTCCATGATTCATTGTTTGTTCATAACACCCAGTGCTCCATGCAGAATGTGCCCTCTTTAATACCCATCACCAGGCTAACCCATCCCCCTACCCTCCTCCCCTCTAGAACCCTCAGTTTGTTTTTCAGAGTCCATCATCTCTCATGGTTTGTCTCCCCCTCTGACTTACTCCCCTTCATTCTTCCTCTCCTGTTATCTTCTTCTTTTTCTTTTTTCTTAAAATATGTTGCTTTATTTGTTTCAGAAGTACAGATCTGTGATTCCACAGTCTTGCACAATTCACCATAGCCCATACCCTCCCCAGTGTCTATCACCCAGCCACCCCATCCCTCCCACCCCCAACCACTCCAGTAACACTCAGTTTGTTTCCTGAGACTAAGAATTCCTCATATCAGTGAGGTCATATGATACATGTCTTTCTCTGATTGACTTATTTCACTCAGCATAACACCCTCCAGTTCCATCCACGTCGTTGCAATTGGCAAGATCTCATTCCTTTTGATGGCTGCATAGTATTCCATTGTGTATATATACCACCTCTTCTTTATCCATTCATCTTTCGAAGGACATCTTGGCTCTTTCCACAGTTTGGCTATTGCGGACATTGCTGCTATAAACATTGGGGTGCACGTACCCCTTCGGATCCCTACATTTGTATCTTTGTGGTAAATACCCAGTAGTGCAATTGCTGGATTGAACGGTAGCTCTAATTTCAACTGTTTGAGGAACCTCCATACTGTTTTCCAGAGGGGTTGCACCAGCTTGCATTCCCACCAACAGTGTAGGAGGGTTCCCCTTTCTCCACATCCCCGCCAACATCTGTCCTTCCCTGACTTGTTAATTTTAGCCATTCTGACGGGTGTGAGGTGGTATCTCATTGAGATTTTGATTTGGATTTCCCTGATGCTGAGCGATGTTGAGCACTTTTTCATGTGGCTGTTGGCCATTTGGATGTCTTCTTTGGAAAAATGTCTGTTCATGTCTTCTGCCCATTTCTTGATTGGATTATTTGTTCTTTGGGTCTTGAGTTTGATAAGTTCTTTACAGATTTTGGATACTAGCCCTTTATCTGATATGTTATTTGCAAATATTTTCTCCCATTCTGTCAGTTGTCTTTTGGTTTTGTGGACTGTTTCTTTTGCTGTGCAAAAGCTTTTTATCTTGATGAAATCCCAATAGTTCATTTTTGCCCTGGCTTCCCGTGCCTTTGGCGATGTTTCTAGGAAGAAGTTGCTGCGGCTGAGGTCCAAGGGGTTTCTACCTGTGTTCTCCTTTAGGATTTTGATGGACTCCTGTCTCACGTTTAGGTCTTTCAACCATTTGGAGTCTATTTTTGTGTGTGGTGTAAGGAAATGGTCCAGTTTCATTCTTCTGCATGTGGCTGTCCAATTTTCCCAACACCATTTGTTGAAGAGACTGTCTTTCTTCCATTGGACATTCTTTCCTGCTTTGTCAAAGATAAGTTGACCATAGCGTTGAGGGTCCATTTCTGGACTCTCGATTCTGTTCCATTGATCTATGTGTCTGTTTTTGTGCCGGTACCATACTGTCTTGATGATGACAGCTTTGTAATAGAGCTGGAAGTTCGGAATTGTGATGCCGCCAGCTTGGCTTTTCTTTTTCAAGATTCCTCTGGCTATTCGGGGTCTCTTCTGGTTCCATACAAATTTTAGGATTATTTGTTCCATTTCTTTGAAAAAAGTGGATGGTATTTTGATGGGGATTGCATTGAATGTGTAGATTGCTCTAGGTAGCATTGACATCTTCACAATGTTGGTTCTCCCAATCCATGAGCATGGAACGTTTTTCCATTTCTTTGTGTCTTCTTCAATTTCTTTCATGAGTATTTTATAGTTTTCTGAGTACAGATCCTTTGCCTCTTTGGTTAGATTTATTCCTAGGTATCTAATGGTTTTGGGTGCAATTGTAAATGGGATCGACTCCTTGATTTGTCTCTCTTCTGTCTTGTTGTTGGTGTATAGGAATGCCACTGATTTCTGTGCATTGATTTTATATCCTGCTACTTGACTGAATTCCTATATGAGTTCTAGCAGTTTTGGGGTGGAGTCTTTTGGGTTTTCCACATACAGTATCATATCATCTGCAAAGAGTGAGAGTTTGACTTCCTCTTTGCCGATTTGGATGCCTTTGATTTCTTTTTGTTGTCTGATTGCTGTGGCTAGGACTTCTAATACTATGTTGAATAGCAGTGGTGAGAGTGGACATCCCTGCCGTGTTCCTGACCTTAGGGGAAAAGCTCTCAGCCTTTCCCCATTGAGAATGATATTCGCTGTAGGTTTTTCATAGATGGCTTTTATGATATTGAGGTATGTACCCTCTATCCCTATACTCTGAAGAGTTTTGATCAAGAAACGATGCTGTACTTTGTCAAATGCTTTTTCTGCATCTATTGAGAGGATCATATGATTCTTGTTCTTTCTTTTGTTAATGTATTGTATCACGTTGATTGATTTGCGGATGTTGAACCAGCCTTGCAGCCCAGGGATAAATCCCACTTGGTCGTGGTGAATAATCCTTTTAATGTACTGTTGGATCCTATTGGCTAGTATTTTGGTGAGAATTTTTGCATCCATGTTCATCAAGGATATTGGTCTGTAATTCTCCTTTTTGATGGGATCTTTGTCTGGTTTTGGGATCAAGGTAATGCTGGCCTCATAAAATGAGTTTGGAAGTTTTCCTTCCATTTCTATTTTTTGGAACAGTTTCAGGAGAATAGGTATTAATTCTTCTTTAATTGTCTGATAGAATTCCCCTGGGAAGCCATCTGGCCCTGGGCTTTTGTTTGTTGGGAGATTTTTGATGACTGCTTCAATTTCCTTAGTGGTTATAGGTCTGTTCAGGTTTTCTATTTCTTCCTGGTTCAATTTTGGTAGTTGATACATCTCTAGGAATGCACCCATTTCTTCCAGGTTATCTAATTTGCTGGCATAGAGTTGCTCATAATATGTTCTTAGAATTGTTTGTATTTCTTTGGTGTTGGTTGTGACCTCTCCTCTTTCATTCATGATTTTGTTGATTTGGGTCATTTCTCTTTTCTTTTTGATCAGTCTGGCCAGGGGTTTATCAATCTTGTTAATTCTCTCAAAGAACCAGCTCCTAGTTTCGTTGATCTGTTCTACTGTTCTTTTGGTTTCTAGTTCATTGATTTCTGCTCTGATCTTTATTATTTCTGTTCTCCTGCTGGGTTTAGGCTTTATTTGCTGTTCTTTCTCCAGCTCCTTTAGGTGTAGGGTTAGGTTTTGTATTTTGAGACCTTTCTTGTTTCTTGAGAAAGGCTTGTATTGCTATGTACTTTCTTCTCAGGACTGCCTTTGCTGTATCCCAAAGATTTTGAACAGTTGTGTTTTCATTTTCATTGGTTTCCATGAATTTTTTTAATTCTTCTTTAATTTCCTGGTTGACCCATTCATTCTTTAGTAGGATGCTCTTTAGCCTCCATGTATTTGAGTTCTTTCTGACTTTCCTCTTATGATTGAGTTCTAGTTTCTAAGCATTGTGGTCTGAAAATATGCAGGGAATGATCCCAATCTTTTGGCACCGGTTGAGACCTGATTTGTGACCTAGGATGTGATCAATTCTGGAGAATGTTCCATGGGCACTAGAGAAGAATGTGTATTCCGTTGCTTTGGGATGGAATGTTCTGAATATGTCTGTGAAGTCCATTTGGTCCAGTGTGTCATTTAAATTCTTTATTTCCTTGTTGATCTTTTGCTTAGAGGATCTGTCCGTTTCAGTCAGGGGGGTGTTAAAGTCCCCCACTATTATTGTATTGTTGTCAATGTGTTTCTTTGCTCTTGTTATTAATTGCCTTATATAATTGGCTGCTCCCATGTTCGGGGCATAGATATTTACAATTGTTAGATCTTCTTGTTGGATAGACCCTTTAAGTAGGATATAGTGTCCTTCCTCATCTCTTATTACAGTCTTTGTTTTAAAATCTAGTTTGTCTGATATAAGGATTGCCACCCCAGCTTTCTTTTGGTGTCCATTAGCATGGTAAATGGTTTTCCACCCCCTCACTTTCAATCTGGGGGTGTCTTTGGGTCTAAAATGAGTCTCTTGCAGACAGCATATGGATGGGTCTTGTTTTTTAATCCAATCTGATAGCCTGTGTCTTTTGATTGGAGCATTGAGCCCATTTACATTCAGGGTAACTATTGAAAGATATGAATTTAGTGCCATTGTATTGCCTGTAAGGTGACTGTTAACTGTATGTTGTCTGTGTTCCTCTCTGATCTTTGCTGCTTTTAGGCTCTCTCTTTGCTTAGTGGACCCCTTTCAATATTTCTTGGAGGGCTGGTTTCGTGTTTGCAAAGTCCTTTAGTTTTTGTTTGTCCTGGAAGCTTTTTATCTCTCCTTCTATTTTCAATGACAGCCTAGCTGGATATAGTATTCTTGGCTGCATATTTTTCTCGTTTAGTGCTCTGAAGATATCTTGCCAGTCCTTTCTGGCCTGCCAGGTCTCTGTGGATAGGTCTGTTGCCAATCTAATGTTTCTACCATTGTAGGTTACATATCTCTTCTCCCGAGCTGCTTTCAGGATTTTCTCTTTGTCTCTGAGACTCGTAAGTTTTACTATTAGATGTCGGGGTGTTGACCTATTATTATTGATTTTGAGAGGGGTTCTCTGTGCCTCCTGGATTTTGATGCCTGTTTCCTTCCTCACATTAGGGAAGTTCTCTGCTATTATTTGCTCCAATATACCTTCTGCCCCCCCTTCTTCTTCTGGGATCCCAATTATTCTAATGTTTTTTCATCTTATCGTATCGCTTATCTCTCGAATTCTGCCCTCGTGATCCTGTAGTTGTTTCTCTCTCTTTTTCTCAGCCTCTTTATTTTCCATTATTTGGTCTTCTATATCACTGATTCTCTCTTCTGCCTCATTTATCCTAGCACTTAGTGCCCTCATTTTTGATTGCACCTCATCAATAGCCTTTTTGATTTCGACTTGGTTAGATTTTAGTTCTTTTATTTCTCCAGAAAGGGTTTCTCTAATACCTTCCACGCTTTTTTCAAGCCCAGCTAGTATCTTTAAAGTCATGATTCTGAACTCTAGGTCCGACATCATACTAATGTCCATATTGAGTAGGTCCCTGGCTGACGGTACTACCTCTTGTTCTTTTTGCTGAGGTGATTTTTTTCGTCTTGTCATTTTGTCCAGAGGAGAATAGATGAATGAGAGAATAAAATGCTAACAGGTTTACAACGTCTCCAGCAAATATACTGTATACAAATCAGAAAAGACCTGAAACCAGGGGAAAAGAAAGGGAAAGAAAGAAAAAAGAAAGAGAAAAAAAAAGAAAAAATTGATAAAAACAAAAACAGAACAATACAAAAAAAGCAGAATATGATCAAATATGATCAGGCTAGTGCATAGATCAGTGCCACACACTAGATTTTGGGCCTATTTTGGTCTGTTAGAAAATAGTGCCTCCTAAAATTTTAAAGGAAGAAAGACATATATGTACAAAATAAGGGTTGATACAATGAAGGGATGGAAGTTGACTGTAAAGATGAAAATCATAAAAGATTTTATAAAAGGACTTGATAAGATAAGAAGTTGTTTGAAAAAAGAAAGAAGATTTAAGAAAAAAAAAAGGAAAAAGGGAGAGAATGTGATCAGGCAGGAGACTAGAACAAAGTCATACACTAGTGATTTAGGGTATATTTTGATCTGTTAGAAGAAACTGTATCTCAAAATTTTAAAGAGAGAACAACTTATATATATATGCCAAAAATAAGGGTACCTACTATGAAGGGATAAAATATGACTCTAAAAATGAAAAATAAAAAATGTTTTTTTTTTAAAAGGATTGATAAAATGTTGGTTGAAAAAGGGAAAAAGAAAAATAAAAAAAAAACAGTTAACAAAAATTAACTTTGATGAACTAATGAATCATGGTAAAAAAAAGCCATGAATTCTATGTGCAGTATTCCCCTAGCGCTGGAGTTCTCCCGTTCTCCTTGATCGGTAAACTTGGTCTTTGCTTGCTGGGTGTTCGTGCTGATCTTCTGGGGGAGGGGCCTGTTGCCGTGGTTCCCAAATGTCTTTGCCGGAGGCTGAATTGCCCCGCCCTTGTCGGTCCGGGCTAAGGAAGCTGCTCGTGTTTGCTCTCAGGAGCTTTTGTTCCCTGCAAGCTCTCGGCACAGCTTTGGAGGACCAGGGCAAAAATGGTGGCCTCCCAATCTCAGTCCGGAGGAGCTGAGAACTCGGGGCCCCGCTCCTCAGTGTGCCCCCAGAGAAAAGCAGTCACTCCCTTGTCCCTGGTCTCCGGCCGCTCTCCGTGCTCACCCGGCCTGTGACCAAGCGTTTGTATCTCTGGCACCCGACCCCGTGTGGAGTCTCCAAACCCAGCAGATCCCTGCGGTGCGTTCCTGCGCCGCTCCTCCCTGGGAAGGAAGGGGAGTCTCCCCGGCTCTGCCACTTGTTGGGTCCCTGCTGGAGGAGCAGTGGCCTGACTGGGCCGCGGATCACAGTTTATGGAACCCCGAGCTGAGAGCCCGCACCTTGGCTCCGTCTCTGCAGCCAGCTTCCCCGCTCTGATACCTGGGAGCTCTGGCGCACTCAGGCACCCCTGGTCTTTCTGTGACCCCAAGGGTCCTGAGACCACACTGTCCTGGGAGGATTCCACCCCCCGCTTAGCCACTGCAGCGACGTCCCTCAGCAGAGCCGACTTCTAAAAGGTCCGATTTTGTGCTCCGCGGCTCTATCACTTGCCAGAAGCGGCCGACGGAGGCCCCTCCCCCGCCGTCTATCCTCCCGACTATCGCCTCGGATTCACTTCTCCGCACGTCCTACCTTCCAGTGAGTGGTCGCTTCTCTGTTCAGATAGTTGTTGCTACTCTCCTCTTTGATCTCCTGTTGAGTTCGTAGGTGTTCAGAATGGTTTGATCCCTATTCAGCTGAATTGCTGAGACCAGACGAAATCCAGGTCTCCTACTCCTCCGCCATCTTGCTCTGCCCAACTCGTGAAGTTTATTTCTTAAGTATTTTATTCTTGATGCTACCATGAATGAGATTCTTTTCCTAATTTCCTTTTCCGATAGTCCATTGTTACTGTATAACAATGCAACTGATTTTTATATGTTGATTTTGTATCCTGCTGCTTTACTGAATTAATTTATTCTGACAGTATTTTTAATCTTCATACAAGATTATGTTATATACAAATAGGAACAATTTTACTTCTTTTACAATTTAGGTGACTTTTATTTCTTTTTCTTACATAATTGTTGTCTAGGACTTCTAGTACTAGGTGAAATAGAAGTGGGGAGAGTGGGCATTTTTGCTTCTGTCCTAATGTTAAAGGAAAAGCTTTTGAGTATGATGTTATTTGTGTGCTTTTTGTATATGACTCTTGTTATATTTAGGTAATTCCCTCTATTCCTAGTTTATTCAGAGTTTTTTTTTAAATTTATTTATTCATGAGAGAGAGAGAGAGAGAGAGAGAGAGAGAGGCAGAGGGAGAAGCAGTCTTCCCGCTGAGCAGGGAGCCCGATGCGGGACTCGATCCCAGGACCCTGGGATCATGACCTGAGCTGAAGGCAGACGCTTAACCATCTGAGCCACCCAGGCACCCTGTTCAGAGTTTTTATCTTGAAAGGGTGTTGAGTTTTTTCAAATACTCTTTATTTTGCATCTATTGAGATAATTGTGTGATTTTTTTTTTTTTATCCCTTATTGTGTTAATGTAGTGTATCACATTCCTGGCTGGCAGGTTTTTTTGTTTGTTTCCTTTAGCACTTTGAATATGAATATTTTAGCCCACTACCTTCTGTTCTGCAGGGTTTCTACTGAAAAATTCACTGATAGTGTTATGGTGGTTCCCTTGTATGTGACAAGTTACTTTCCTTCTGCTTCTTTCAAAATTCTCTCCTTGTGTTTGACTTTTGACAATTTGATTATTATATGTCTTGGTGTGAATTTATTTGGGTTTATCTTTTTTTGGGTTTCATTGAGCTTCCTGGGTCTATATGACTCTTTTCTTCTCTAGACTTGAGATGTTTTCAGTCATTATTACTTTGAATAAGTTTTCTTGTCCTTTTCCTTTCTTCACTTTCTGGGACTCCATAATGTGTAAAACAGTCTACTTGTTGATATCCTATATGTTCCTTAAACTTTCTTCATTCTTTTTTCATTTCTTTTTCTCCTTTGAATTATTTCTAATGACATGTCTTTGAGTTTGCTATCTTTCTTCTACTTCTAGTTTGTTGGTGAATTTTTCTGCTGAATTTTACGGTTCAGTGATTGTGTTCTCAGCTCCATGATTTCTGCTTGATACTTTAAAAAATTCTATCTCTTTGTTGAGATTGTTAGTTTGTTAATTTTTTTTTTATCTTGACCTATCTTGAGTGATTATTACAATTATTTTGAATTCTCTGTCAGGTAAGTCATATAACTCCTTTTTCTTTAAAGTCATTTTCTGGAGATGTATCTTGTTCCTTTGTAACATCTTTGCCTGTTCCTCATTCTTCTTGATGTCTTTGTTGGTGTCTGTACACTAGACAAAGTAGGTACCCCTCCCAGTCTTCATAGAGCAGACTTGTACAGAAGAAGATCCCCACCAATCAGCCTGGCCAGAGATTCTGGGGGCCTCTGTCCTTGATCTGTCAGAACTGTGAAAACTGATAAGACAGATGCTAATTCTTTAGGCATACCTGGAGAAGTTGGGGTACTGGACACATAGACTCTTTCCTTCTCCTAGAGAGATCAAAGAGCTGGGATTTTTCATCCACTAATTGTGTTGAGCAAAGGGAGGATTTATGGTGTCTGTCAGCCCAAAGTGTCACCTTCATTCTCCCCAAGAGGCTACTAGACTGTGTCAGACCTAGTCAGAGCTACAAGATTGGCAAGACAGATGATAATTCTTTGTGTGGTTCTAGAGAAGTTGGGTCACTGGGCATACAGATCAACTCTTTTCCTCCCCAGGGGGAAACTGAGCTGGGATTTTTCACCTACCTATTCTATGCTAAGCATCAGGGAGGATCTATGGTGTCTACCAGCCCAAGTCATCATCTCCGTTTTCCCCTGCATGGCTAGTTTGTGCTGGACCGGTCAGAGCTCCAATTCAAGACAGAAACCATTTCTCCGGGGAACCCCTGCTGGACATGTGAACCAATCCCTTCCCTCCTGAGTGAAACTTGGGGTTAGAGAGTCTCTTCCTGATCATATGGACAGGGACTCTGGCAAGAGGGTATTCCAATTCTCCCTACTGGCTTCAGTGAGTCTGGTTTCTCATTCTCCCGTGGTGCTGAAGCCTTTCAGTTCATTTCTGGATTTCTCACAAAGGGAATTTTTTTCCATGAATTATTGCTGAGTTGGTGTGTTTGCGGGGGAAGGAGGGTTCAGGGCTTCCTACCGTGCCCTTTACTGGTGTTACTCTTCTGTTTTCTAGTTGTTTTGTGTCTTGGGAGACTTGTGTGCCGTAGATGAGTTTAAAAAATAATAATCCAATGGATAAAAATTGAATCTCATTTTAATTTGTATTATTTTATGTACCAGTGAATTAGCACTTTTTATATGCATATCAACAATATGCATTTCTTTGTAAAGTTAGGGTGAGGGTTCATATTCATCTCCTGGAAAAAAAACTTGAGTGCATTTATCAGCCTACATTCTGTTCTGATGATTCAATGTTATCTATTTCTGAGCTCTGTTATATTTGCAAGTTATAAATCTTTCTTGGCCTCCTCTGGAAAGTTGAAAATTAATATTCATTTCTGTATTTGGCAGGAAAACACATAAGTATTTGAAGATGGAGTGGAATCTTGTTTTCAACTCTATTTAATACCTACAGTTAATCATAGAAAACCACCAAGTTTAGTTTGTCAGGATAGTGTTACCATATACTCGTTTTGTAGCAAGTACAGTAATATACTCCTTTTTTGTTGAAACTCCTTTAGAATCTTAGACTAAGCCTTAGGTAAGAAACTGGTGGTATGGAAATCACAGACACTTGAATACATTGTGATATTTGAAAAGTTTCAGTTAAATATCTTCTTATAAAAGAGTAAAATAAAATACTTGGGACAGGAGGTCTTCCCAGAAAGGGCACATGAGATTTATCTGTAGATTTAAAAAAATATATGAGATGCTTGGCAGCATCTGCAAAAGAGGGGTTTAGACATGTACATTTGTGTTATTTAACCCTTGTTTTAGAACTCCTTCTCACAACATATAGAAGATTGTGATTTACAAAGTTTAGCATATATAAAATGCATATATATATAATACACAATTTTCAAATTTTAATGACTAAAATTTGCCAATGTCATAATTATTACATTAACATTGTAGTGTTTCATTTGTTGTGGTGTTTTTTCTTTAGGAAACCAGTTATTAAATTGCTTCAAATTCGAATGAAGGCATTTAGATTGAGAAATATGGTAGATTATATACTGCATTAGAAAGTTCTAGAAATGATTGCACCAAATATTTAACAGTGGTTACCCATGGGAATTGCATGAGGGATAGGTTAATTGGGGGTTGCTCTAAATGATAACCTGGTATTGGGCGCCTGGGTGGCTCAGTTGGTTAAGCGACTGCCTTCGGCTCAGGTCATGATCCTGGAGTCCCAGGATCGAGTCTCACATCGGGCTCCCTGCTCAGCGGGGAGTCTGCTTCTCCCTCTGACCCTCTCCCCTCTCATGCTCTCTCTCTATCTCATTCTCTCTCTGAAATAAATAAATAAAATCTTTAAAAAAACAAAAGTAAAAAAAATGATAACTGGTATTTTTCAAAGCTATTACAAGTATGTGTTTTAGTGTTTGCTAAATATAACACATAAATGAAAAGCCACTGTTAGGGGCGCCTGGGTGGCTCAGATGGTTAAGCGTCTGCCTTCGGCTCAGGTCATGATCCTGGGGTCCTGGGATCGAGTCCCGCATTGGGCTCCCTGCTCGGCAGGGAGTCTGCTTCTCCCTCTCCCTCTGCCTCTCCCCCTGCTTGTTCTCTCTCTGCCTCTCTCGCAAATGAATAAATAAAATCTTAAAAAAAGAAAAAAGAAAAGCCACTGCTTTGTAATTACAAGCAACCTTTTTTTTTTTAAATGAAATTTCTAAGCTGGAGATGGGAAATAGATGTCACCTTAGGACCCAACTCCATTTGATAGGTAGTGACTATGTGGGGGCAGTATTTTAAATAGGATTCAAAGACCCTCTCCATACTCAGTGGGGAATATAATTTTTCAAAAAGTGATGTTTACAATAGGCAAGGTGAACAAGAGGGGTAGCACCAGGGGTGTTTATTGACCCTTCTGCAGGTGCTAATAAGATAGCACATGCTACATCCACTCTGTTATTATTCGGTCCTCATAAAATGTTTAGAAAATAGATACAGATGGGCACAACCTTATTCCTTCCAGCTCTCTTTTCATGTTTCTGGGACAGGTTTTTAGAACTTGTTACTCTTGGGCATATATTTATATTATTCGTTGTTTTCTAGTCATTGCTCTCGTGCAGACCCTACTGGAATGGGAATTAGGCCAACTAGCAGTTTTGCACTTATGGCTTCCTGATAACCCACTTGTATTTGAAATTTAGTTTTGTTTTCACAGATGTGAGACCTACGATCTCTCTACTGCTACATTTTCTTTAACTGCAATGTCAGTTTACATTCTACACTTTATTCTACCCAGGGCTGATTCTCCTTTTTTCAACAACTGGTTGATATCTGTGAAAGTAACTTAATATTTGGGTATCAGAGATTGCAGCTCTGATTTATAAGATTCCAATCACATAGGTGACCTCTTTTAATTTGAAAATATTTATTTTTCTGGACAGTTCTCCTCTCTGTTAGGGGATTCTGTACTTAGGTTCTTAAGCCTTCTAGAATGGCAAAACTCTTTTTAGTGAATTCCAGCTCCATAGAACCTGTCCCCTATTCCCCAAATTCTTATTCATATTTATCATTATTTCAGTTTCTGCCTAAGATTTCAAACAACAACATAGAACATTTTACCCTCATTTAGAGGCCTGGATCTTAAAATCTCTCTTATTTTCAGGATCAGTGGCCTTTTCTGATTCCTAAAGAAGTAGATTTTTTAATTTCTGTGTTATTTCTACACACTTTAAATGCAGTGCATTTGAATCAGACAATGACTATATGATATACTTGTTCTCAGATAGCATTTCAGGCTATATCTCCAAAATGGGAAACGTGCCTTTTGGTAAGATTTAAACTAGTACATAAATCAGAGCCAACGTTTCCTAATGTGGATGCTGATCTGCCTTAAGAAATATTTATTTTAAGAAAATTGATTAAAAAAAATTCTTAAAGGCAGTTCTTGGAGTGGAAAGTGTTACAGCAGTGGATCATCATCCCTCAGTCTAGACCACTAGCATTCCTGGCAGCTCTTAGCCTGCTGCCTGCTGCCTGCTTTAAGCCCACATGAGAAACGTGGATGAACATAGGTATTGAGGGTCAAGTGAATCTGACATCTTTTTTCTTGCAGTTTCAGAAATTAGACTTTAAACCATTTTATTATCCAAAAATGACTTCAAGGTAACTCCACATTTCCTTTTAAAATGCTGTCATGAGATATTTCATTATCCTCTGGAGTTTTAGAAGATGAATTTTAGCCCCACTGGCTTTTAATCTAAAAGGTGAGAACATTTAGAAAATGATCCCGTATTTAAATGTTTTTATACCTCACACTCTAAAAGTTTTTGTATAGTTTATGATATCACAGTCCATTCCTCTGAAATGTACACATTAATAGGATTTTCATGCATCTTTAATTCATTAAAATTTAGTATTTAATGTGCTGGATCTTTGATCCAAGGATCTCAAAACATCTTGCCTGTCTCTATTAGCTCATTATTTTTTCAGTATATCCCTGTGAGGTAGTTGTTAAGTGTTATTCCATATTTTACAAATGAGGTACAAATGAAACTGAGAGAGGCTTAAGGGACTTGCTTCAAGTCCCAGAGCAAGTTAATAGCAGAAAAGCAATAAAGGCATAGTCCCTTGGCTCCAGAGATTTTCAACCTTTCCTCAGAATATATCCCTAATTCCACTCTAAAATGCTGCATTGTCCATGAAAATTAGCATATTATTACATGCTCAGTGCTTTCAGAAATTAAAATGGACCTAAGAGGAATTTAATGAAATATCTCTTTCTCTCTATTACACTTCGATTAGGTTTCTGGGGAAATACATGTGATCAAAGTGTCCTAACTGCTCATAGATACGTATTTCTTTTTGTCCAGGCATATAAGGAAGGTTGAAAGAGGGGATCAGAAATAGTAGCCAAAGGAGAATATGGTGATTGTAAGTGTGGTTGAGATTAGTGGTGATTTCCTTACTGATGGAGAATTTTGCAAGCTCAGAGATTTTTCCATTAATTAGCAGGTTGTTCATCCTTCATAGTCACTGAATCATAAAGTCATCAGATGTTAGTGTTATTAGGGACCTTAGGATTTTCTGGGAGCTTCCACAAAATGTACGACTTTGCTCCAGAGTATGCTTGCCAGGTCATCACATGGTCTGTGCTTGAGCACTTTGGGAAATGAAAAGTTATCTGTAAGAATCTTTATTCCCCTGGTGAATAATTATAATAAATCCACAAGTATTTATTGGTCCCTGTATTTATACTTAATATACATTTCAAGAAATATAAGATAATGAAAGAAATATAAGATAATGTCTCTGACCTTGAGAACCTTCGCCAAGTTAATTTCTATACCTCAGTTTCCTCATCTATATAATGAGGAATTGACTTGTTTTGAGGATTACATGAGCCAAATAAAAGCATTTAGGAGAGAGCCCACTATATAGTAAGTGTTCAGTGAATGTCAGTTCTTATTATCTATGGACAAGATGAGAGAGAGGGAGGGGAAGGGAGAGGGAGAGAGAGAGAGTACTTACCGTTCTGCCTTCTTATTTTGTTCTTCATCCCATTGCCTTAGATCAGCCCATCATCATTTCTCATTTGAATTACTGCTGTAGCCTCCAATATGGTCTCCCTGTTTCCAGTCTTAGCCTTGGCAATCCATTTTTCCACATTGAAGCAAAAGAGAACTTAATAAAATACAAGTCTGAGCATGTTAATCACCATCTTAAAATTTATTGCTCTTCATGTACTTCAGTATGAACCAGTTTATGTGACTGACAACACCCTTGGTGATCTAGCCCCTGACTGCTTCTTCAGGCTTATTTATAGTATACCCGTCCTTTGACTTATATTGCAGATTATGAAATGTAGACAAATGTGCCAGTTCCGCATGGTCTCTCAGGCCTGCAGATCTCCAGGTCTGGCCTGAGCCCCATCCCACTTTCCATCATGTGACCCTGTTCCACTTCCTTTCCTCAGCCTTTCTTCTACTCATCTGTCATGGTTCAGTTTATATACCTCCTCCAAGAAGTCACTTTTGATCCCTAAGGTGCTCTCAGTGACTTTAATTTCTACCTTCCTACCTACTTACCACATTCAATTACAATAACACTTTTGACTCCCTCCACCTCTAAACGCAAGAGGCTTGAGATCAGGGACTGTATCTTATTCATCGGTCTTTCCCTAGAGTCTAATTCTTAACACATGGTAGGTAATAAATATGTGTTGAAAGAATAACAACAGACAACAACGTGGAATAACTGTTCAATAATTGCTTCAGACAAAGAGTACAATAAAAGTTACAGAAAGGAGAGGCCATCTCTGATTGTGTGGGCAGAGAAAGAATCAGAGAAGGTGGCATTTGAGCTAGACAGAGTCTTTTTCTTGATCTTCCTGAAATAAAAGTATTCGGATAAAACTCTAGGGCATCAGTCAGTCCAACTATAGCCTTTGTGCCAGAATGTAATCCCAACTTAGCCACTTCCTCGCTGTAAGATATTATACATCTGTAAAATGGATATTATAATGGCATCTGTCACTGTACTATGTACCTCAGCTAATTGAACCAATCTTCAACTCTTTCAAGGGATAGATGAAGCAGATGTAAACTGTTTTTATCAACCTGATGACTGGGAACACATATATTCTTGGCATATACACTAGACCCTTGTGTTTAGGGTTCAGGATTGAGTGGGAAGCCCTTGAGAAGATGGAAGGGTGAAAGGTCTGAGGAGAAAATGGGAGGAAAATGAAAACTTTATCACTATATTATCTGTCTTAGGGAGCAGATATAGAATTCTGTTGAGTGTCCGACTCTTGGTTTTGGCTCAGGTCATGATCTCAGGGTTGTGAGATCAGATCCTGTGACAGACTTTGCGCTCAGTGTGGAGTCTGCTTGGGATTCTCTCTCCCTCTGCCCCTCCTGCTTGTGTGTGCATGCTCTCTCTCTCTCTCTCAAATAAATAAATCTTTAAAAAATAAATAAAATGCCTGTAGTTAAGACTTTTTTTTCTTTTAAAACTCTAGTTTTATCATGAGAATGTTGGTTTTATTGTGAGAATGTTTTTATGACAATGAAGATGTCAATGTGGAATATTTAGATATTCTTAATCCTGCTATACTTGGGACCAACCTGGGTCTCCTGGGTGGCCTGTGAATATATTCTGGATGGAGTTAAGATCTTGAAATTTCAAAGTGCAAAATTTATTAAATGTATGTATCTTTCTTTTAGGAGAGAGACCATTGCAGTCTCAAAAAGTCCCACGGTTTAACAAAGGTCAAGAACCATTGGTATTTTTGTACTTTCTTCAATGAGAGTTAGTTAATGAGCTGCAACTCTGAGAAATAGAATATGTTTATTAACGACAGACCCCTCAAAATATTTAGTTAGAGTAGAATGTCATGATTCAACAAGACTTGATATATCTTTATCTTCTTATACTGGTATTCCTCATTACAACAAAGGAAAGGAAAGGTTAAAGGCTTAACCTTTAGGGAAAGCTTACTGTGTCAGTTTCAACTTAGCATTTAATGATGTGCAAAAAACTATTCCTATAGAATAGCTTTTGTATAATCATTAATCTTTGTTATTTTGGAGAACCAGAGATTGGAAAGCAAAATAAACAAACCTACAAATAAACAACAACAAAACAAGGGTAAAGTTCAGGATTTGGGTCATTAACAATGGCTACACAATTCACACATTTTGTATTTTTCTTTATTTTTCTTCTAGTAGTGCATTTTATTTATTTACTTTTTTTAAAGATTTATTTATTTATTTATTTGCCAGACAGAGACATAGTGAGAGAGGGAACACAAGCAGGGGGAGTGGGAGAGGGAGAAGCAGGCTTCCTGCTGAGCAGGGAGCCTGATGTGGGGCTCGATCCCAGGATCCTGGGATCATGACCTGAGCTGAAGGCAGACGCTTAATGACTGAGCCACCCAGGTGCCCCTAGTAGTGCATTTTAAAGCTGCTTTTCCTTTTCAGTGAATTGAAAGGATTCTAATTATTCCTTCTTCATAGTGAATATATATGCTCGAGGGAAATCACATTTTGTTTTTATTTGTCTGACACATTATGATTGATAGAAAATGGCCTGTGTTGGGATGGGGAGAGGAGTTGGGATAGGGTTTGATGCATGCCTACTGTGTGCTAGGCTCATCATGGATATATCACACATGTTATCTCATTTAATCCATTCAGCAGTCCTGTTGTATGTTAGAAACATACAAGTCACTTTACTACAGGTGAAAAAAAGTAAGGCTTCAGAAATTAAGGAATCTGCTGAAGGTCACACAACTTGCAAAATTGGCCTTTAAACTCAACTTTGACTTTGAAGTCTGTGAGTTTTTTGTCCCCCTGATTAGATACCTTTCGTAAAAACTGGTACCTTCTAAAGGCTTTTTTAGATGCCTTAGTATTTACACAGGAACTGACATGACTGTTACCAGATGAATTGGAACTATTTACCCATGCACTCTGACCCGCTAACAACCTTCAAGGAAGAAAGCATCACTGGTAAGTGGTTAGTGGTCTTCTCAGTAGCTAGTACTGGCTAGTGATCTGGACGTTTTGTGATCTGCAGAATACTGAATGATATGTTAACAGCTCAAACATCACTGACACAATAATGGTAATATAATAAGTAGCCAGATAATAAAATTAACATCCTATGTGATTTTAACGGGTCATCTCTGAAAACTTTCTCTTGTAGCTCTGTCTTTAAATAAGCACATATGTTCTCTAGACAACTTTCTAGACACAGGTCCTATTTAAGTCACACGAAAGCTTATAAAATTTTTGTCTGAGTCTCTAGCGTTGTTATTAGGGTTATAAACTGAGCTAGGTATGACCCTGAATTCTAGGTATCTAGGATTTAATCTGAAACAAATATGAGTGATATTAAAACAACAACAGTGAAGTGCCTGGCTGGCTCAGTCAGTAAAGTATGTGACCCTTGATCTCAGGGATGTGGGTTCAAACCCCACATTGGGTGTAGAGATTACTTAAATAAATAAACTTAAAAAAAATCAAAAATGACAGAGATCTTTTATTGTTTTCCCTCTGATTATCAAAGTAATACAAGCCTATTTTAGAAACAAATTTAGTACAATAAAACATTTTTAAGAAAATGAGAATTATCTATGGTTCTGTTACCCATGATAAATGCTATAAATATTTTAATGCATTTTCTTACAATGATTTTAGTCTATAGTATGCTCTCTAAAGTTGAGATTGTACTCTACATACAATTTTTATCCATTTTCACTTAAATTTTTATAAACATTATTTTAAGTGGTTTAAAAAAATGTCAATTTAGTGGATATCTGTGGGATTTTCTGCCCTGCATCATCCTTCCACTGTCCTATCCTCCACTGTCTACATGGTTACTATAGAGGCAGTCATGTTCTTGTTTAACTATATCCCATCTGCTTGCAGCAGAAGTGAGCAGTTGGCCAAACTTAGCTAATTGAATTGCTTCCCCAGAAAAATTTTGAACTCAGAACCTCTCTGGTACCTGAAGCCCTGGGAGCTTTCTTTGGCCCTATTTCTTGGTCTTAGTGAGAACAAATGAAATTGAAAGTGCTGAGAGCAGATATAAGAGTCAGAAAAAAGCCCCCTGCCAGTGTCTGTAATTCCAGTTGTTCTTGAAACTCAGCTTCGTGTCTGGCTCATCATGACTCATTTGTTTCACCTTTCTTTGGATGCCTTGAGTCAGTAAATTCTCTTTCTGTTGAAGCTCATTTGAGTTGGGTTTCTGTTGCTTTCTGCAAAATAATCTGCCTTGTACATTAATCTTGGGAGATTATAGATGAGAGAACTGGGGCCCAGAGAGATTAAATAAGGTGGAAAATGGTAGAACTGTGATGGAACCCAGAAATATTTGACTCCGAAGCCTGCACGTTCACCATTAGAATTCACACTCCTGGAGCCGAAGTTTTCTGGGACTTCTTTCTTCATGTGCTTCTCTCCAACAAAAATAGCAACAAGAACAGGAGAAATGTGCAGAGCCACCTGATTCTTTTAGCTTTAATTTACTTTAAATTTTTTCTTTCTTTGGTATAGGGACAGAGAACTGAATGTGAAACGGTAAGGAGATCCTCTTTCTGCCTTTGAGTTTCTGTGTTTCTGCTTGAATATTCCCACTTCCTAGTCTCTGTGTATACCCTGCCCGTACAACCCAGACTAGTTCTCCTTTGATTGGGACTAGTTATCAACTCCTTTGTTAAAGATGCCTGGATTCTTGCTTCTTTCTTTGCGTTCTCCATTGCTCTCATTGCCCTCAAGTTTTCCAGCGAACACTTACTCAGAAACTGTGCTTTCTCATTATGATCGTCATCATTACCATCATCACTGACAATATTGATGAGTGACTGTCATGGACCTGGCATGAGTTAGGCATTTGATACTATCTCATTTAATTTTTACTAGAAGGCTTCGTAGGTACTTCTACTACTACTCGTCCTATTGATGTCGCTATTGTCCCCATTTTCCATAGGAAGAAACTGAGCCTTAGAGAGATTACTTTTCTAAGGTCACATACCTAATATATGGTGGAGCCCAGATTGGCATCCAGTTCTACTCCCACGGCCAACGCTCATACCCACTCTAAAATTACTGCTTACAATGGATTCTGTGATAGCCACGGGGTAAGAGAGGAAGACCAGGAGGCTTTTACTCTTATTAGTGCCGGGCTGACTGCTTGGCCAGAAGGTTCAGCATTCAGGTCCGTGTTTAAAGGGTTGTGAATTCCAGAAGATAAGACACAATCTATGGCAAAAATCCAGCTCATCTGGTGCAACATACAGATCATTTTGCTGGTAGGATGGTCTAGCATATGACTTATATTATCGCTTGGGAATTACAGAGACAAGGTCATCCAGACGTTAGCAGAGGGCAAAGCAAGGACTGCAAAGGTTGTCGTGGCTCCAGCCAAGAGGGTAGCTGTCAGTTACAGATACTTAGAATCAGCCAAGGAATTAAAGAGATAAATAAAAATGATTTATTGTAAGGAATTGGCTCATGTGATTATGAGGCTGAGGAGTTCCATGATCTACTGTCTGTGAGCTAAAGACCTAGGAAAGCCAATGGCATAAATTTCAGTCCTAGTCCAAAGGCCTAAGAACAAGGAGAACCAATGGCATAAGTCCCAGGCCAAGGGCAGGAGAAGACTGATGTCCTGTTCCAGTCAGTTTGGAGACCAGCTCCCCCTTTCCCTGCCTTTTTGTTCTATTCAGGCCCTCAACTGTTTGAATGATGTCCACTCTCACTGGGCAGGACCAGCTGCTTTACTCAGTCCACGAATCCAAATGCTAATCTTGTCTGGAAACAACCTCACAGACATATCCAGAAATGATGTTGAATGTGAACATCCTATGATCCAGTCAAGTTGACACATAAAATTAACCATCACATAGGCCAAGCACCAGGCATTACAAAGATGAATTTCAGGGTGTATCAGCTAATGAGCAAGACCAAAAATTTGGAGATTAGTTCATTTCTTCTTAACCTCTTTCTTGCTGAATGACTTCTAGCAAATTCTTTTACCTTGCTGAGCCTGCATTCTCTTATCTGCAAAACAAGGACAACATCTATCGTACAAATGTTTATTAGAGCTGAAATCAACTAATAATTTATATCTAATGGGATATTATTTTGAAACATTAAGATAAAAATTCTTTGGCTGGAAGAAGGAAGGAGAGTAGGGGGGAATATATCAATCAGGTTCTCTACAGAAACAGAATTGGTAGGGAGTGGAATATTGGTATCAATATCAATATCTCTGTGATCTATCAAGGAATTGGCTCATGCGATTGTGGGGGTGGCTAGTTTGAAATCTGTAAAGTAGGCTGGTGGACTGAAAGCTCGTGGGCGAGGGACTGATTTGTTGTCATGAAATAGAATTTATTCTTCCTGGGGAAAACCTCAGTTTTGCTTTTCTTTTAAGGTCTTTCAGTGGGTTACATGAGGCCCCCACACATTATTGAGACTAGTTTCCTTTACTTAAAGTCAACCGGTTGTAGATGTTAACCGCATCTACAAAATCACTTCAGAGCAGTACCTAGGTGAGTGTTCAGCTAACTAAGCACCGCAGCACAGCCAAGTTGATGTGTAAAACCAACCATCACTGAAGGTAAGAGGTGAGACACCTGCTCAAGAGAGTCTTTGCCGACATCCTGATTTCACACCAGAATTGTGGGACAATCCATTTCTATTGTTGAAGCCACCCAGTTTGTGGTATTTTGTTGTGGCGACCCTAGGAAAAGAATCCAGTCTGTTTATTATTTAAGGTGTGTTTCATTCCACTCTAACGACAAGCTCCAGGAAAGCAGGGGTTTTTCCCTGTTTTGTTCCCGGGCATCTTAGAATAGTTCTTGGCATGTGGTAGGCACTCAGTATTTGCTTAGAGCATGAATGAATAAATAATTACACACCAGTGGCATCCTTGCTACCTGTATCAGGTGGGTATTATGATCTTCTTGTCAAAGATGAGGAAACTGATACCTAAGATCAGTCTGCTCAGAATCATTGCAGAATTCGAACCCAGGTTTTCTGAATTCTGCCTCTGATTAAGGTCAGTGTCTGATCTATAACAGTGGCTCTCAAACATTAGTGGGTGTCAGAATCACCTGGAAGACATGATTTCACTCGTGGAATTTAAGAAACGAAACAGATGAACATGGGGGAGAAAAAGACGCAAACCAGAACTATAGAGAACCAACCGAGGGTTGCTGGAGGGGAGGTGGGTTGGGGAGGGGATGGGTTAAATGGATCATGGCCATTAAGGAGTGTACTTGTGATGAGCGCTGGGTATTGTATGTAAGCGATGAATCACAAAATTCTACTACTCAACTAATACTATGTTAACTAACTGGAATTTAAATAAAAACTAAGAAAAAAAAGAAGCAATCACCTACTCTTTAAAAAAAAAGAAAATGACCTGGAGGACTTGTGAAGACCCAGATATTCTGATCCAAAAGGTCTGGGGTGCAGCCTGAGAATGCCTAACGAATTTCCAGGTGATGCTTCTGCTGCTGTTTCTGGAATAGCACTTTGAAAACCACTGTGCTCTGTATAATACAGCCACCTTCCTAACCTTATATTACTTGGTAAGTCTAAGTAGTTCTCTGGATGATCAAACGCTGTGTGACACCACCCAATTCCTTGGGTTATGTATCTTTCAAAACCTCAGGGTTAATCACCTAGTATAGCAAGAAAAATGGGCACTTGTATTTCCATTTCTTGCTTACTATTTTTTTCCTTTAATGTTGTGCTTTTATGTTGGTCCTCTTTTTTCTTTCCTTATTTTCTTTGTTCTCCCTCCTCTGAACTTTCTTTATAAACTCTATTTGTTGTATTGAGGTTTTTCCCCCATGTTCTGTGATATACTGTGAAAAGTATGTGAAAATAACAATTTAATTAAACTTAAGGTAAATTACCTTGCGTCTAGCCTGAGAGCAGCACAAAGCCTGCCATAATTCCTATTATTAACTTCACTTTGGAGATTTTGTTTGTTGAGGGGCATCTGAAAAACCTTAGAAACTCAGTCCAGCAAAAAAATTGGGTGACTGCAGTAATAATGTATAAATCAGAGATTTGAGATCTCAGACACAGATGATGAAGTTACTATGGAAGGAATTTTTTTTTCCTCTGGTTATTATGAATATTACTGGCCATGTAATCTGTCCAGGATAATGCATCATCTAGCACAGGGGAGGCTGGACTTCAAAAAAAAGGTAGAAAATTCAAATCAAAAAAAGCTGCCTTAAATCACTCATTATTGTATCCATACTGATGTCCTTAATGAAGAAAGAAAACCAAAGAAAGACTTGATTGATTCCTCAAAGAATATACTTTGTCGTCATGATCAAGTGGACAGTGATTAAATTTTGATTTTAAATTTTCTTATTATTTCTCAAATATAAAATTCTTGGGCTGTATGGTTTCAACACTTTTAAATACACGCATTCTTCTCATAATACGGAAAAGCTTTTGCTCAGAGGAATTTTTTGGTCTGTGTTGAAATGACAATTAAAACCGCTAGAGGGCACTGTGGACAAACATTTGCACCAAAAATCTCTAGGCGCTCTAACTTGCCTGAATTTAGTTGTACAGGAAGTCTCCAATTACACCTATGTACTGATCCAAAATTTTGTTTTCAAATTCCTTCTTTGGAATTCATAATGCATTTTTCTCAGAGAAATAAAATGAGTAGCAGTATGTTCCTAAATTAACCCTGTTATTTGCTATGTAGAAGTAAACAACGACAAAAGCAAAAAACGCCAATAAAATTGTGCAACTCATTTAGATATAATGGGGTTTAAAAATATGAATGTAGAGGCTATTTGGGGGGGTTGGGGGCGACAGCTTTAATTCCCAGAAGCCTACTAGCTTGAAAATACTGCAAAGTTGCAATCTCCCCTTCAAAACAATGGTAAAAGGAAAACACTCCGTGATGAACTGTTAATCTTCCAGTCATCCCCACTAACTAGGTTGATAACTTTAGCCCCTTCCTCCCAGCTCCCTTGTGTTGTGAATGGGGTGGGAGTTGACTGGGTTCTGCCTCCCCCTAGAGCCTGCCTGGCTGCTTTGCTTTCTGATGACCACTCCCTCTGGCCACTTCTGCTTCCCCACCTGCTTGCTGCTCAGCAGCATTCTGTGCTTCTTTCCTTTATCTTAAAAGGCAGCCAGATGTCCAGCCAGCTGTGTCGTGGGAAGGCATTTCCTCCTTGTCCCAAACTAGCAAGGGTAATTTCTTCTCACATCAATCTCCCCAGATCTAGTTTTGGGAATTCACTAAACTCACTTCCCAGTTGGGAACAGGACCACCCCTGTGGCCGCTGCAGGGTCTCCCTGCTTTCCCTCTGTCCCCCTGCCCCAGGAATGGTTTGCCTTTTCTCCTTTCCTTCTCGACTTTCTTCCTCCTAACTTAATGACTGTTTTGGGAATATCCATTTTTTTTTTCCTCTGGGGCTTTCAACTACATTAGTCTACATTTCAGTCAATGGGCATTTTAAACAAAACAGGAAACAAAACATGATTTGACAGTGAATTTCTCATCCTGATGTCTCACCACCCTGCTCCTTTTCTCTTTAGCCAGAGTTGGAATCAGTTTTCTTTCTTCTCCTCAGAGCTAATGGGGAGGCAGGTGGAGGTGGATGGTGACCAAAATGTCTGAAGGTGTGTGCATGAGAGGACTGTTGACCAGAGGGGCTCTTTCTCTCTGGATGATGAAAAGTAGTGGGTGAGCACCCTGAATACCACAGATCACCCTCATCATTTAGGTGTATCCATGTCACCTCAGAGTGCTTGTCAAAAATGCAGATTCCTAGACATGTGGAGTGAGACCCAGGGAAGAGCATTTTATTTATTTATTTATTTATTTATTTATTTATTTATTTATTTATTTATCTATCTATCTATCAGAGAGAGAGAGAATGAAAACATGAGCAGGGGGAGGGGTAGGGGGAGAAGCAGGCTCCACGCTGAGCAAGGACCCTGTTGCAGGACTCAATCCCAGGACCCTGGGACCATGACCTCAGCCGAAGGCACTCAATCCACTGAGCCACCCAGGTGCCCCCCCCAAGGGAAGAGCATTTTAAATGAGCATCCAGTGTATAGAGATATGGAATTACTAGGTTGTACACCTGAAATTAATGTAACATTGTGTGTCAACTATACTCAAATTTCAAACAAACAAACAAATAAGCATCCTTGATGATTCTCATGAAGCCACACATTGGCAAATGACCCCACAGGTCCTCCATCCTCAATCCTCCTGCTGGGCGAATATGTTGTGATTTTAGAGTGTATCTTTTGTTTATGGGTTATTGTTTAAGGCAGCAAATGTGTCACTATCACCAAGGAGACAGGAAAGGTATTTAGTTGGTTTGTTTGGTGAGGCTATAAAAAAATAATGTTTAGTAAAGATGGACATTGATTTGATCTGCCTGTTTAGAAGTATATGCATAGCATTTCCACACACACTTTTTACAAAAGAGGAAAGCATTATTCATGAAACCTTCTGTGTGTGTGTGTTTTTTTTAGGTGATAAATAATTGAAAGTAAAGGTTGGCATCAATATGCTATGTCAAGCTTTTCTTTTTCTTTCTTTCTTTTTTTTTAAGGGTAATGAGGAGACAGATGGCAATTTTTTTCGATGGACGCCAAAAAACTCCCAAATCTCACAGTTGTGGAAGCAAATCTTATATAATTTCCAAAAGCAGAGCTTGGATCCTACTGCCCCTCCTCTCTAGCCCTTTAGGACAGTCACTCACAGGGAGAGTAGATGTGCATATTCTGATTGTCACTGGATTGGTTAAATAGAGGGCTTTTTGGTTAAAACCAGAGCTTTCTAAGTATGAGAAATGAAAACCAACTGTGCCCAGCTGATTAGTCGTGGATACGTTTCAAATATGCAGGGGTTTAAATGGATAATAGAGATTACACTAACCCCACCCTGTTACACACTTCAAAATATTTTATCATTTTAGGGTTTCTAGCCTTTCATGACAAGCAAAAGGAACATTATTTCTTAAACAGAATGACGACATTAATTTTGGAAAGATCAAACAAGTTCTTCAATATGTGTTTTGGCTAGACAAATGATGGCAAAAAAATCTCTGATGCATCATTTTTAAGTAGATTATTGAAATGATAGAGCTTTGATTTTTTCAGTGTTCTTTTTAACATCTGACAAGTCGAAGTGCTTCAATCTACATAAGTCACATACTAATTAGTAATTAACCACCGTTATTTAATTAGACTATCTAGTTGGTGGATCATGCATTAATCACTCCCAATTTGGTGTGTGCCGGCTGCTTGTGGTGACTGGGCCACTCTGCTGGGGTTCATTTCATGCTGCGTGATGCAGCTGTGCCCAGATGAAACCTTTTTCTGCCTTTGTCTTCAATTTAGACAAGAAACATTAAAATGTGTGGAATTTGACTAGTCAACTAGACTTCCAAAATGGTTTCAAAAGGCAAAAATGAATCTTTGCCAAGTGAATAAAGAACTCTTTTATTCAAGAGATTCATTATATTTTCGTCTTTCCTAGGCTTTGGATTTTCTCGTAGATCATTTGAAAATGTTACATATGCCTTTAAGGAAAAGTCAAAGTTGTATCTGAGACCTACTGAATTTGCAGAAACTATGAGCATGTATGCAATAAAAGCTCAAACTCTCAACACTTTTCTAAAGCTTTTGGTGAATAGGGTACATAAGATGAAATATATTTGAAAGCATTTTAACCAGAAATGACCACAAGTAATTTAGAGATAGTTATTTTATAAAAAATTAACATGTCTTAGATTATGAAACTAACCCTTTGTGGCTTTTATTCTATCAATTGTTACATAAATGGGGAATTCTGCTATTAAGAATTCGTCAAGCTGCATAATGTGTCTTGAACAGCAACTCTGTAGGATCTTTTTCAAAATTTAATTGCAGTGTAATTGACATATAATATCCTGTTAGTTTCAGGTGTGCATTATAATGATTTGATAATTTAAATTTTTTTATTAACATATAATGTATTATTTGTTTCAGGGGTAGAGGTTTGTGATTCATCAGTCTTACACAATTCACAGCACTCACCATAGTACCTACCCTCCCCAGTGTCCATCACCCACCCACCCCATCCCTCCCACCCCCACCACTCCAGCAACCCCCAGTTTGTTTCCTGAGATTAAGAGTCTCTTATGGTTTGTCTCCCTCTCTGATTTCATCTTGTTTTATTTTTCTCTCCCTTCCCCTATGATCCTCTGTCTTGTTTCTCAAATTCCTCGTATCAGTGAGATCATATGATACTTGTCTTTGATTGACTTATTTTGCTTAGCATAATACCCTCTAGTTCCATCCATGTCATTGCAGATGGCAAGATTTCATTTTTTTTGATGGCTGCATAATATTCCATTGTATGTATATACCACATCTTCTTTATCCATTCATCTGTTGATGGACATCTAGGCTCTTTCCATAGTTTGGCTATTGTGGACATTGCTGCTATAAATATTGGGGTGCACATACCCCTTCGGATCCCTATGTTTGTATCTTTGGGGTAGATACCCAGTAGTGCAATTGCTGGGTTGTACGTTAGCTCTATTTTCAACTTTCTGAGGAACCTCCATACTGTTTTCCAGAGTGGTTGCACCAACTTGCATTCCCACCAACAGTGTAGGAGGGTTCCCCTTTCTCTGCATCCCCACCAACATCTGTCGTTTCCTGACTTATTAATTTTCGCCATTCTGACTGGTGTGAGGTGGTATCTCATTGAGGTTTTGATTTGTATTTCCCTGATGCCGAGCGATGTTGAGCTCTTTTTCATGCGTGTGTTGTCCATTTGGATGTCTTCTTTGCAGAAATGTTTGTTCATGTCTTCTGCCCATTTCTTGATTGGATAATTTGTTCTTTGGGTGTTGAGTTTGATAAGGTCTTTATAGATTTTGGATACTAGCCCTTTATCTGATATGTCATTTGCAAATATCTTCTCCCATTCTGTCGACTGTCTTTTGTTTTTGTTGACTGTTTGCTTTGCTGTGCAAAAGCTTTTATCTTGATGAAGTCCCAATAGTTCATTTTTGCCCTTCCTTCCCTTGCCTTTGTAATGTTTCTAGGAAGAAGTTGCTATGGCTGAGGTCAAAGAGGTTGCTGCCTGTGTTCTCCTCAAGGATTTTGATGGATTCCTGTCTCAACATTCAGGTTTTCATCCATTTTTAGTCTATTTTTGTGTGTGGTGTAAGGAAATGATCCAGTTTCATTCTTCTGCATGTGGCTGTCCAATTTTCCCAACACCATTTGTTGAAGAGACTGTCTTTTTCCCATTGGACATTCTTTCCTGCTTTGCCAAAGTTGACCATACAGTTGAGGGTCCATTTCTGGGCTCTCTATTCTGTTCCATTGATCTATGTGTCTGTTTTTGTGCCAGTACCGTACTGTCTTGATGATGACAGCTTTGTAATAGAGCTGGAAGTCCAGAATTGTGATGCCACTACCTTTGCTTTTCTTTTTCAACATTCTTCTGGCTATTCGGGGACTTTTCTGGTTCCATACAAATTTTAGGATTATTTGTTCCATTTCTTTGAAAAAAGTGGATGGTATCTTGATAGGGATTGCATTGAACGTGTAGATTGCTCTGGGTAGCATTGACATCTTCACAATATTTGTTCTTCCAAACCATGAGCATGGAACGTTTTTCCCTTTCTTTCTGTCTTCCTCAGTTTCTTTCATGAGTATTCTATAGTTTTCTGAGTACAGATCCTTTGCCTCTTTGGTTAGATTTATTCCTAGGTATCTTATGGTTTAGGGTGCAATTGTAAATGGGATCAATTCCTTAACCAACTGAGCCACCCAGGCGCCCCATGGGATCAATTCCTTAATTTTTCTTTCTTCTGTATTGTTTTTGGGTGTATAGAAATGCCACTGATTTCTGTGCTTTGGTTTTATATCCTGCCACTTTACTGAATTCCTGTATGAGTTCTAGCAGTTTTGGGGTGGAGTCTTTTGGGTTTTGTGATTATATATTTTGTGTATTAGGAAATGATCATCGCAATATGTTTAGTTACCATCTGCTACCATAGAATGTTAGTACAATATTATTGGCTATATTCCCTACAATGTACATTAAATCCTCATGACTTACTTGTTTCATAACTGTGGAAGTTTGTATTTCTTAAGCCCCTTCACCTATTCTGCCTGCCCCCCAAATCCTCCTGCTCTAGTAACCAACAGTTTGTTTTCTATTTCTTGATAATTAAGTCTCCACTCTTAAAGTTGCCTTTAATTGTAAGTAGACTTCATCTAAGTCAGTGGTTCTTAGCTCTGGGCAGAGCTCAGGGAAGAAGATGATTTATATAATCCAAATTGCCTATGGACTTCTTTTGTTTGTTTAATTGTGTTTCTGTATGAAAGACTATTGTTTGTGGTAGAGGGCTTTATAATGAAGGGTGGCCATATTTTGAAACAAAATTGGAGGCAAGCTCATTTGGTGTGACCAGATTCATCTTTTCCCCAGAAAGTGAAACAGGCAAAAACCTGAGGCAAAGATCACCTCAGGCAATCTGGAGGGCAATCACACTTTCCTGAATGACTGGACGAAAGCAGTTCCTTCTGTAGGAGGTCCGTTCTATTTCCCAAGTCCATTCTATTTCCCTCTGAAAGAGAGGCAGCCTAGAAACAGGCTTCTGAGAGGGGATTGGCTCATTCAAATTTGTACAGTAAATAAATGCTGGAATTAGGACCAGGACTCAAATCTTCTGCTACCCGGTCCCAGGTTCTCTTCACCATACATTTCTCCTCCTCCTCTTCATCTTCCTCTTTTTATTTTTTTTTCTTCTGGATAAAGGTGTTTAGACAAAGAAGTTGAAATTTAATGTGGCCATTATTTCAAATTTCATATAATGTTTTATTTCATAAACATACTTTTTGATTAATTTTCATTTCTTTAAAATGGCAGGTTAATCATTCAGCACAAATTTGATTATAAACTCATCATAGTTTAAACATAGTTTATGCCTAGATTATGTATACATGTGTGGAAAGTCTTTCCTTTACATTTCTAACTATCAAAAGATGGAATTATCTCTCTGGAACGATTGGAAGTGTTTTAATAAAGGCTCTATGAACATGAATAATGAATCCCCCCAAAACTGTTTTGACCCTTCTCATTCCGTGTATGATAATCCCCAACTTCAGAAGAAAAAAAAAGCTGCTTTGAACAGAATAAGTGTTCTGATTGTTGACACATTGTGATAGAATGTGATTGGTGATAATTCTTCCCTTACCACTCTAGCAGTATTGGCATTTCCTTAGAAATTTCCAGTTATTCAATATGCGTATTAAAAATAAATATAAAAATAAAAATAGACTGGGATTAAAGAATTCTTGATCTTTGGTCAAATCCAATGATTAGCTCTATGATATCTCTGATAAAAGAAACAGCTTAAATCTTTCATTGAAAATAGTAAGGTTCTGTGTTAGCAGTATCCAGATATCATGATCAATGAGCCACTTTTCACTCAGTTTTTCATGTCTGTTATATCACATCAATCCCAATCTGACAAGAATCAACATTCTCAAAGAACATGTGGTATTATACTTTATACTGTCTACCTTCTGTATGTTCTTCTCCTGGTCAAAAATCAATGTGAAGGATTTATAAAGTGATAGGACAGTATAGTAGAACTCAGGAACTCATTCTGAACTCAAGACTCCGGATGTCTAATCTGTCATTGGCTGCCATCTAGCATTGTGACTTTGGGACATCCTTTTGCCCATCTGTAAAATCAATGGAACTGGCCTGGCATTGCCATTATGCTTTTCAACCTTAGTCTTGTGTAAATATTTAAGCAAATATGCTGAAAACTCTGGACTTACACCAAGGCTATGGATGTTTATTTAAACCCAGGACTAGGGAGTTTTCATTTAAACTCCAGCCATTTTACAAACATTCTTATGTTCTCAATAATCAGGGTATTTTATGGATATGTTAAGGACTTGAGAGTTGGCCAAAATTAGGTAGCAGCCAAAACTCGGCCCACAGTCTCTGCTCCATTTGGGAGAATGCTGAAAACAGAATGGAGGCTACAATAGATAGAAATGACAAAATCCAAAATTGTTCTTCAGTTTACCCATCAGTTTGTTAAACAAAGAATGTACGCTCTGATTTCTGTTGCCCGCTGAGCTTGGTAATAGAAGCCATAAACTGCAAAAACCAGCCATTTATTTCTTTCTCCTCTGCTACTCGTAGTCAGAAATCAGGGTAGAACTTACCAGCTTGTTTGTTAAAAACACAAACAGGAGAAAAACTCATGTATTTATTATTCTTTTCCACTGCACAAGTTAACTGATGTTGTCTTTAGACTGGAGATTTGTATATTGTTATGTAAATGGAACAACCAGCTGCGTGGTAGCTTACCATGGTTCCCATGATGTTCACTTCTTCTTAGCAGGCTGGGTAGTTAGCTGGCACCAAACTGAAATTCTCACTCATTCAGTTTCTCTAAATATAGTTCATGTAAGCCTATTTTTAGCCATTTAGTGCCTGCCTACTTTACATAACCATGAAACTGCTAACCATAAATGGGACAGACTCTGGATATGAAATTCCCCAAGCTCTCCTGCCCTTGGAGCCCTCTGGCCCGGAGACTCTGCACCTTGCTGCTGAGCAACATTGCGGAGACCCATAAGCCCCCTTTCCAGTTTCTCCTTCTGCCTTGGGAGGTATCTCCGTATTCCCCTTCTGAGTGGCGGAGTGTGCCGCTGGCTCGGGAAGGTCTATTGTTTGGGAGGAACTTCCCCTCTTATGTAATTCTCAGTGCCATCCAGTGAAGCTTGTTGTGTGTTACTGCCTCTTGTAGCCCTGCCTCTTCCTTGATCAACAGCCAGTCATAGAACTTACACGTATGCCTGATATATACCTGTGAGTGTATGTTTTTAAAATAATAAACCCAATAGGTTTGCTTTAGGCTGGACATGAAAATAAAATTATAAATGATGTGTTAGTAATTGTTGTTCCTTCACGATGTGAAATAGTAATTTGGTTGCATTTTTGTTTTTAATGTGAACAACAAAGGCAGCATGATATGGTGAAATAGCAAAGGAGTTAAAGTCAGAGGCCTTGAGTTTGGGCCTTGGCTATTTATTACCATGTGACCTTGGACAAGTCACTTAGCCACCCTGAAGTTCAGTTTCAGAGCTACAGAATAATGATAATACTACTTACAATTCTTTTTATTGACCTCACTACAATGTAGAGGTGGCAGGACATAAAACAAGTTGGTGAATTCTTTTTTTTTTTTAAGATTTTATTTATTTATTTCAGAGAGAGAGAGAGATTGATAGAGTGCAGTGGAGAGGGGCAGTAGGAGAAGGAAAGAGAAACTCAAGTAGACTCTACACTGAGCACGGAGCCCAACACAGGGCTCGATCTCACAACCATGAGATCACCACCTGAGCTGAAAGTAAGAGTTGGATGCTCAGCCAACTCTGCCACCCAGCTGCTTCAAATAAATTGGTGAATTCTGAAGCACAGTATTCAAGCCCTGGTCTTACTATTTAGGTAACCAAAGAGAACTTCTCTGAACCTCATTTTCTTTATCATCAAAAGAGGATAACAGTACTACTTGTTTCATAGGGTTGCTCTGAGGTTCAAAATAATTCTCCTTCAAATGTTTCTAGTGCACATAGACACACATATTATATATATGCTTCAGTGAAAAAATGAAGTACAAGAATCAGGTAAGTCATATACAGGTGTCATAGGCATGTGAGCATATTACAGAAGCAAGGTGTTTAGAAGTGGCTGATACTCATTTCTAAAAATCCATTAGAACTATGGGCAATAATTCTGCATTTATGTGAAAAACAACTCTGAAATGTGAATAGTGTGAAATATTGGAAGGGAATAGTGGAGAATAAAAAATGCTCTCAAATGATCAAAATAATTCTCATATGTTCCATTCTCATGGTTCATACCTATGTATATTTTTGTATATATTATGCTCAAACCACAAAGATATTACTCAAGTATGGAGATCGGTTAAAAAAAATGAGAGTCCTTGTTTTAATTTAATTTCCAGACAATGAATTACATCAATGAGGTCTGGCATCTAATAAAAAACTACAAATAGGGGAAGCAGATTAATTATCAGCCTACAGTTCAGTGGCTCCAGCGTGATGCTGAATGCTTTTTCTCATGTCGGACTGATGAACCCAGTCCCCTTAATAGAAAGAAAGCAACGACTGTGCTTGAACAACAATAAGGTGACTTAGTCTTCCTAAAACTGTTCACAGGAGGACAGGAAGTCCTTTTCGGAAGACCAGTGTGGTAATGTGGGATCTGCATACACAAAAGGAACTGTTGACTTTGGCTCTTTGTGATCCAGTACATAATATTGCTAAGTACAGCTATAAGGAGATGTATGCGACTGGTCTGGTGTGCTTCATTACGAGGGTTACAGCAAAGACAGTGCAGCTGAAATGAACAAGTCAGTTGGTACATCTGCTTTACACTGTGCTGAGGAACAGAAAGGTCTTTGATAGAAAATGCAGGCGAATAAAAATAAGGTGAACTGGACAATATAGGGGATAAAATATATATATATATATATTAAAGATTTTATTTATTTATTTGACAGAGAGAGACACAGTGAGAGAGGAAACACAAGCAGGGGAAGTGGGAGAGGGAGAAGCAGGCTTCCCGTGGAGCAAGGAGCCCGATGCGGGGCTCGATCCCAGGATCCTGGGATCATGACCTGAGCCACGCACATGCCCCAGGGGATAAAAATATTATCGCTGGATAGGCAGAATTGAAAGGGAGCACTCTTCAACCTTACAGTGTTTATTCTGGTGATGAATGGTATGGAGAGCACGGATTGGCTGCATGTACTGATGAGAAGAAATTATTAGGGAACAAGAACAAGGAGATTATTTAATGTCTCCTTCTATGACACAGATAGCTATGCTATAAATCTTTTGAGGAAGAAAGAAAGATACAGCTGAATACATGAAAAGAAGGAAGGAAAAGAGGGATGGGGGAAGGAAAGGAAAGGAAGGAGGGAAATAAATAACAAATGAGAACAAGTTAAAGGATTATGATGTTTGAGAGATTAATTTATTGTTTTTATCCATTCCTAAATATAGACAGGGTCTCTTAGGTTAGGGACTAGATTGCCAATTACAGCCAAAAGGTGATCAAGTGCCTCCACCACTTAGGTAATAGGGCTCACTACACAGTACCTAAATGAGGGAATGACCTCAAGCAAATAACTTGACTTTGCTAGGCTTTAGTTTCCTTTTGTATAAAATGGAGATTATAATGCTCGAATGGTTGTTGTAAGGAATAGATGCAGCAATACCTGTGAAATATTGACATACAGTGAAGACTCAGTTTTTACCATTCTGCTCCTCCTCCTCATCAAACAATGAAGCAGAAGGCAAGTTGAACAGGTACAGACCAGGAGTGTTTGGCTGCTGTAAGCAAGGGGTATGCAACTCTTTGAATTCATGCAATACTGATTTTCATTTAAGAAGGGATTAGCTAAAATCTAGATTTGCTTAACTTTTCATACACATTTATACTAGTCAGTCTTCTCCTTCTGCTAGTACAGAAATAGGCAGGGTTTAAACTTTAGCTTGTGGATATTTAGGAAAATATATGGGTAAATGAAAGATTTGGAGAAATGAGTAAATGTTAAGATTGAATTCATCCCATTTAAAGGTAGAAAACAAGAATTCAGAGAGAAATTCCTCTTTTTCCTTTGCTCCATTGATTGGTATTGAAAGGACTTTTCATGAGTTTAGGAACATGTAATAAAATGCTGGGACAATTTGTGAATTCAGATGTTGTATTTTAGGAAGAAAATGTTGCTGGCAGCCAGTTGGAACATCTCATTTTTTATTCCACTAAACTTGTATTAAAGAGTCTTCTTTCCTTGAGAAAAGGAGGATTTCTAGAGAAGATTTCTGTAGTTTCAATATGATAACAGATGGTATTTCAAATCTTCCATCAGTTACATATGTGATAGAAGTCCAAATTTAGATTCATTACACAGCTATAATTCTTGACAAAGAGTTTATGGAATTTAGGTCCAGTCAAAGGAATATCCATCCCCTCCTGGAACCATGTATATTATATCCCTTGGAGAAAATTTCAGATGGCCCAGGTCACTTTTCCTTCCCTTTCAAGGATGACTCCGAGCGTGGTTACTTTAGTTATCCACACAAATCAGTGTGGAACCAATAAGCTTTTTACTATGCATTAATATGCATAGTAAAGCACATTGACTAATTTAAGGTGACCCTACTATTCTATGGCTTATCACTTCTTGGTCTTGTGATTATTCTCTTTCACTCAAATGAGAGTGGCTTTCTCTTCACTGTGGCTGTTTTCTAGATGTCTACAGTGATATTATTTTGTTTGAATCATGTCCCTATGTCCAAAATAATGCCATAGGCTGTTCTGATTTTTTTACCCCCGCTGCTTTGATACCCTACTGCTATATTCCACCTTCCCCTCACCCCCTGCCATCTCGTCTTCCCTTTTAAATTTAGACTATGATTAAAACCTGGGCACCCACTTCATGACTTAGCACACACTGTCCCATATGCCTTTGTTGCTTTCCGTGAGGTCCCCACATGTCTCTGCTGATGTGTCACCTTCTCAGAGAGACATCTCCTGATGTGGTTACATCTGAAAACATTCCACCTGCTACTATTATTTCTTATTTAAACACTGTGGGGGTTTTTTTCATTGCATTTATCACAATTTATACTTATTTATTATATATTTTACTTGTTTTCTTATCTGTTTCTCACCTGTACTCAGGAGGGGTGACACCGTGTCTGCCTGGAACATCTTTGTATCCCTAGATCCTTGATTGGTAAATGCATATTCAATTATGGTCTTGGCCCTTTATTTGAGATAATTTAAAACTTATAAGGAAGTTGCAAAAATAGTACAAAAAACTTGTCAACTATCTAGATTCACTATTAATACCTTTGCCATATTTGTACTATCATTTTCTTTTTGTATAGACATATTATTATGTATATACCCCTAAATACATTAGTCTTATTTTCTAGAAATGTCTCCCTCAAGGACATTTTTTTGTTTATAGACGCAAGACAGTTATAAAGATCAAAACATTTAACATTGATGTGATACTAACGGTTAATCTACAGTCCACATTCAAATTTTGACAACAGCTCCATTACTGTCTATCATAGCAATGGTTTTACCATTCCAAGATGCAGTGAAGGATCACACATTGCATTTAGTTGTCACATTGCTGTTGTCTTCCTTTAACATCAAACCTATTCCTTAGCCTTTTATAACCTTGACATTTTTAAAGAGGATAGGTCAGTAATAAAATAGAGGATCCTTCAGTTTGGGTTTATCTGATGTTTCCTCATGATTGGATTCTGACAGGACGTTTTTGTCAGGAATACTTTCAGAGAGATGTTTCCTGCTCAGTGCATCACATGGAGAGGCACATTATATCAAATTGTCACATTTTAGTTAAGTTTCTTCTTTTGAGAACATTTAAGTTCTACTTTCTTAGCAAATTTCAATTATATGATTTGTGTTTTCAGTAATGGTCACCGTATTTTTTTACATTAGATCCTCAGACCTTATTCATCTCCTAGCTGAAAGTTTGTACCCTTTTACCAGCCCACCCTCAGCCCCAGGCAACCACTTCTCTCTTTTCTGTTTCTGTGAATTTGAGGTGTTTTTGTTTGTTTTTTAAGATTCCATATATGTAATGATACCATGCAGTGTTTGTTTTTCTCTGTCTGGCCTATCACACTTTAATCAAATTTCTTAACAGTGACTGAATGTATAGTAGAGGGTTACGTTCTAGGACTTTAGACCTGTTGTTTGATCATCATGACGTCTGCCTAACAGGTGGCATTAATGAAACTGTTTACATATAGAGGTGACTTATGCTTGAATCCAGACCTCCAGAGTCCTTCTGTTAGGTTTAGAATTAGATGTTATACATGCTTAGGTTTTCTATATACATTTGAAAAGTAAACTTGTTATTTACTATCAATAAGCAGTTTGACAAGGTATAGATTGTTGTTTTTTTAAAAGATATTGTAATATTTCTATCATTCAGTATCTGGAACACAAGCATGAGGTGAATAAATAAGTGAATGAATGAATGAATGAATGAATGAATGAATCAGTGTTCAAGTTTAGTGTTAGACTCTATAGCATGCCAGTTCTGAAAACTGATCCTTTGATTATCTCCATGGTATGTTCTTAATAGGACCATAATATATCATAGTGGTAAAGCCATCTCCCTCAGCTAACAGATGAAATAACTGAGGTCCAGGATTGTGGACTGGTTTGCCAAACCTCACACACATGGTGTGATTGGGATCCACATTTTTTTTTTAATAATGGTCTTAGATTTTTGGGTTATTCTCTTAAGTTTTTCAACAGAAAGAATTTTATAAGTGTAGAGCATATTTTGACATTAACTTCTGGGTTTCTTATTTTCTCCTTCAAGGATGACTGAGTAGAATCTAATAAAAATGCTTTTAATGTAATTCTCCTCGATTGGTGATGTGTCATGGACTAGACAGGGCTCTGCCAAATGATGTTACTCATCTCACTTCCAGCTTAAAGATGTTGGTGATTTTTCAGGAAGGAATCAAAGACCATTAATAGAGTTTGATGTTTTCTTCAGTTCAGTTGGATGTAGGGTGTGCTGTTTTTTGTGATTCTTGTCCACCTTGTCAGCAGCAAAGATCAGGTGTCATTATTATATTATCCATTCATTTCCTGATGCTGTTAATTTCTCAGAGTACTGTGTGCATTTCTGAGAACCCCAACAAAAGAAAGATGAAAAAGATGTGGAAATAGAGAATTCTTTCTTTCTTCGGAAATAGGTTATACTTCAGAGAGACAGATCTTACATCTGAAAAATCCTGCTACAAACATCTAGAAATGCTGGATAAAATACAATAGACCTCCTTCACATTAGTAGCTGAGACCATAAGAAAGTAAAGGAAATTCACAGAAGCCAAACAATGAGGAGGGAGTATTGAAAACAGTAGTAAGGGGCTCTGTCCTTGGTTTTAGTGGCCTCACAGGTAAATCAGTAACATTTAGCCTTGCATGTTTTAGCATTGGTATTAGACATAAGTAATAGACAAAAATGGTATAAATAATAGTTGTTAAATTAATTCAAGTAAGTTAAAATTTATGTGTGACTTTAATACAATGAAGTTCATGGTGATTGTTCCTAAAGTCATGTTAGGATTATGCAAATGCAGAATTTGCAGTTTTCGGTAACGATGTTTAGACTGTGGTGTTGGATTTAATGGTATTGCTAAGAGAGGGGGCTCATGTTGTATTTTAGTAATTGAAAACCTACTAGAGCTATCCACTCAATGAATCAAACTCAAATGAAATTAAAATTCAAAAAATAAAAATTCAAAACAAATGATTATTTTACACTTGTAAAACCGGTACTCTGTATGAAGGTAATGATATATTATGTTCTTTTTAAAAGTAAGGATGCACACCAAATAACTCTCCAGGCATTTGGAAAATTCTGCATGGTCTCAGTTTTCTCACCTGTAAAAACAAAGGAGTTGAGTAGATGAATGCTCATATATTTTGTGATTATGACTTCATTCATTTTTTAAATTTAGTATTTATTGAATGTTTACTTTATGCCCAGTGTGTGGGCACTTGAAGATGAATAAGATACAGTTCCTGCGCTCAAGAAACATACGGTCTAGTGAGGGAAACAAGCAAATAATTCAGGCGGTGTTATATTTAACTAGAAATATACATAGAACGGACTGGTTAAAGAACCTTGGCGCAGGAAGAGCAGTTCAGAGACTACTAACTGGAGTCTAGAATTAGCATCGAGTACTGATTCTCCCCATTCATTGCTGTTACCTTCATCTAGCATGCTAAATTAAAATATATGCTTTCCTTAAAGTCCATAATCTTTATCATTATACTCAGCCTGGCTTGGATTTTAGATGGGTGTTTACTTGCTGACATGCTACGGTGTTGAGGCTTTGCGATTAGCTAAATAGGCTGTGCTTGATAACAAATTCTGAGGTGACACCAGGGTGAGAGTAGGACCATGCATTCCCTCTGTGTCATTGTCATTTGATAACAGAGAAAAACAACCGGAATCACACCAGAAGGGGAAGGAGGGCAGCTGGGGGATCTATTTCTTTCTGTGTTTTACCAAATGAAAGATATAGCAGGTGTTTATGACACCATAAGAGGACGTGTCCCATTCTCTCACACTGTTTTCAAGCTCTTTGCTCTCTGTAGTTTAGCTCTGTGCTGTTCTACACAGGTTTTTGGGTGCTAATAATGCAGTACAAAGTTTCTAGATCACAGGGATCATTACAGTTCCCAAAGGTGATTATTTCACTGCAGCAAAAATGCCCTCACCCAAATTGTTATATACATTACCCTTTTTAAAATCTCTCTCTATATATTATGAAATCTGTCAGGTAGAAAGAAGTATATAAAATATTTGTAAGTTCAATGGATGATAATGAAAGGAACAACCCTCTATCCACCACTCAGCTTAAGCAAAGGGACCTTAGCAGTATCTTGAGGCCCTCCTTGGGCATCTCTCTGATTTCCTCCTTCAGCCTCCCTCCAATTGAAACTCCTATAATGAATTTTGTGTTTATAATCTTTGTTTTTCTTCATGTTTTATCACATACCCACGCATCTTAATGAATACATTATTTAGTTTTGCATTTCTGGAACTTAATATAAATAGAACCATACTCACATAATGTATATTTCCGTGACTTGCTTTTTTTGTTCAACCTTATTTTTCTGAGATGTATCAATGTTGTTTGTGACTAAGGCTTATTCACTTTCACGGCTGTGTTATATTGAAGGAAAATACCACAAATAATCTATCCTTTCTGTTCTTAGTGGAAATTTTGCTTATTTGCAGTTTTTTGCCATTTCAAACATCATTGCTAAGACTATTCTTGTACATGTCTCTGTCTACATATGTGCAGATAGCAAATATCACTAGGAGTTCATTTGTAGGTTTATGGGTTATATGCATCTTCACTTTGTTAGCTAATGTCAAATTATTCTCCTATATACTGCAGAACAGTTGTTATTTATTCACATTCTTTACAAAATTTTTAAAATTGTTGCCAGTCTGGTAGGTGTAAGTAATATGGTATCTCAGTGTAGTTTTGATTTTAATTTCCTTGATTATAGATCAGGTTGAATATCTTTTCATATACTTACTGATCTTTCATATTCCTCTTCTGTGGAAGGCATATTCATGTCTTTTCTCCCCCCTTGAGTTCTTTTTATTTTCTTATTAAATTTTTATGAGTTCTTCAAATTCTTTGGATATTAATCTTTTTTTCTAAGTATATGTATCATGAATGATTTTTCTAAATTTCTGTCTTCTTAGACCTTTCATCATGAAACATTTTAGACATATAAAGTAGAGAGAATAACACCTTGATCCCCAGGTCCCCATTGCCTGGCTTAAAACAGTATCACTCTCATGAATATATGGTTCCTCTTGTTTCTGCTGCACCTCTACTCATCTGCACCACTACACCAAGCCCCAAGCAAATCCCAGACACCATAGAATTTCACTGTGGCCTGTTTTTCACTTTGTTGGAGGTTTTTTTAATGAACACAAATTCTTAATTTTTTTTTAAAGATTTATTTATTATTTATTTTGAGAGAGTGAGAATGAGAGAGAGAACATGAGAGGGGGGAGGGTCAGAGGGAGAAGCAGACTCCCCGCTGAGCAGGGAGCCCAATGTGGGACGCGATCCCGGGACTCCAGGATCATGACCTGAGCCGAAGGCAGTCGCCCAACCAACTGAGCCACCCAGGCGCCCCAAATTCTTAATTTTAACATAATTGAATTTTATCAACTGTTTTCCCCCATAGAGTGTGTGTTTATGTTTCTTGTTTAAGAAATCCTTCTATAGGGACACGTGGATGGCTCAGTCAGTTAAGTGTCTGCCTTTGGCTCAGGTCATGATCCCAGGGTCCTGGAATTGAGTCCCACATCGGGCTCCTTGCTCAGCAGGGAGCCTGCTTCTCCCTCTGCCTGCCGCTCCCTCTGCTTGTGCTCTCTCTTTCTCTGACAAATAAATAAATAAAATCTTAAAAAAAAATAAAAGAAATCCTTCTGTAAACCGAGATCATGAAGATACTGTCCTTTTTCTTCTAAATCCTTTAAAGCTTTGTTTTTCACATTGAAATTCTTATTCCATTTGAAATTAGTTTTCATGCATGATGTGATTTATAGATGCAATTTTGTCTGTTTTTGTTGTTGTTGTTTTTCAGTAGGGATAACCTTTGTCTAGGTACTAGTAAGACTAGGCCCCATCTTTAGGGGGCCAATCTTTAATACTATCTTTGGCGTATATCAATTTTCCAAATTTGTGAGAATTTTTTCTGGACTCTGTTCTATTCCTGTGCTAATGCCATATTATCTGAATTACTATAACTTTATAATAAATTAATATTAATAAGGTAGGAGCTCTCAACTTTGCTTTTCTTCAGGAGTCTTGACAATTCTTGGACCTTTGCTCTTTCTTCTAAATTTTAGAATTAGATTATCAAGTTCTATCAAAAATGTTTGAGATTTTGATTGGCATTATAACCCATGTATAGATAAACTTGTGGTTAAATTATGTCTTTCAAATTTTGAGGTTGTAACACATGAATGTGTTATACTTTTCCAATCATTTTGTTTTTTTCCTCTCTTTAATCTGGTCTTTAATCAAGTTTCTTCTTCTCAGTGAGGTTTTTCCTGTCTGCCCTACTTAAAATTACAACCCAACTTTCTCCTGGAACACTTTTATTTTAATCCTATAGTATTTAACCCATATTACATATTGTTTCTCCTTGATATAATGTGAGTGACAGCATATTTTTATCTCTTTGGTTACTTCCTGGAATAGTGCCTGGCACATAGTAGGTACTTAGTAAATTAATTTTTATAGTTGTTTTCATAAAGATCTTTTACATCCTTTGAGAGATTTATTCCCTGCCTCAGTGGTATGCTGGTAAATGTTTAACAATAGGCTCTCTGGGGAAGAGGAGTAGGGGAATGATTTATAGAGTTTGCTGATTTCCATGATGTAAATTCTGCTATGGCCAATTCTAAGCTGCAGCGTGAATGCAGAGTTGGAAGGGATGTGGAATGGCACACCATTATATTGTATTCCCACCAAACAGAAATAATAGATGTAAATAAACTCAAGAACATAAATAATTATAAAATGTAATAACATAATTAAGTATTTAATTGTTAGCTCATATAATTTAATTTTCATGATGGTTGTATTTAACAATTGGCTTGCACAATTCTTGAAAATTTAACAATGAACTCTTGTAAGCTGTACTACTGGCTCTAGCATACCACTGTCTAAGGTTCTTTATATTTTCTGTGATTGTTCTCAGCATCTTTTCTTGCTTCTTAAAATTAAGTTTTCCAACAATTTCTTGATGGCTATAGGAATGCAATTAAATTTTATGTAATATCCTTATATCTGGCAAACTGGCTAAAATCTGTTCACAATTTGAATAATTTATATGTATACTCTTCCAGGTTTCTTTGTAGCAGTCCTATCATCTGTAAATAATGACAGTTTTATTTCCTCATTTCCAATCCTCTATATCTTATATCTTAGTGTTGTGTTATTGCATTGATATGAACCTCCAATGTGATATTGAATTTTAGTGGTAATGGAAGGCATTCTTGCCTTACTTCTGATTTTCAATGAATGCTTTAAGATTTTTTTATATATTCTTTGTTGGACAAAAGTGTTCTTTTATTCATAGTTAGATAAGAATTAGTTTCTTTTTTCATGAGGATGTGTTAAATTTTATGATATGATTATTCTGTATCTACTGAGATGATCATAATATGATATAACAAAAAAATGTTCAACTTGTTGGGAAATATTTTGTGACATACCTAGTAACATAGTATCAAAATACAGAAAGCAATGATTAATAGAAGGAAAAGGAGAAATGGAAAAATAGGTACACAGAAAAAATAAATGTATGTGAGCAAAATAATTAGCTATTTGGTCTACTGGAAGAATACAGAGTGCTCTATTTAATATTGTAAGAATAATACTTTTGGGCACTGGTAGGTGGGGAGGGGAAGAGGGAGAGAGAAAATCTTAAGCAGGCTCCACGCCCAGCATGGAGCCCCACTCTGGGCTCAGTCTCAACACTGAGATCATGCCTCTGAGATCATGACCTGAGCTGAAATCAAGAGTTGGAAGCCTAGCCAACTGAACCATCCAAGCACCTCAGAATACATAGTATCCTTGAGCCACATGGAACATTTACAAAAATTGGTCATTTAATAGGTCAGCTATAAAGCAAGTCTCAGAAAATTTCACTGAGTCTATATTATGCAGCAATGTTCTCTGACCATAAATACTACCCCTGAGTAATGTTTTCATATTTTCATTTCATTTCACTAATTCTCCTTTCAGGTATGTATAATTTGTCCTTTATCCTAGTCATTTTTTTTCACATTTAATAATTATAGTTTTCAGTTCCTAAAGTTTTATTAGTTTTTTTTGGGGGGGGGTGGAATCTGCCAGGATTTAATCATTTATTTAATAATCTCTTAAAACCTTTTTAAAAATTTTCTTCAAATATTATTAAGCATAGTTATTTAAATCAGATTATATGCTAAATACAATGTTGGCAGTCTTTGATTTTGTTGGTCTGTTATTTCTGTATTTTGGATGTGTATTTCTTCATGCCATTGTAATATATACATTTGAACTTAGAGTTCATGGAACTTTATTTGCACAATTCTTTGACATTTGCATTTAAAGTTCTTTACTGTAGAGAATATGACTTTGCTTCATCTGTAACTGTGGCTTCTAGCAAGCTTGAATTACTTGATATTAATATCTTAGCTTGGGTTTTTTTGACCACACAAACAATGTGGATTCAGTCCCTAAAACCTTCACTTCCATCTATATTCAAGATAAATAGGTGTATTTTCTCTCATTTCCTTCTGCGGGGTGTGTTTTATTTTTATTTATTTATTTTTTTAAAGATTTTATTTATTTAATTGACAGAGAGAGAGAGAGACAGTGAGAGAGGGAACACAAGCAGTGGGAGGGGGAGAGGGAGAAGCAGGCTTCCCGCTGAGCAGGGAGCCCGATGCGGGACTTGATCCCAGAACCCTGGGATCATGTCCTGAGCCAAAGGCAGTCGTCGCTTAACCAACTGAGCCACCCAGGCACCTCTGCAGGGTATGTTTTATTTTCCAATTCATTATTTTGTAGAGGGCACTGCATTTTCAAAATTCTTGCTTTGTTCAGGAGTCTATAGTTTTACTAGCTAATTATTGTAGTCCATAAGCTTTGTCTCTAGTCCCTTACATGACTGTAGACTATAAAACCCAACATGGTAGGTCTCAGGGAAAAATCCCAAATTGATCTAGGTATACCATTCATTTTGTATATTACTGGATATCATTGGCTGATGTTTTGTTTAGGATTTTTGCATTTATGTCTGCAGGTGACACTGACCTCTAATGTTTTTTTTGCATCAATTTCTTGTCGGAATTTAGTATCAAGGTTATGCTGACCTAAAATACATTGAGAAAATTTCCTCTTTATCTGTTCTCTGGAAGTGTTTATATAAAGTTAGCTTTATTTTTTTCCTTTGAAGGTTTGGTAGTATTTCTCAGTGAAACTATGTGGGCTTGAACTTCTGTTGGGAAATTTTTTTAAATTACAGATTTAATTTCTTTAGTAGTTATAAGACTATTGAATTTTTTCCTTGTGTTAGTTTTGTTGTATTATTCTTAAAATGTATTAAGTTTATTATAATTTCAAAGTCATTATCATAAATGTTATAATACTCTCCTATAGTTTAAATATGTGCAGATTTTAGAATGATGTCCCTTTTCATTCCTAGCATTATGACTTTTGCTCTCCCTCTTTTATTCTTGATTGTTTTTTCCAAGGGATTGTCAATTCTGTGGCCATTCCAAAGACCTAACTTTTGGCTTTTTGGTACTCTTAATTTTTCCTTGTTTTCTATTTCTTTGATTTCTACTGTTCATTACTTCTCTCTTGCCACTTTCTTTGCATTTATTACACTGTTTCATAATTTTTTGAGATGGATGTTTAACTCATTAATTTTCAGCTTTTTTCTTTTCTATTATTACATTAAAGATTATATATATATTATACATTTCTATAACAACTTTAGCTGAATCTGACAAATTTTGGTATGTATATCACTTGCAAATCTTTTTTTTTTTTTTTTAGCTGTTATGGATCAACACTGTTTTTATTGCACAAAATACAGGGCAAAAATAGAGGCCATAGCTAAATTGTAAATATTTCAGAGCATAACAGGTAGTGTGCTCATTGGCTGAGAAAAGTTTTAGCATGGTAGAGTGACACCAATTGGCTAACAGTGTGAAGTGTATTTGTCATACTAGTTGTCAATGGCTGTGAACATATTAATATTTAGAGCATAGGAAACATAAACACACATCATTCAGGGTATTTCTTTCAGGAAAAAGAAAACTTTCAGAAACAGATAGCATTAAAACAAATCAGTATTTAATGAGTGGTGTTTAATGCTGTAATGTTATTTGTAATTTATATTCTGTACAGCTCTTAGCACATTTTCGATATTTGCATGGCCAGTATTAGAAAATATGAATTAGACAATGGGCAATTGCATCCTAGTTTTTTTATTAAGTTTTTCATTTTAATTCCAGTATAGTTAACATACAGTATTGTATTAGTTTCAGGTGTATAATACAGTGATTCTACAATTCTTTTTTTTTTTCAACAAGAACATTTTTTACTTGAAGCATACTTCAGAATACATGGTTCTAAAAGATATATATAAAAAATTCCATCCGAGGAAAATAGAATACATATTTTCCTCAAGTAAACACAGAGGAATTCCCCTGGTTAAATCACATTAAAAGAGACATAACAAATATTGCAAATTTAAGAAGACTGAAATCAGACCCAGTATATTTTCCAACCACAATGGTACAAAACTAAAGATCCAATAAAACAAAGCTGAAAAATCTACAATGTAAATATTAAATATTTAATATGTAAATATGAAACAACACACTGCTGCATAAGCAGTGGACCAAATAAGAAACCAAACAAATCAAAATATGTCTCAAAACAAAAGAAAAAGGCAGCATAATATTCCAAAATCTTTGAGATGCAGCAAAAGCAGATGTTAGAATGAAATTTATGCTATAAATGTTTGTATTAAGAAAAAAAGTTCAAATAAGCAACTTAACATTACGCCACAAGAAACTAGAAAAAGGGACGCCTGTGTGGCTCAGTCAGTTAAGCGGCTGCCTTCGGCCCAGGTCATGATCCCAGAGTTCTGGGATCGAGTCCCACATCGGGCTCCTTGCTCAGCATGGAGCCTGCTTCTCCCTCTCTCTCCCTCTGCTTGTGCTGTCTCTGTCAGATAAAGAAAATCTTTAAAAAATAAACAAAAAAAAAAAAGAAACTAGAAAAAGAAGAAACTTAGCTGAAATTTAGTAGAGGTAGGAAATAAAAAAGAAAAATCAGAAATAAAATAGAGACCAGAATAAACAATAGCATAACATTAAAAGTAATGACCAGTTTTCCAAAAAAATAAACAGAATTGGCAATGCTTTAACTATATTAACTAAGAAAAAAAAGAGAGAAGACCCAAAACCAAAATGAGAAATGGAAGAGAAAACAATACAACAGTTAACCACAGAAGTACATAGTATGATAAGGATTACTATAAGCAATTATATTCTAACAAGTCAGATAACTTAGGGGGGAAAAAAACCCAGATAATTCCTAAAAACACACAAGTTACCAACATTGAATCATGAATCTTGCATCCAAAAATTAGGAAATCTTCTTAGACTAGTACTAGGAACAAAAGTTGAAATAGGAATCAAAAATGTCCCAGCACAGAAAAGCCCAATTCATTGGCAAATTCTACCAAACATTTTTAAAAATAATTAGTGACAATTTTTATCAAAATCTTACAAATAATGGAATAGAGGAAACACATTCAAAATCGTTCTGTGGGACCAGTATTACCCTGATACCAACACAGGATAAAAATGCAATAGCAAAAAAGTCTAGTTTGTCCAATATAAATATTGCTACTCCAACTTTCTTTTGACATCCATTTGTGTGATAAATGTTTCTCCACCCCCTCACTTTCAATCTGCAGGTGTCTTCAGGTCTAAAGGGTATCTCTGGTAGGCAGCATATAGATGGGTCTTCTTTTTTCATCCACTCTTGACACCTATTTCCTTATTTATGTCCTTACAGGTGGTAAGTTACATGTGAGTACCAGTAGACAAGTTTATGTGTATTCACACATAAGATAATGACAATTTTTCATGAATTGAATGTGAATATTTTGACAAATATTTTTATATTTTAAATTATTCATCAAAACATTGTGTTCAAAAATTGTATGAAATATAACAAAATATTATTTAGACAGAGGAAAACATAAAACTGAAACAAAATTTATTTTAAAGAATTCAAACCATTAAAAAAAACATAGTATCAAATGTTTGATCATTAGTGCCCTTCAAATAAAAGGCTGAGTTAATGGCTTTTCAACTGTGGAAAGAAAGGCCAGAGGAATTAACTTTAGATTTTGCCACCTTGCAAACAACAACTTTCCCAGAGCAAATAATGACTGATGCTCAGTGAGTAATAGAGTTTTATTTTATTTGACAAATTTTATAGAAAAGTTAACTATATAGTCAATACTTAACCAGAGGGATGGAGGGATGGGGGATAAGGTAAAAATCAATCAGTAATTCACAGTTCTATCACAGAATGAAAGGGAGTGAGGTGTGGGATTAGAAGGGAGAGGGGTGGGGTGACTGGAAAGCTAGGAATCCAGCAGAGGGACAAAGCTTCTGGGTAGTGGGGATTCCAGACCACAGTCTTTGTTTGCTAGGTGGAACTTTCCGAATGACAGAGTATCCAGAGCAGGTCAGAACTTTTAGTGCGATTAGCAGCTTTTAGGCACTGAGAGGTTGATATGTATTTCCATCTTTCTCCTGGTCATCTTTCTGAGCTCTTTGTATCTGTTTGTGTCTCTCTGAATCTGATTCTGTCTCTCCTTTTAAAGTCTTTTAAAAATCAGATATTGATGAAACAAGTATATTTGAGGCATTGTGCTTGTTAGGTACATGATCTCAAGGAACTTCCAATGTGGTAAGAACCATTCAGAGATCTATTGCTAATATAGTTCTAAAGAGTGATTTTTTAAAAAAAGATTTTATTTATTTATTTGACAGAGAGGGATACAGTGAGAGAGGAACACAAGCAGGGGGAGTGGGAGAGGGAGAAGCAGGCTTCCCGCCGAGCAGGGAGCCCGATGCGGGGCTCGATCCCATGACCCTGGGATCATGACCTGAACTGAACGCAGATGCTTAACGACTGAGCCACCCAGGCACCCCTAAAGAGTGATTTTTAAGCCATTTTTATCTGTCACCGTTTGTTTCACAAAGAATGTCTTATATTCCCTTGAGTTAAAAATTTACATCAGTAAAGACCGAAGATTTAATCTTACTGACAGCCCTGAGGACATTCAAGGGCAATATCACCCATGTCCTAGGAAGTTTAGGACTGAGAGTGATGGCATATATTAAGGATATTCAGATTGCAACTTCTTCTAAATGAAAATTTATTATTTCATTATTCCTGAGGCTTCATTTATTACGATCCTTGGGATTTGAGATAATTGAAGACAACAATAATAATCCTTTTATGTGTTGTATACTGTGGAGTCATTCATTTTGAAGGTCCCCATGTGTGTCTCAGACTGCATATAAAGTTCAGGGTAGGCAGTTCAGGAATGGCGAAGGAAATGTACATAGACACACAGATGCCCTTGATGTTCTGAGGGGACCTTGCAGTCTCAAGATAAATCTTGTGGAATGTCAGCGGTATTGCAGACCCTCTCCCCAACTCACAGTAGCTACCATAATTTGATGCTGAAGGGAGGATAATGATAATAATGATGATGATGACAATAATAATAGATAATATCCACATCTGTTCTAATGAACAACAGTAATAAAGTCTATGCTATGTATATATGCAAGAATCCTTTCACTTCTCAAGAATAAATGAATCATAAAATATGCTTAAAGCCTGGAGGTATATAATTAAAAATTTTTGTAAAACTAGGATCTGGCAGAACTGATGTTGTAAGAGTAAAATTGTACATTGTATATTCTTTCACTAAATATTTCCCTTCCTGTCAAGTGGTAAATCAGGTCATCATTTAGGGGACCTATTTTTTTTTAAAGATTTTATTTATTTATTTGAGAGAGAGAGAGAATGAGAGATAGAGAGCACGAGAGGGAAGAGGGTCAGAGGGAGAAGCAGACTCCCTGCTGAGCAGGGAGCCCGATGTGGGACTCGATCCCGGGACTCCAGGATCATGACCTGAGCCGAAGGCAGTCACTTAACCAACTGAGCCACCCAGGCGCCCCTAGGGGACCTATTTAGATTTGCTGTGATCAAGTTGTTTGACAATGGAAATCATAACATCGACAAAGGAGTTGAGATGCATAAAATGGTAACCTGAATGGGGGTAATGGTGAGACAGAGGTGGGAACAGTGTGGAGGCATCAGTCCCCAAATGGCCATGTTCCACATGCACCCAACTTATTATTCAAGGTTACTGGAGAAGCCAATGAACCTGACCATATAGTAGCAACTTTAAAAGGAATCATATGTACTTAATCACCATTATACACTTTGGCAATATGTATTTATTTGTTTATTATTATTATTTTTAGCGAGAGAGTGAGCATGGGGGAGGAAGGGGCAGAGAGAGAGAGAGAGAGATTGAGAATCTTAGAGCAGGCTCCACGCCCAGTGAGGAGCCTGATGTGGGGTTTGATCTTACAACCCTGAGATCATGTCCTGAGCCGAAATCAAGAGTTGGATGCCTAGGGGCGCCTGGGTGGCTCAGTTGGTTAAGCGACTGCCTTCGGCTCAGGTCATGATCCTGGAGTCCCGGGATCGAGTCCCACATCGGGCTTCCTGCTCAGCAGGGAGTCTGCTTCTCCCTCTGACCCTCTTCCCTCTCGTGCTTTCTCTCATTCTCTCTCTCTCAAATAAATAAATAAAATCTTAAAAAAAAAAAAAAGAGTTGGATGCCTAACCGACAGAGCCACCCATGCACCCCATGTCAATATGTTTTTAAAAATCTACATTCAGTTGGCAAGTCAACATGGTGCATTCATTAAGGGCACCATCTCTGCTGTCCAAAAGATCTGGATTCAGATTACCAGCTATACTCCTAATAGATGTGCAATGTTGTAAGTTACTTCACTTACCTGAGTTTCACTTTTCTTATCAAATACAAAGGTGATAATGATAGTATCTAGAATTCATAGTTATCATGTAGATTAAATGTGTGGCACATGATAAAAATAAATATTAACAATGCTGGCAAAGGTCTGGGAAGATACTTACTAATGATTAGTTTTCTTTGAAATATCGTAGGTGTTTTTTGCAGCAGTTCTATGGGACTGGTTCACCCCTTCCCACCCTTTTTGGTAAAATAGAGACCATGGCTCATGACATTTCTGGCATCTTTTAGGTGAAAAATAAATTCATTTGATTAGTTCTAGTCCTCCCTGAAGCAGCCTCAGTCCAGTGCAGGGCGATAATCAACCTACCAATGTGCTGAAAGGCCCCTTTTCTCCTGACTCAGGCTGCTTCAGACAAGCCTTAGTAAAGAGCCATGGATGGGCTCGTCATGGGAACAGATGCCAGCTGCAAGCCCTGGCTTCCGGTGCTGCTGGCACTTCTGTCCCACCTGGCTACAAATTCAGGAGCTTTTACAGTCCTTCAGGTTTGAAAATTCAGGAGAATGACAGAAAACTCAGGAAAGTGTTACAATTACAATGACTGTTTTATTAGGATGCAAATAAACAGTCAAACAGATTGTTAGGGTGGCAGAGTCTGGACGAGTCCTGAGCCCAGAGCTGCCATGCCCTCCCCAGGCACGCCACTTACCCAGTGCATCAGTACATTCCCCAACCAGGAAGATCTCCAAGCCTCCTTGTGGAGAAATACTATCTAAGGTTTTTGTTTTTCCATAGGCATGCTTGAGCAGCTCATTGCCCACGTTATTGAAAGTCATCTCTAGTCCCCTTCCCCTCCCTGGAAGTTGTGGATTGTGGGGCTGAAAATTCTAACCCTCTAATCAGATGGTTGGTTTCTCTGGCAACCACCCTTCCCATCATGAAGCCATCCAGCTGCACTGCCCAGCCCCGCTCCCGTCCCCAGGACCCAGGAGTACCTTTGCTAGTATAAACTGATATGGTCCAAAGGGACATGTGTGAAAAACAAGGACTTGGGAAATCCAAGGGCTTCTGAAGCTCTGTATCAGGAACCCAGGACAAAACCAAAGATACATATATTTTTACTATACCACCACCTTGGACCTTAGGACTGTTTGGTACCTATTGTGTAAGGACCCCAGCCAAAAGTGAGACAGGAAGACTCTCATTTCACATCCTGTTACACGGGGTGTTATTTATTTCAAAGTCAATGTTACTTTATTTATTTTTTAAAGATTTTATTTATTAGGGAAATTGAGAGAGCACAAATGGGGAGTGGTGGGCAGAGGGAGAAGCAGGCTCCCCGCTGAGCAAGGATCATGACTTTAGACGAAGGCAGCCCCTTAATCGCTTAATCGCTTAATCAACGGAGCCACCCAGGCATCCCTCAGTGTTAGTTTAGATAGGACAAGTATGGCCTTTAAATTTGGGTGGGATAACTTTAAATGTTCCTGGAATTTTTTTCACCAAGTTAGGTAATTAGAAATGAAAGGAAATGATGCAGATCAAAGAACTTGTTGAAAAATTACATCCCTGATAACTAGTGACATATTTTTAATATTTGCTGTAAACAACATAAAGGTCTTGCTTTTGGTGAATTGATTTGAATGGAAGTCCCCTGGATACCAAAGCCTTGAGAGTAATGACATATATAGAGAAAGAGATTTTCCTACTTTGAAAGGTTTGTATTTAGAAAGAATATGTGCCTATAAATCTTAATCGAGGATTGGAAAGGAATAATTTATCTGGTAATTTGTAAATTTTCAAAGATGTCTGAGGGAATTAAAATGCTTTGAATGTGAAGAACATCTTGGGGTCATATTGAGACTTCTGGGAAGTCTGTTCTTTTCCATAATCTGAGAATCGATTTTCTTGCAAATCTCCCTGAATATACAAACAATCAGTTCTGAAGTTCAACTGAACTGTGTCAAAGAGTTGGTTATGATAATTGCAAAAGCTGCATGGAGAGGTTATCTTAAAAACCATATGGCATATTTCAAAAAAAGATGTCTAAAAATAAAATTTGAAAACTTTGAAATTCTTTACAAAGTATGTTTAAATATCAGGAGTACCTTGTCACTTGGAGCGTAATTTTCCCTTAGCTTTTAGGATTACGAGTTAGGTTGTACAATGATTGATACTTTCTTTATAAACAGCAGTAAAGGTTGTTGATGTAGACTTTCCCTCTTCCCCCCAAAATGTCCATGCCCCCAAATATCAGCATAGTATTCAGCCTAGCCACAGCCATAAGCTAACTGTAAGATCTTTACCAGAGAGCTCTTTGTTTATGATAGGTGGATGATTAGATGATTAAATTCAAACTGTTAACATAGGAAACAACTTGGAACAAAGAAAGTATAAATCTACCATATAAACTCTATTGAACAAAGTTATTAGGGAGCTTTTTTATCCTGTAAAAGTTAAGTAGAGACAGGAAAATTTGCATTAGACAAAACTTGCAATAAATAAAAATTTTGTATATCTCTACTGATTGTTTACATTGATAACATTTTCATGAAAATACATACTTTGGTGAAGAATAAATATTTAGCTGTTGGGAATGGCAGTCCAGTCTCAGTGATGCTGTTATCCTTTATGATTACCTTCTACCACATGCCTAAAATCATTTTGATTGTAACAAAAATCATATAAATTGATTGTAGAAAATTAAAAAGTATAGATATGGGCAGTCAAAAATCAACCTTAGGGGGAAAAATTGTGAATAAATCATGGACTCTGGAACCAGAAGCTTTGAGTTCAAATCCTGCCATGTTCACCTACTAGCTTTGTGACATCAGGTGGGTTTGCTTCCCTCCCTGTGCCTTGATTTTCCTCATTTTGTAAAGTGATAATAATAATGCCTTTATTATAGGGTTAGTGTGAAGATTAAATTAGTTAATATTTTCAAAGTGCTTAGAATAGTGTCTGAAACATACTGAGTGCTCTATAAATGTATTTTATTTTTTTAAAGATTTATTTATTTATTTATTTATTTATTTATTTATTTATTTATTTAAGGGGGTGGAGAGTGAGCAGGAGGAGGGGCAGAGAGAGAGAGAGAGAGAGGGAGAGAGAAAATCTCAAGCAGACTCCTCGCTGAGCATGGAGCCTGATGCAGGGCTCGATCCCATGACCCTGAGATCAGGACCTGAGCTGAAATCAAGAGTTGATGCTTAACCGAATGAGCCACTCAGGTACCCCTTTATTTTATTTTATTTTAAAAATATATTTTAAATAAGATATAAACATATCCTCTCTTTTTAAAAGATTTTATTTATCTGAAAGAGAGGGAGAGACAGCACACGAGCAGGGTGGAGGGGCAGAGGGAGAGGGAGAAGCAGACTCCCCACTGAGCAGGGAGCCCCATGCGGGACTCGATCCCAGGCCCCTGGGATCATGACCTGAGCTGAAGGCAGATGCTTAACCGACTGAGCCACCCAGGCGCCCTAAGCACATCCTCTTTAAGCAAAAAGTTTGTCCTACTGTACATCTTGTTCGTATTTTTTCACATATGTTACAATCATTTTTTATGTCCATAATATACAATTTTTTTCAAAAGCTTAGGACCATTTATTGTTTTTGATCCAAAAATTGTATAAATTATTATACTTTTAGCTTGTTTCTAGCTTTCTATTTTTTAAAAGAAAGTCATAATATGATTCATATATATAAATTCGCCGAAGTCATGATTTTAGGATAAGTTGTGAGAAGTGGAATTACAAGATCCATACATGAATACACATTTGTAAACATTTATTTTTATAATATAAGAAATTGCTTTTTCTAGCATCCTACTAATTTTCTTTCCAGGATCAAGGAACGAGGATATTGCCACCTTTTTTCAAACCTCTGTTCTCAAACCACTTATTTATACTATGTTGGGAAATGTGGTCCTAACAAAAACTTTCTCATCTTTCGAGTTAACATTTTAGCGTATATTTTAATCTCTTTTCTAGAGATTAAGTGTTTTGAGGGCTTCATTACACTTCCTGAACGGAGAGTTGGAAAGAATTTTGTAATGTTAATAACAGTTAACGGGTTAGGATACAGCCTTGAAAAAGTGTGTGGCAGCTTCAACAGATAGCAGGAACTTGAGCTTGACTGTCTCTTTTGTATTTTAACATAAATAATACTTAAAGAGCAACTGTAGAAAAGTGGGTGACACACTAGGAAAAATGAATAACAGGTTGTCCATTCAACCTGATAACAACAACTAACACTATGTGTCAGGCACTGTGCTAAGTGATATGTTGTATTTATTTTTTAATTGTGTGTGTGTGTGTGTGTGTGTGTGTGTTTCACATGTATATATTTTATATAATTTCAAGTCTTCGCAATAACTTTATGGGACAAGCTATACTATTATCCCAGTTTTACAGAAGAAGAAACCGAGGAACAGAGAGGTTTTATAACTTGCTCAGGTTTACAAATCCCAAGTGGTGGAGCCTGGGTTTAAACCCAGGCAGTCTGGCTTCAGACTCTGTGCTCAACACATTGCCTTTTCAAATTCCTTAATCCAGGAATCAAAGAAGAGAAGGAAGCCACATATTTTGGATGGGGGGAGAATTTCCTTCAGAAAGTGGAGCTATAAATGGAACCTGTGGCATTGTTTTAAGGATTCTGAAAGAGCTGGCACATTTAGGTCAGGCTTAATGAGCCGAGTGTGAAGTAAGGAAGGTTTGGGTTCTACTTAAGGCTGGCACAAGCTGTTCTGCAGAGCAGATGTGAGCAGGCACCTACATGCAGGGTGCAGAAATGGATGCAAAAGCTCCGATCAAAGCCAGTCTCATGCCTATGGGCTATTGCTGACTCTGTGGAAGAAAGCCAAACAGCTTGGCCCTACTTTTGCCTAGGACTTTTTGAAGGAAATTACTTTAAATAATGGCCATCTTCCATTTATGTAGCTTAAAGTGTTGTATGTTGCAACTCTTCAATCTAAGATGGTGGCTGTGTTTCGTGAATCCCTGCCCCCATTAGGAAAGCGAGTTGTGTATCTAAATTACCAAGTTGGTTGGGGTGCCTGGGTGGCTCGGTCTGTTAAGCGTCTTTCTTCAGCTTCGTTCATGATCCCAGAGTCCTGGGATCAAGTCCCGCATCGGGCTCCTTGCTCGGTGGGGAGTCGGCTTCTCCCTCTGCCCCCCCGCCCCCCCACTCACTCTCTCTCTCTCTCTTGCAAAAATAAATAAAATTTAAAAAATAAAAATAAATAAATTACCAAGTTGCTTAAGAGTGTTTTCTGAATGAATCATTTGTTCAACAAAAATGTCCTGTTCTTAAGGAATTTCTAGTGGGAGGCAAATAATACACAAACACGCAAGACAGACTGGGAATAAGTGTTGTAAGGAGATAATGGGGATATGATCGAATAACTTTTGTGAACCTCCCCAAAACTGCAAGTATACACCACTTATGTCCCTTAAAGAGAGTAAAAGGATCCCCCCCAAGTTATCTTATTCTGGTGTATAAAGTCACCGAGGTTCTGAGAGAAGATTTGCCATAAAAAGTTAAGCTATGACTGTTTTGGATAAAAATATAGAAGGTATAGGGCCAGCTAATAGATTAAAAAACTAAGGATTTGTCCAAAAAAGTCAACATAAATTATATTGCAGCATACTTTTACTGCAATATAAATTATTGAAGACAGCCTAAAGAGCACAGTTCAAAGTGTGTGGAGATCTAGATTCTGGCCTTAATTCTGCCACTGATGAACTGGGTGGCTGTGGGCAAACCCGTGTAACTCTCTGTCCCTTGATTTACTTATCTAGAAGCAGAAATACAAAGTATATGTCAGGATAAAATCAGATAACAAAGCTTGAATGCAACTGATTTGTTTTGCATTAAATGGTGTCTGTATTTTAAGCAGTGGTGCCTGAATCTGGTCTGTCTCCTGCCCATATAAGCTTCGATTCACAATATCAGAATTTCACCAGTTTTTCCAATTTTATTTAACTGAGGTTATTCTATGTAAAAATCAATCATTGCTGAAACATTTCTTTTATTCCAATTGGGTTGATAAGCCATTTGAGAGCAGCGGTGTTTCATTATTTATTTTTATTCAGTATTTAATTTGGAGAGAACCAACACGGTAGAGATGTAGGAAATAGAGATGTTCTTTTCTGAAACAATCATCATACTTGTTATTGACATCAGATACTGGGCAATTTAACTTGCTCAAAATAATACATTCGCCAGGAATCTCAGCACCCTCTATTCAAAAATGAAAGCTCACTTATACAACAAGAGATAGTCAAATCATTATGACAAAATCTGAAACCTATATTTTCTCGCTGAACATGATCTTCTGTAATCACAATAGAAAGCTATTTCACCAGGTGCTACCCGGGAAGGCGTTGGTAGGTGATATTACCTGGATCAGTTTTTCTTTGCTATGAATGCCAATGAAATCATTTTCTTGGGTTTCTGTATTTTTCTGCAGTATCAATTTAAAGATGAACTGAACACTGCTTCTTATTTTTAGGATACTTCTTCCTTAACATAGTTTCAAGCAGTTAACAAATTCATATACTGAAGAGGTAAAAGTTGTCATGGTGATTTAAAAAAAAAACACATAGATACATTCATTCTGAATAGTGTTTCTTCTTTGGCAGGCAAGTGGTTTCTGTAATGTACATATAATTATTGCAGTAAACCAAGCAGTGGATTTGAAGCAAGTATAATCTGAGCTCTGTAAGCTCATGTGGATTCTGCTGTTAAACCCTGTCTTCCGCTCTTTTGTTCACTGTACTGTCAACATATTTTGTATGTTCTCCTCTGTAAAGTTTGCGGATCAGAGAAACCAACTGTATGAATCAAAGGAGGAAAGAATACATCTTAGTGTAGTCAAAGTAGCTACAATTTAGAACGAAATTAGAATAACAGAGACATTTATAAGAAAATGGATTTATGGCACCCACCTTCTTGTCACTTTATCAAAATCTCTTTAAGAGAAAATGTATAAATGAATAACTGTGAAAGAGTTATGTTTGTGTATTTATTTATTTAGCAAATTCCCCACTGTTATAAGGAGAGAAGCTGTTTTTGAGATGATTTTGTCAACAGTTGTGCTGGCAAATGTATTGCTGTGGTTTAAGAACGTGTGATAACCTCACTGTTTCTTTTTGGGGAGGTCCTTACCTTAAAAAAAGTGTAAATGGGTTATGGCATCCATTTTGTAAATAATTTACAAAAGTTTGCACTATTTTACCTCTTGTCACATTGAAGAAATAAGGCATAATTTTCATTTTGTCAGCAAATCACTCGATGACAGGCAAGTGCCTACATAGTGTATATAGCAACATTCTCTAATGGATTGTGGGTCCCACATGAGAACTTGCAGTGTGCTCATTAAAATTACAGCAACAGAAAAAGCAGAATAAATTGCCACCAAGTATTTGACTATGGCATTTATATGTATTTCTTCTTGACATGCCTATGGGCATGTCACTGTAAATTGTCCATGAGGATCGTAGTGACAGCTTTATGGAGTAAAATTAGAGACCTAGCCCCTCACTTGGCTAAATGGTGACAGCCTAAATAAGAAGAACATAGTGAAAATAGCTTATGTGTAGCTGCATAATTCTGTTATGACACATTTTAGGCATAGACTATCCCAAGTACCTTGGGAACTTGAAACAAAAAATGAGAAAGTGAGTGTCATCAGAAGTTTTTCAAATATGACAAATGTGAAGGCTCCTGGCTCTCAGATGATTACACATGCAACACAGCATCTCCCTCTTAGAAATAATGTGAGGATTAGTGAAAACTCCTAGCCCAGACACTAGAGTACACGAGAGGCTTCACAGATACTGAATTTTTCCTTCTCTTCTAGGATTGCCCCTCTTTTTCCTTTGGCAAACCATGTAAGGAAACCCATGTGAAGTACAAAGGGGTGATATCAACAGTAAGCACTGCAAACATTCAGAAGGAAAGTTTGCAACAACTGAAGAACTCAGAGAGAGCTGGAACTTGACCTAGTTTTTGAAGAAACTTGGAACTTAGATGAAGTTGGGGAAAGGCAGAGTATTCTAGGCAAGAGGGCCTGCAGAAGAGCAAAGGCCGAGCCGCAGCAGTTTACTAAGTATTTCTGAGCTACGACAGAGGAACAGCTGAGGTTGGAGGCCGATCATAGAGGGCTTCAACGTGATGTGCCCGGAAGATTGGGGACTTCGTTTTCCAGGCACTGGGGAAGTTACTGAATAATTCTGCTTGCTAAAATAATGGCAACATTGATAGAGAAAAGTTTGTCAGAAGAGGATCAGTTTCCAGAGATAAGATGATGATTTATTTTTAGACATAATGGAGATTTTAAGACAAGAGGGAGGCACAGAAGCATAGGAGAAAGTTAGGGCTGTATATGCCAAAGCTATAGAGTTGTGATTTTTCCGAGAGAAAGAGACAGCAACACACACAGACACAGAGAGAGAGGGAGAGAGAGCAAGACAGAAGAGGAGGAGGGTGACCTTGAAGCAGAGAAAGTGCAAGTTTTTAACTAACTTTGACATATGCTCACATTTAGCAGATTGGAAGAGGCAAAACCCATAAAAGATAAAGGAATGGTCACTGAGGAGAAAGGAGAGAATAGCAGAGAAGATTGTCACATGTGCTGGGGGAGGAGGAACTCTTATTCATCTATGAGTTTCCGTCACTGTATGGTGGGTTTAACTCACTTTTTTTTCATAACAACCAAATGAAATACTATCACCAATTTCTAGCACAGAGAAGGAGGCTTTGGTTATTAAATTGGGTTGTGCAATTTTTAAGTGGCACAGTTGGATTTGAAGCAGGGATTATCTGACTTCAAGCTCTGCTTTACGATGACATCCCCAAGACAAGAGTAAAAAGAGGAAGGTTTAAAATGGCTCCAAGAACACACACACAGAAAGAAAATTAAGCAAACCCATTGGCTTTGGTAATGAGATCTTTGGTGAAGTTCAAGAAAGTCATTTCAGTTGAGAATTGAAAAAAATCATTGCAGGGGATTAAGGAAGAGTTTGTGGTTAGAAATCAGAGGCAGAGGTGATGTATTTGGGCAATGCAACAGAGAAATATGATGGTAGACCTTTGGTGTTTGGGGGCAGAGGAGGTTTTGGGCAATGGTATGGAGGGCATTTTAGAACTTTTCTGAGAAAGTGGTTAAGAGGAAGCTACTGGAGCTTGGCTAGGCTATGTTTTATATTGAAGCAAAACATTTACTTTGCAAGATAAATGAGGGAGAAGGAGGAAGGGCTGATCTCAGCACTTTCCAGTTGGAGGATTTCCAGGTAAGATATAGTGGCTGAGGTCGAGGAGAGAGACTGAGGAAGAGATGTGTTTAATGCAGATTCTTCTGAGTGAAAACCTATGCTTTATGTGACACAACACATCCTGTTATCCTCACGCATTTCAGCAAAATTACAGAATCCAAGATGTACTTGGTATGGTTAGTTTTTTTCTTCTTGCAAGGTTTATATCAATGTTGATGAGGTACTGAAACAGTCATCTCATAAGGAGAAGAGCCCATATTCATGAGCATTTCATTTGTGATGCTTGTTTTATATTGCTTTAAGATTAGAATACTTGAGTTAATAAATTTATGGGGTAAAGGAGGGAAGCAGTAGAGAGCTAGAGAGAGTGAGAGAGATTGAAGGTACAGTGTGAGATTAGAGGGACTTGAAAAATAGGTTATGAGGTCGTGAATAAGAGGTTGTCCCTTTTTTCTCATAGGACAGGTAGGAAAAGGGAGAAGCTTGGGACACATAGAGCAATATGTTAAAGTGAAATGATTGTGCCTAGGAGAATGTGGGGAAAGACACTCAAGATGAGAAGTTCTGCCAAGATGACCCCTATCATATCCTCTGTGTCAGTGGGGAGCAGTGCCATTTGCTGGGATGAGGAAGTTGGGTTGAATGTATGCCTTGAGGAAGGAAAATGTTTTGGCTGATCCAAATAATAAATGATTAAAATGATTGCCAAGCAGCAGAGAAAGATAGTTTTGAATGCCACTGCATTACTTTTACAAACTTTTCTATCAGTCTTGCCATTTGGAGTAGAAGTGAATAAAGTCTAGGGATATATTTAGGTAGGAAGGACTACATTCTATGCCTCAAATTATATCAGGAGTGTTGTTGCCAACTTTGTGTAAAAGAAGTGGTTAGATATATGCAGTTTTCTTTAAAAAGAAAGACCCACTGGGATCCCTGGGTGGCACAGTCGGTTGAGCATCCAACTCTTGGTTTCAGCTCGGGTTATGATCTCGGGGTCCTGAGATCAAGCCCCTTGTTGGGCTCCATGCTCAGCATGGAGCCTGCTTGAGATTCTCTCTCCTCCCTCTGCTCTTCCCACTCATGCTCTCTCTCTCTCTGAAATAAATAGTCTTAAAAAAAAAAAAAGAAAGGCCCACTAACTAAATTTATATGTCTTAGGACATTTAGTTAAAGTTATCTGTATAGGTGTCCATATCATCTTATGACATCTCCGTGTTTTTGCCTCACAGATTCTACCTTTGGTGAAATTATCCAAATGTGAGTAATCTCCATTAATGAGTTCAGTGTTTTGCTCATGATGGGCTGTATTTGGTGTGTTTCATGGCATTTCTCTACCTTTCGTCCCTTGTAAGAGGAACTTCTATGTTTCAAGTTCTCCCACTGCAGGAATAGGTCTGGGAACCATGGCTTTAACCAGTTGGTCCTAATCTACCCTAAACCACAGCTGATAGGATAGAGTCCCCTGACACAGGACAGCTAAGCTATACTGAGTGACTTAGGATCCACGGCCTGGCAAAAGAAGATGAGCTAAGCCAGTAGGATTCTCCCTTTGGGGAATCTTATTTGATAAATGTGAAGACAAGAAACTGCAAGTGGTTACTCAAATGGAAAGGATGTCTTGAAGTCTACTTGTGGCCATAATGGTGGGATAGTCATGATTCCAGGTCCAGTTTCTTTTCTTTTTTTTTTTTTAAGGTTTTATTTATTTATTTGACAGAGACACAGCAAGAGAGGGAAGACAAGCAGGGGGAGTGGGAGAGGGAGAAGCAGGCTTCGCATGGAGCAGGGAGCCCAACGTGGGGCTCGATCCCAGGACCCTGGAACCACAACCTGAGCTGAAGGCAGACGCTTAAGGACTGAGCCACCCAGGCGCCCCTCCAGGTCCAGTTTCTAAAAGGACCTGAAGATATAATCCTAAAAATAGAATCTTAACAGTTTGTTCTTTTTTTTTTTTTTAAAGATTTTATTTATTTATTTGACACAGAGAGACAGCTGGAGAGGGAACACAAGCAGGAGGAGTTGGGGAGGGAGAAGCAGGCTTCCCATGAGCAGGGAGCCCGATGTGAGTCTCGATCCCAGGACCCTGGGATCATGACCTGAGCTGAAGGCAGACACTTAACGACTGAGCCACCCAGCACCCCTTAACAGTTTGTTCTTAAAGCAGTTGACTCTGGCCAGTGCTATAGGAGCCTCACGAGGTCTCCCGGGAACAGTTTTAACAGTTAGCTGGAACTGAAACAGTACCATCCATCACTCCTCCTGCAGAAAGTGCTCAGAAAACTCATAAAGAGACAGTAAGACTGAAAACCCTGTCTTCTAGAATCTTTTGTCCTCTTCTTTACTAAAACACAAGCAGTGTCTATTAGTATTTCGTCAATACAGAATTCTTTGCATTACGAAGCAAGAAAAAAATTTTAGAAGTATGAAAGAATGCTGCAGGACCATTAAATCCCTCATTGACAGTTTGTATTCTCTGCATAACCTTGAATATTTTATTAGCAATGCCAGTTTGCTTTTCAAAATGCAATCTTACTGCTAAAAGTAACCTCCAATATATTTGCCAGTTGAAAAAGTTTCTGCGTGGTTAAGTAGGACACAGATTTGTCAATCCCGGTATTGTTTCTTTACATTGTTCTTACTCCCATTTTATCCTTGGAAGATGTAATAAAACCCATTAAAATTATATGTGATTTTCTGACATTATAAAAGATGCATGACTCCAAGGGAGAAAAGTGGCTAAATGTGGTTGCTAGGGACAACCAATGAAGAGGCTATAAATTAATGGGTTTGCTCCTTTTATATATGTCATTAATCAGGTAGAAGGAGGTAAATTTAAAATATTTCTTAGAAGAAAAACTCTTCTCATTGTAGGGAGATTCTAAACATATTTGTATGCCAAGATGAACTTATCGGCCTCTTGCGGGGGTTCTTCTTGAAGGGATTACTGAGAAGCAATTCTAGAAAGAGACCTATGTCTTGCTGGATCAAAAAAAAAATCACAGAGCATGATATGGTTCTCTAAAATGAAAGATGATGACAAACTTCTGGAGTTGAGCCAAAATTAAGTAGGTCATGGAGGAGAAGTTTTCTCCTCAAAGCCATCAGAATAGTGTGAATCCGTTGACATTGTTTCTGTTTTATTTTCAAAATGTTTAAAGAGTGGCTGCTTAAATATAGATGCTTATTTTAAGTTAAACCTTAGCTCTTTGCATAATAGATATGTTTTTAACTGGAAAAGGGTTTGGGAGCCTCATGCTAATTTAATATTTCAATATGGTTTAGGGCTTGCAATTTAGCATGATTCTGCCACTTACTGATGACAAAGTTACTTAGATTGCAGGCATATTTTGTCAAGTGGCTCTTGGAAGAAGAAATGTGCATGTTCTGCCAGTCTGCTAGTGAGGATTTCTCTACCATGTTTTGTAGTATCATTTGTATAATGACTCAGGTGATAAGTTCCTTCATGATTGCTTTCTTTTTTTAAACAAAGTTTTTCTCCTGAATAATATGATTACCAATGTAATATGATAACCTACTATTTCTCTTGTTGGTTTTAAGTAGTAAGAAGCTTATGCTTAATTTAGTGCTCAATTACAATAGCCCTTTTCATTTACTTTTAGTAAGATGACCTGCAAAAGTAAAGATGAAATTAACATATCAGAGTAGACTATAAACTCCATGAAGAGACTTTGGCTATAGTCACCACTCTCCTCAGTGTCAAGGACAGTTCCTGGAACATAATTAGAGTTCAATGAATATTTCTTGAAAAATTGGATAAATAGACCATTGAGAATGTATATGTGATTATAGGATTATATTTTTAATTTGGAAAAAATAAAACCCCACCCAGTCACAAATTTTATTTGGTAAAAATCTATGTAAAGCGGTCAGGGTAAAGGGCTTTATAAAAAGTGCTGAACGAAAGTGCCCTGATAGGCAAGAAGGGGCGATTTCATGTGATGGGCAACAGAAATGAGATATTGAAGACACCTCACTTGTGTGCAGATCCACAAAGGCACTTACAACCCAGAGGTCCCGATTACATAGGGTTGAGGCAGAGTCTGGGAATCTGCATTTTAGTAAGTATCTAGATGACTTTGATGCAGGTTTTCTGCAAGTGACATTTTGGGAAATATTGCTCAAAATTGAAATTCAATAGCCAGTACCGCACCAGGCATTCAGGAAGCTTCTGGCTTCACATCCAGGGGTTGGTAGAAAACAGATTGATGCACTGTTCATGAATGAAGATGAACAGGTTTTCTCCAATGGAGACTTTTGCCATTTATTCCAATTTGGCATTTAGAACTTAGAGATGACATAGAATACGACCAGCCCCCTTTCTAAGTGAGAATACAGAAATTAAAAAAAAAAAATACAAAGAGGGAGATGTACAGCATGCTTTATTTACTTTCCCCCTTACTTTGATTCTGTAATTTTTTATTTCCCTCACAAAGCCAGACACACTAGAAGAGATTCTCAGAGGATGCTAAAAATATTGCTCTTGTCACTACAGACTTCCCATCCCCATTGCTTGCTTGCTTGCTGAATTCTTAGTAGAGAGGATGTCTTTTGTCTTTTGCCTCTTGTCTCTTTCTGACAAGAATTAGGTTCTGAGCTACTTTTGTGACCAGGTCTTGCCTCTCTGGCCAAACCCACCAATCCACATTGAGGCTAAGTATTCCAGTCTCTTGGTTGTCATGCTGTTGGGCTCAGGCTGAGCAGGAGTTTGTTTTAACTAGGGAGCTCAACCTGGCAATGAAAAGAACAAAACAAAGGACCCAAGGCTAAAATCCTGAATATAAGTTTGTTCCTTTGTTCAACTAATGTTTGAGTGGCTGTTTGTAAGATACAGGCCAGGTGCTGAGCTGATAAATAATTTGTGATTAAAATAATTGATTTAGAAAATCACAGTGCTTTGGTTTTCTATTGAAAACCTTTAAAATGTGCTTGCCTATTCTATATTATAAGTTTATTTAAACATAGGAATAAATAAATCTTTTTGAGCATTTACTATGCCTAGTGCCTGGAGAACTATAATTTTCAGGCTTGGTAAAGAAAGTGACAGAATCTGGGAGCATGGACTTCAGTCAGACTGACTGTGGGCCACATCTTGCTCCTGCTTCCTATCAGCTAGGTAAATAAACTCAGGCAAGTTATTTCCCTCCTCTGAGCCTTATTTATTTATTTATTTATTTATTTATTTTTTAAGATTTTATTTATTTATTTGACAGACAGAGACACAGTGAGAGAGGGAGCACAAGCAGGGGGAGTGGGAGAGGGAGAAGCAGGTTTCCTGCAGAGCAGGGAGCCCGATGCAGGGCTCGATCCCAGGACTCTGGGATCATGACCTGAGCCGAAGGCAGACGCGTAATGATTGAGCCACCCAGGCGCCCCTGAGCCTCATTTAAAAAAAAAAAAAATCTGTGAAGTATAATTTAAAGGACCTTTTTAAAGCTTAAATAACTAAAGAATTTCAAGCATTTGGCACACATATTTAATAAATTTCAATTAATATTACTATTGAGGTTTCTCAACTACCCTCAAGGAGCCTGTAGTACAGCTGGGGACCCAGATACATCCTTATTTAAAAGCACACTGAAAGGGTGCATGGTGATTACCAGGTCAGTCAGAGCAACAGAAGTGCCGTTGGACAGCAAAGCCGGGAGAGGTGTCGGAAGGAATCCCTCGGAAAAGCCACAGCTAAAGATATGATATAGACACAGTATGAAGTCGCCCTCTGACTATATTTGCAAATTGATCTTCAGTGTTCAGTACTATATGTTGAAAATCGTAAGTGGCAGAAGAAGAAGGACAGTTATTTCTGTAAGGAAAAGTTAAAGAATGTGTGATTCTTTAATCTAGGAACATGGTTCTTTTTTTTCTTTTAAGATTTTATTTATTTGACAGAGAGACACAGTACAAGCAGGGGGAATGGCAGGGAGAGGGAGAAGCAGGCTCCTGTTGAGCAGGGAGCCTGACGACATGAGGCTCCACCCCAGGACCCTGGGATCCTGACCTGAGCTGGAGGCAGACGCTTAATCAACTGAGCCACCCAGGCATCCCTAGGAACATGGTTCTTAATGTTTCTAGTTCTTGAGCCTTTTCAGAAAGGTAAAATAAATGAATAAATAAATAAAGATATATAGAAACACATACACACACGGGATGCCTGGGTGGCTCAGTCGCTTAAGTGGCTGCCTTCGGCCTGGGTCATGATTCCAGGGTCCTGGGATCGAGTCCCACATCAGGCTTCTTGCTCAGCAGGGAGCCTGCTTCTCCCCCTTTCTCCCTCTGCTTGTGCTCTCTGTCAAAAAAAAAAAAAAAAATCTTAAAAAAAAAAAAGAAACACATACACACAAGATAATGAAACTAATGAGAGGGGTTTGGTGTTTTTATTGTCCTTACATGCCTAACAGAGGGGTTGCAGGAAGTAAGTGCTGAGTATACATGAATGATTGAATTATATGTGAATGAATGTCATTTCCCTGTTTTCTAACTGGTTTTGCAAAGTCACACACAAAAGCAATTTTTGTAAAAAACAACTTATCTGAATGGGAGGTAACTTTTGAAGTTTTAACTAGTTGCATTATAGTCAGGGTGATTATAAAATCTATTGTTCAGAATCGGGCACTTTTGAGAATAAAAGGGGATTCTTTATTTATAAGCTGAGACAACAGATGTTTACCTGGGTTGTCCTGGGTAAATAGGGACATATATGGGGCAGCCTGATTATAGTTTTTATTTATCAAATACCTATCACTAGTCATTTCTTTGTTAATATCGAAAATAAATTCATAGCTCCTATAAAAAATAAGCTTACAAAGGCTCAGTCATGCAAATACTACAATAAAAGTTAAGTGTTTAAAATAAAGGGATGAAATGAAAATAAATATTTATTGAATGCTTATTTGCTAGGCATAATCTCTCAATTGGATATAAAGCTCAGAGAGATATGTAAATTAATCATTTTCCTTGCTTGTAAGTAATAGATATAAATGAGGCTTTAATTCTAGATCTGTCTGACTTGGGACTTTATTAGAACATATATTGACAGTTCTGGTCTAAAGCAGAAAGATATTTCATAACCATGTTTAAGTAAAAATTGTTATTCTTAGAAAAATTCATAGTGCCTCAGAAACAGCAGGAGAATTTCAGAGGAAGAGGCAAGATTGGACTTTTCCAAGGTCAGAGTCTCTCTTCCTGGAATCCTTAAGAATATGGGAACATTCCTTACTTGGAGGTAATTTAGAAAAAAAAATTGGAAAGGGGTAATAACTGTTATTCATGTATACTAATGCATTATTTTTCGTAGCCTGACTCTTCTTCACTCCAAAGATCTATTCAATTTTCTCAGAAATTGAGTGTCTTCAACCTACTCTTGTCTTGTGCTTTTCCACAGTGTTAAATGCTGACTTAGACTGGCGCAGTGGTGACCTATCTGTAAGAGACTAGACCAGCGTTACTTTGTGATTGCCGTCTTGAACCTGAACTGTGCTCTCCTCTTAGGTTTGGCCAAGACCAGGTACATCTAAAGGACATTGGAGATACTGCATAGGGAATAGAGGAGCTGGTGACCTTGAATATAGGAGCATAGTGCTGGCTGGAGTCAGACCTTTGTTTTCAAATCATGATTCAGGTATGCAGTAGCTGTGTGGCCTCAGCTACTTCACTTCTCTGTGCAGGTCTGGCTTCCTGGACACAGTTACACAAGGACCCTGCCCTTGGTTTAATACTCTGCAGTGACTATCTTGAAATTTGTAATATTTTTTGAACAAGGAGCCCCACATTTTCATTTTGTACTAGGTCTAGAAAATTATGTAACTAGTCTTGTTCTAAGCCCTCTTCATTTGGAAAACAGGGATGGTAACATTTTTTTTTCATCTTTGGGCACACAGGATTCTCCTAGGAAAGGATATGCCAATGGGAAGGTGCAGTCAGGCAGTGAGCTTAATCCCAACTGGCTCACTCGTTAAAAAGGAAGGGTGAATTTGGCTGTCACATGGTGCCCACCTCTCACATTGCTGTTGGCTTAGCTAGCTGTGGACATGTGGGAAGAGGGAAAATCAAAATGCCCTTTTAAATGAGAATATCTAGGAGACATTAGAAGGATAAGGCAGCCTTGTATGGAACCATGGTCATGCACTGTGGCATGAAGATTAGGGAGAGGGTTCCTCTACTTCAGCAAAGCTGAGCTTTGCTACCACTGTTGGTTCTGACATTAGCTCCATACCTTGGTAGATTCACATTCATCAAGTGCAGGTGGTAGTGCCAAGTAGTGGTCAAGTTCCCTTTTCGGTTGTGAGGGACCCAGAGAATCAAGCAGCAGATACAACCACCACCACTACCATCACGAAAACGAACTCACATCATTGTGCGCGGAAAAGGAGGCAAATGACGAATGCCAGTTGGTTCCTCAGGCACTGTATTAAAAACTCATGTGAGAATTTTCCTGCACTCTCTGAAAAATAGTTGGAATGGAATTTGTAAGGGGCTGGATTTACTTTAAAAGCTGGTGAAGGGATAATATCAGAGAAAGGTGGGTTGTTGATAAAATAAGACCTGTCTTATATTCTGAGTTAGTGTAGTTTGTCACATATAGGTTACCTCAACATATTAGCTTCTTTTACTTCTGTTAATCAGGAGAAGAAATGGATTTCAATAATATATAAAGCAACATAACATTCAAACAAATCATACATCAAAGGCAAGGAAAAAACAACACTTAATAAAAATGTTACTAATGCATCCCTTCTTTATAAAAACTGATAATGGATTCTTACTGCGAGGTTGACAGGGTTTTTTATTTCTTGCTTATGCCTCTCAATTCATGAAGTTGAAGGCTCTTTGGTATGCAACTGAGGTATCCTGTTCATGATCCTACATTTATACTGTAGATTTAAATATGGATAGCCAATCAGCACAAACCTTCAAATAGCCAGTGGTGTTATATATTTGAGTAATCAGTGTCCACAGAAAATATGTTAATTTTTGATTATTCATGGATAGAAGTAGTTGTCCCTTTGGTAGTTGAACTTTGGTGTCATAGATGAAGTCCTCTGAGAGCAGGGTTGGATAAAGAACTGATGGTAGATTTACTGTAGCGAGCAGCAAGATAGCCCGGTGGGAGAGACAACAACAATGAAAACAAAATCAAACCTACCACCCATTTCGAGGAGCCGCGGAGGTAAGGATAGGACTTAAACCATTGATTTGACAGTTTGGACAATGTATTAAAAAAAAAGAAAGAAACTCAGAAGGAGATTTCTTAGTCTGTCGTGCCTGCCACAGAGAAGAAATATGCCATTTAACAAGTACTTTGCCCAGGTGTTTTTGCTCCTACCAGCTGGCAACTACAGAATGTAGTACTGTCTTATCCTCACCAGGAGACATTACAACAAGTTCCTGGGGAGTTAACAAATAGAAAATATCCAGGCCTGCTCAGCAGGAACGAAGCTTTAATATTCTTAACCTGCTGAAGGCAGTGGAAAGTGTTCATTAGAACAGTTGCTCAAATGAGTCACATTTATATTGCCTTTCTACCCTATGTTTCTTTTTTTTTTTAAGATTTTATTTATTTATTTGACAGAGAGACATAGTGAGAGAAGGAACACAAGCAGGGGGAGTTGGAGAGGGAGAAGCAGGCTTCCCTCAGAGCAGGGAGCCTGATGCAGGGCTTGATCCCAGGACCCCGGGATCATGACCTGAGCCGAAGGCAGACGCTTAACGGCCGAACCACCCAGGTGCCCCTGAAGTTTTGCAGAATTTAGAGAGCTCTGTTTTCATTTAATGTTTGAGCCATCTTAGTTTATAGTTTATGTGAGAATATTTACCAAAAAGACCGTGGGCTTTTTGCTTACTTTTGAACGATCTGAGCTAAATTTATTTCTTAGAAACATAAACAATGGCTTGAACTGTACATTTTCTGGTCCTTCAAGTGACCAAACAGATATAATGGCATACTTCAGCTCTGAGCATGATTAATTCACTGAATTTTTATGTTATCTGAAAAGAATGACTCCTGGAAGATTTCATTTTGAAATACCATCTGCTAAATTGCTAAATTATGTTTTAAGCTTTTCCTTTTAAATGAAGGGTTACTTTCTAAGAACAACTTAGAAGCATTAAGATAATTTCTCTTGCAGTTGTGACCTTGAGAAAGATGCAGAATGTTCCTGCTTTGTGATTTTGGCAGAGTCCTTTAAACTAAACAAATGATTTCCATGCCATAATTTTATTATTCCATTTGCTGACAGTTCCAGGTTCCTGGTACATACCTTCTATTTTCTTATTCATAGAAAATCTTTTCTTTTCAAAGACATAGCTTTAGAAATTCTCTGATAACTGAAATATGTTGTTGTACTTATATTACACAAACTCAAAGAGAAACTTGAGGGAGAAAAACTCACTATATCCTTGACATTTCCTAGAAGTAAGTGACTCAAAAGAAATGTAAAACCAGGAGACAGAATTCAGAAAGGAAAATTACAGGAATTAAATAATCGTAACTTCTGTGTTGATAAAAACTCAGAAAAAGGAAATGTAATGATCCAAAATGTTTAATTTTAATAAATGGAACACCGTTTATTTAAAAGACATTTTCATATTATTGGCACTTTATTTTCAATGAATGTTTTGCAGGAGCATGCCTTTGGAGCAGAGAGTATGCCAACTATCCATAAATATTTAAGATCTCAAATAATTATTTGATTTCTTGTAGTAGTTAGTAAAACCATATCAAATAATTTAAATTGGAGCTAGAGGAGAATAGATGTCATGCAACACACATGAAACAACTCTTTAACATTCTAGGCAAAGTGACTCTCCTCGGCTGGTTATTCCATTTCAGCACTGCTTATGACACACAGCTGGTTCACCCATGATGGATCATTTGCAGCAGAGGATGTACTCTGTGGGCAACTCAAGGGCATGTGCACGATTGCATGAACCACAGGGAAGGCACTTTGGACTCAATTTGCAATATATTTGCTTTTACTTGTTTAAATTCCAGTGTTTAAAGATATATCAAGATATTTTGGATAAGGCAGATCCGATGAACTCAACATAAGAGTTTATGAGAGCAAGGGGAAACATACTACAAAAGTCTTCATCCTCAGAGACATTCTTTTTAAAATGGATTCAAATTAAATGTAATAAGCGAGTTTTTCTCTAAGTATATTGAGGTTTGATAATTCTGTCCCAAACACCATCTTAGAACCTTTAATACCATATGAGAAACACAGTTTTTTTTAATGTCATGCATAAAAATGATACTTTTTAGAAAGAGACCTTTCTAAAAGAGAACATATCCTAAGCCAGGTTCGGTAAACTGTGGCTCATGGGCCAAATCCTGTTTATTTGGTATGGTCCATGAACTATGAATGATTTTCACATTTTTTTAAGGTTAACATTTATTGACTACTTATCCAGACCAGGTGCTACATGTCTTAACTCATTTCATCTTCACTGTACTCCAGTGAGGTTGGGACTATTACACTCCCCATTTATTAGCGAGGAAACTGAAACAGAGAGATCCAGGGTCACTCAACTAATAAGTTGCAGAGCCAGGATATGGGCAGTTTGGCTCCATAATCCATGCTTTCAACCAGCATACTCTCTATTACCTCTGAAACATAAATTCCCCAATGGGCCATTTATGTCCTTCTACTACTTGCTTTATCCTCATTCCCTATGAAATCCAAATCAAAACCTCAATGAGATACCACCTCACACCCGTCAGAATGGCTAAAATTAACAAGTCAGGGAACGACAGATGTTGGCGGGGATGCGGAGAAAGGGGAACCCTCCTACACTGTTGGTGGGAATGCAAGCTGGTGCAGCCACTCTGGAAAACAGTATGGAGGGTCCTCAAACAGTTGAAATTAGAGCTACCGTAACAGCGCTCTCCAGATATCTTCGGCTTCAAACAAATGAAACTCTTTTCCATTCTTCTAATCTTTGCAGGCTGTGGGTTGTCCCTAAGGTTTGTCCCTCTGACCAGACAGCTTTTCTCTCATCTCTACCTTTCCAAATTCTGTCCATGCTTCAAGAACCAGTCTTTACTAGTAATAACCAACTAGAAGATAAGATGCTAATTATAATAACACCCAAACTTCTAGCTACCAGTTAAACAAAGGAGACTTTACAGAATCATAGGAGAAAAGTTGAGCGAATGGACAAATGCATTTAAATATGTTTTTAAATGGTTGGGAAAACACAAAAGAAAAATATTTTGTGACATGTGAAGATTATATGAAATGGAGATTTCAGTGTGCATAAATGGTTATTGGAACACAGCCATGCTCCTTCATTTATGTAGCATCTGTTATGTATGTGTGCGTTTAGGCTGCAATGACAAGGTAGCATTGTTGCAACAGAGACCATTCAGCCTGCAAAGCTTCAAGTATTTGCTCTCTGGCCCTTTGCAAAAAATGTTTGCCAATTTCTGTTCCAAATTACTTAATTTCTGATTTTGATCTATGATTGCATAATGAAAAAGTACGTTTTTGTGGTTAAACTAGACTTTATGTCATAATTATTTATGCACTAACATTATGAACACATAACCATAACAGGTATGGTATTATTTTGCGTTGGCATTTGCGTGGCATGTAGTAGGTTCCCAATAAATATTTTTTGAAGAAATAGATGAATAAATGGACACTTGAAGCTGAAAAATATCAGTATTAAAAGAATAAGCCATTTTAGTCATGTACTTTTTCTTCTTAGTTTAAACTAGTTTTGAAGACTTGTTTAATTTAGTAATATTTGTCCTGTCCCTGAAGTAATTCATTGCCATAAATTTGAAAACAATATATTTGTGAAATCACAAATTTGTGTCTGATTTAACTCAGCTAAATGTAATCCTAATTAGATGTGTGGTGTTCTAGTATTTCATGTTCCCAATTCATTTTTTATGGTTCCTCTGTGCCATGCAGTATTAAAAATATATGCAAATCTCTATGATTATTCACACAGAGAGACAGAAGCTTCTGTGATCGGTAATCATCCATTTACACATAAAGAAATTGATTTGTAGAGAATCAATAATTAGATGGCCTTGGAATATAAATCTGAGATTTCTGCTGTAGAATGGCTTTCTTCTGATTGACTCTTCTTTAAGTTCTGAGTCTAAGACTTCCATGATTATTGATTATAATTATTTTTAAAGTTAATGACTGCCTTGGGACTTCTTTTGAGACTGGAATAAGTCCAAAATGCAAAACTTCTGAGTTAGTAAACAAATAAATCTCTAATCTCATCAGGCAGGTTCTTTCCGGGAAGCTGTGTAAATTAGAAACACAGTGTCTCACAATTCCATTAATAAAATCACATCAGCATAATTTAATAAGTGACATATACAACATTAAGGTTTCAGAGCCAGGGCTAGCATTACTGCGAGAGGGGGTCAGTTATAGAAGTCTTAATGTGAGAAACTTAGAAACTGTTTGGAGTGAATAGGGATAGCAGAAAAACTTTTCTAGATAAAGATTATTAAAATATCATTTAACTTCTTTTTATGAAATTTTAAACTGTATATTTGAGATATAAGATCATTTGAACAAAAATGACCATAACTACTTGTGCATATGTAAAATAAATAGAACAGTTTTCTTAGATTAGAGATTGGGACCATATTAATCTTTATACCGTTGGAGATAAAATCAAAATTGTAATCATGCTGTTTACAAGCATGGGTTCTGTGGTAATGTAGAAAATTTGAGTAAGAGTTAGAAAAGGATTTAACAATTAAAATTTTTTAGGGGTATCTTAGTCCAAATTCGACATTGTGTCACTAGGAATATGTGCAACTTAAATTGACACTACTGATCACTTTAATGACTGCCTTGCGTGTGAAGGAAGTATCTTCTATAGGTTCTATAGTTATTGTTTCCTATAGGTTATCCTGTTCCAACTCAAATCTGTCTATGGAGATATAGACATAGATCTGTATCTATATTATACAACATTTCTCTTATACACAAAATAGTAAATATCATGTCACCTTTTCTTCCAGTGGCTTTTCATAGCACATATAAATATTTGATCAATACAGTGAAATTAGGGAAAAGGGGTTACATAAAGAAAAGGTACTTCTAGGAAGTAAAGGAGAAAAACTGGAAATAATTAAATTATGAAGCAATAATTATGTAGCATTATTTTACATGCAAATCTTTAAAGACATTTAAATATGGAAATTTACAATTACAAAATTATGCAGGCAACATGCAAGTGTGTTATATAACAATATAATGAATGTTACCTCCCAAATTAAGAATGAGAACACTATTAATAGTATCATCTTGGATCTTTTCAGAGATAGCAGTTATTTTGAATTCTGTTTTCATTATCCCCATGCCTTTATTTTAAAATAGTTTTATGTATCATAACCCCTCCCCCATATTTCTTAATATTGCTTATCTTTGAAATTTTGTAATTTGTTTTATTCATTTCTGATTATCTGGCTGTACTTCATTTATTTTTCCCTGTGGTAAAATATCCCATTGTGTGAACATACCACAAGTTATTTATCCATTATCCTGTCATTAGACATTTGGGCAATTTCCAGTTTTTCCCCCTATTTTATACTGTGCTGCTATGAATATTAGTGTAATTATCTCTGATACACATTTGCAAATGTTTTTTAGGGCATATAATGAAGAGTAGAATTGCAAGATCACAGTTTATCTGAATGTTCAACTTTACCATATAATGATACATGGTTTTTAAAAAATGTTTGGACTAAGGGACACTATAACTAGCAACATTCCATTTGATCCATATCCTTACTAGCATTTGGTGTTGTCAGAATTCTTAATTTGTGCCAATCTGTTGGGGCAAATTCATTTCACTGTAGTCTTAATTTTCATTTCCCTGGTTACTAATGAGGGTGAACATCTTTTTTCAATTGAAGTATACTTGACATACAATGTTACATTAGTTTCAGATGTAAAACATAGTGATTCAACAACTCTATATGTTATGCTATGCTCACCACAAGTGTAGCTACATCTGTCACCATACAACCCTATTAACTTACCCTTGACTACATACTCTATGCTTTCATCTCCATGACTTATTCATTCCATAAGTGGAAGTCTGTAGCTCCCACTTCTCTTCACCCATAACAAATCCCTAGTTTGTTCTCTGTATTCATGGGTCTGTTTCTGCTATTTTTGTTTGTTCATTTGTTTCATTTTTAGATGCCACATATTCGTGAAATTATGATATTTGCCTTTCTCGGACTTATTTCACTTCGCATAATACCTTCTAGGTCCATCCATGTTGTCTCAAATGGCAAGATCTCATTCTTTTTTTTTTTTTAAGGTTGTATTTATTTGAGAGAGAGAAAGACAGAGAGGGAGAGAGAACATACACGAGCCAGGGGAGGGGCAGAGAAGCAGACCCCCACTGAACAGGGAGCCTGACGCAGGACTCGATCCCAGGACTCTGGTATCATGACCTGAGCCGAAGGCAGACGCTCAACTGACTGAACCACCAACGTGCCCCGCAAGATCTCATTCTTTTTTATGGCTGAGTAATATTCCATGACATATTTTATATATATGTATATATGTATATACATATATATAGAGAGAGAGACACACACACACACATATATCATGTATTCTTTGTCCATTCATCTACCAGTAGACACTTAGGTTGCTTCCATATCTTGGCTGTTGTAAATAATGCTGCAGTAAACATAGGGGTACATATTTCTTTTTAAATTAGTGGATTATTCAAAAAAGTTTTTACTTAAATTCCAGTTAGTTAATACACAGTGTAATATTAGTTTCAGGTGTTCAATATAGTGATTCAACACTTCCATACATTATTCTGTGCTCATCACAACAAGTGTACTCCTTAATGCCCGTCACCTATTTAACCCATCCCCCACCCACCTCCCTGCTGGTAACCATCAATTTGTTCTCTATAGTTAAGAGTCTGTTTCTTGGTTTGCCTCTTTCTCTTTTTTTTCCCTTTTCTCATTGTTTTGTTTCTTAAATTCCACATATAAATGAAATCATATGGTATTTGTCTTTCTCTGACTGACTTCACTTAGTGTAATACTCTCTAGTTCCATCCATGTTGTTGCAAATGGCCAGGTTTCATTCTTTTTTATGGCTGAGTAATATTCCATTATATGTATTTATTAATATATAAATATATGTTATATATTAATATATAACATATATATATATATATTTATGTGGAGAAAGGGAAACCCTCTAGCACTGTTGGTGGGAATGCAAACTAAATTAGTGTTTTTGTTCTCCAGTAGTGGAATTACTGGGTCATATAGTACTTCTATTTTTAATTTTTTGAGGAACCTCCATACTGTTTTCCACAGTGGTTGCACCAGCTTGCATTCCTACCAACAGTTCCTTTTTCTTTGCATTCTCACCAACACTTGTTATTTTTTGTCTTTTTGCTACTAACCGTTCTGACAATTATAAAGGGGCATCTGATTGTTTTTTTGATTTGCATTTCCCTGATGATTGCTGATGTTGGACATTTTTTCATGTGTCTGTTGGCCATCTGTATGTCTTCTTTGGAAAAATGTCTCTCAGGTGCTCTGCCCATTTTTCAGTCAGATTCTTAAAATTTTTTGTGTTCAGTTGAACGCAAAAGGGTTAGGATCAACATCTTTTTATATTTTTATTACTATTGTATATTTCTTTTTTTTAAGTTTTATTATGTTATGTTAATCAGCATACATTACGTCAGTAGTTTTTGATGTACTGGTCCATGATTCATTGTTTGCGTATAACACCCATTGCCTGTATATTTCATCTTTTGTAAAACACCTTTCATCTTGTTATCTTAGATCCACTTTCCCCTTCCCTTTGGGTTGTCTTTTCTGTATTTATTTGTATTAAAATTCATTTTATGAAATTACCCTTAAATATAAGAAAAAACACCAGCAAAATATTTTGGAACCCACTATGGTTTCAAAAAATTATGTGGATTCTGTAAAGCAGTGATAGTTTTTATTAAAAGAGCCCCAACAAGAGAATATCCATTTCTGGTTAAATATTGAGTTCAAAGGTAGATGACAGACTAAACCATATATAGATATGGTAGCTAGAAATATATTTCTGTTTTTTAAACCTAGAAGTAAGACTGGTCTTTTATCCTGAAGCCTTTCAGTTCTAATATATCTATTATTGGAATAAGTTGAGTGCTAAACTTGTCCGTGACACTCTCATTTTATATTAATTAATTTGACAAGTTTTCCAATATCTATGGAATTTAAAAGTTTGGCTTGATAACTACTTAAACCATTGCTACCATACCTGCAGGTTTTTTGTTTTTTTTAAAGCCCTTGTCAGTAGTATATAATTATGCCATTGTCAGCGGTAACATAATATCAATATAAAAGCTACTTAAACATCATTATTCTAATTATTGTAATTATTTAAAACACAACTTTAAAATCCAATTGTGCCCTAAAGTGATATTTCAGCTGTAAGAAGAGAGTGTATTATTTGAAGCATGAGCTTTCCCTGTTAGGTGTCTTTCATTCTTTCATCCATGTGGAAAAGGTCGCTATGTGGATATAATTATTCACTTCACCTTTCCTACCTGGTGAGGCAGCCTGATTCTCAAGACCTGTCCTTTTCTGTGCTCCTCACTGGATTTCAGGCCCACATGCTAAGCCTAACTTAGGCATCGACTTCATATGTTTACAGGGGCAGAACAATGACTGTGTTGGATTCTGTGCTGAATATATTCTTGTGCTGCTGCTTCCCGTATAAGAGAGGACTTAAATCAGACATTTAAACCAACACTCCCTAGGCAGAGTGAAAGTTCTTCTTAAGTCCAATAAGGCAACTTCATATGGAAGAACTTCTCTGCTTCTCTGTACCAGCTAGTCTTAGCAGAATTTCTGAAATTTACCTTCAGCTAGGATGCTCTGAGGATTAAATGATACCAATCTGACATCTAGTAGGTGGTCATTAAACATTACCAATGAAGAAAATGATTTTGATTCTGTTTTGTTATAGATCTTTACAAATTTGGCATATGTCATGTTTTGCTATTAATTCATAGGGCTGCCTAACTAAACTAAATGTAAGGGAAGCTCTCATTTTATAGTTTTTTTGGTGCCTCTTGTTGTACTTGTTTTATTTCCCATAATTAGCTGAAAACTAATTTGATAGGGACTTTGTCTCATTTACCTACATAGTACCTAGGAAAGTGCTTAACATATAATAAGTGCTCAATAAATATTGTTTTGGTTGAATTTAGTAAGTGATCTAGGGCATATTTATGTTGAAATCACAGATTTAAGAAATACAGTTGGCCAGTAAAACATAATATGTATTCATTTGGACTTATATGTAAAACCCATGAAGCCATTATCATTTCAAGGTGACTCGTGGTTCTGGGGGCTCTGTTATAACCACTTTGTCTGGTTCACTGTCACCCAAGTTATCAGTGGAGAGCTTTGTTGTGGGCACACATTCTAAAGTAGGTCACCTTCAGCTCTCCCCTGCAGGGTTCAGAAGTCATTCTCAACAATGCAGAGAATAGATTGAGAAAAATATATTTAGGGGAAAGCGAAATGGTACTTTCTTAACCTGTGAATGATAGTTGCTAATAGTAAATCTTAGCCTTTGTATATGACCTCATTAGATCTGTACCACTTTGAGATTATATAATTCCCTTCTTCCTGAAAGAGAGAAGTGATCTTTGTTCCCATGTCTAGCCATTCCTGAGTATAAAAATCATAAAATATGTAAAAAGACTGACCTATCTGTCCCATTCTTACAGCTCTCTCGTCCGGAGAGGAGAAAGAGAAGAAATAAAGTAGAGCTCCTTTTAAAATTGTAAATTCTTCTGGAGAGACAGAGAAAGAGGGGGTGGGGGAGAAAGAAATACCAAAATTTCCCAAAAGGCATTACAAGCCTGTCCTAATTCTTAGCCTTTTTCTTGATTCAATCTTTGTCAGGACTAATTTTACTAAAAGTGACTTTATTCTAGTCTTTTCTTATGGATCCTAAAATGATCTCTCAACTTATGCTGTAGTATGGAGTTTCAAGTTGCATAAATTTTTTGCCTTTACTAAGGTTTTCTACTGTAAGTCACATAAGAACAATTTATTACCAGCTCGCAGTTTTAACAAAGTGTGGCCTTGAAAACTAACAATGGAAAAATGGAGCTACTCTCTGCCATAGCTTTTATTTCAGTAGGATATTGAATGTTGAAAATGCTTTGGCTCGGGAGTCCTGGGTATTGCTTCCAGCTTCTGATTCCTGCCTACCTGCTACGTTGGTCCTGTTTTCCATTCCAGAGCTAGGTTTATTTTCCAGGTTGGTTTTATACTCAGATTCCATTCAGATCCAGACCTGCTTGACTTTCTCTGCTTCTGGCTCAAATCCCAAACAAAAATCTGTCTGGATAGATCAGAGATTCAGGTGGTTAAGGGCACTTATAAGTGGTGGTCCTGTGTATTTGAGATTTTGGTGAGTTCTCGCAACATCAAACGAAACAGTGAAGCCCAATTTAAAAAAAATAGTTTTCGCTTTTGTCGCTATAATGCATGAACATAGTATATGAGGCCAAACAGTACTTACGGGTTATTATTACAGCAGCCAGGGTCAACTCCTAAGTCTCGTTTCCCAAGGCCACCAAACTTTTGTTTCATTTTTATTAAATTAATATTCATTATTATTATGGCTTTATAAATAATACTGATTGCTGGCATAGATGTATTCCTATCCTAATTCTTTATACTTTTTGTCTGTGCTACACAGAACATTTAAGTTCCAAATTATGTCTAATTTGTATTACTAATTTTACCCCAAAAAGCTCAGTGAGAATCTTAATCAACATATCATATTTCTCTATAAAATACTCTTATATTCACTAATTGTTTCAAGATATTTTGAGCAAGAAGTGTGCTGGACTTCTCTTGTGTGTGCCTTAGAGCAGTATTCTCAACAAAAGTACTCAATAACCACCTTAGTTGATAGAACAGAAGTTGCAACATTTTTCTTTTCCATTTGTATTATTTTTAAACTCACAAGTGTATAACATTAAAAAATAAGCTCCCAAGTATGTACCGCTTAAAGATATCTCTCTCTGCTTCTATAATCTACACATATACTTACCAAAGGAGCAAATGATATGTGCTTTATTTGCTTATAATAAGTGCATTTAAGGAGATCTACACTTACATGATAAAACAGTAGTTCTCAAATGTTTTGCTATAAGGACCACTTTACACTCTTAACAATTATCGAGGACCCCAAAGATTTACTTTGGAAAATTCAGGAAAACATGGATGAGCACAAGCACACCATTCCACCAGCTGATACAGTGATGACATCATCATACATCACTTAGCCTCTGAAAAAACTCCTCTGTACACTTGAGTTAAGCAGAGTGAAAAGTCAAACAACAGGTGATTTTTGTTATAAAAATAGTTTTGTTGTTGCAGAACTAAAAAGGTCTCAGTACTTCCAGGGCACCCAGACAACACTTTAGTAACTACTGTATAAAACATGAAGTGGTAATAAAAAGAAATATGTGTAGGGTAGCTCGAAGTTTGCAATATGGTTTCACATATGTTTTCTATTTGATGGCCCTGATAACTCTGTGAGTTTATGATTATGTCATTTTACAGGTAGGAAAAAATTATGTTCAGGGAAATTAAGCGACTGGCTCAAGGAAACTCCACTAGTAAAATTAAACTCAAACCTTCTGATGGCAGAGCCTGTGATTTTTCTATTATAACCTATTCCTCCAAACCTGCCCAGTCTAAAAGTTCTCCATGAAACCAGGTTAGTCAAGCAAAGTCTAGTTTCATCTCAGCCTCCAGAGCACGTGATTGGTTTGAATGAGAACGGTGGTCTCCATGTACCTTTTGCGTGGTGCTGTGGAGTCCGATTGGGTCCTAAAAGGTGCATGTGGTACCAGGGGAACCTTCAGCTTTGGAGGTCACTCTTAGTTGGATCCTCGGTGATTGGGATCACACCTATCATGAACCCTCTAATTCTGCCTCGGAATGTGGCTGCACTCTTTAGCGAAGCACGGTAGACCCAGATGGTTTGCAGCTGGGGTGGACCACTCAGGGTACTGAATACCTGGGCAGAATTGCCACACCTCTGCTAGGCAGAACTGGAGCCCCCAGCACTAGACTAAAATGGCCAACAGCCAGGAGCACAAATATCAAATATCATTTGCCTGGGAGCTGGCCCTAGTGTATTTATCTCTTTGGAGGACTGTACTTTCTGTTCTGTCTTTAAGCTTTAACCTTTGGGCAAATCAAAATGACAGCCCTGTGTACCCTGTAAATCAAAAAGGACAGGGTCAAAGACCATTCTTTATCTCTGTTGCTACTCGGGGCTTTGATTCTTCAAGTACTAAACATGAAGAAAATGTGGATCACAGGTGTAAGGGACACAGGTATGTGCTGTGTTAAGAAACTATAAATAACAATGTTAAATTTTCTTTGAAATGAATGAAAAGGGAGGATGAATGTATAGAGATGTATAAAAAGCTCTTTGACTATTTTCTTTGCCCTGCAGTAAACTGATCTAAGTTAGATGCAGTAGAATGATGGCTTTATTGAAATAAAAAATGGTAATATTTGGAAACTGTATCTTTCATTGTTTTACTTATCTGCTAAAAACAAAACAAAGCAAACAAAAAATAGCCATCACAACAGAGCTCTCTTCTGCTGACTGTGAAGAGAAAGTCTTCATTCCTTCACTTGGCATTTACGTGCTTTTTCATTCTCTGTCCAAATCAAAACTACCATTTCCATGGGGTACGGAAAACCATTGCACCCCCCCACCAACCTTACACCAGATTCCCACCTCTGCACTTCTGCTCATATGGTTCCCTCAGCTTAGAGCACTCTTCCCTCATTTCCTTCCTTTGCTGACTTCTGCCCGTTCTTTGAACCCTTTCTTTAGCAGTTCGCGGCATGGCAGTCTCTCCTTTAGTTTTCTGGAGTGGGGGTTGGTGAAACTTTTTGGAAAAGATAGTAAATATTTTAGGCTTGGTGGCCCAGTAGGTCTCCATTACAGCTGCTAAGTTCTGCCATTGTAACATGGAAACAGCCCTGGACAAGACCTAAACAAATGAGTGTGGCTGTGTTTTGACAAAGTTTCCTACAAATAGTTTGTAATTATTTATGAAGGAGCGGTGGTTTGCCAACTCTTGTTCTAGAGCATCTGTTGTGATTAGCAGTCACTTGTCAGGAACTCTCTTCTTTTCTTACGGTTTCATGTATGTATCTGATACTTACCCAACTAGCTCCATGAAGATAACCTTATCATTCTCGGTTTTCCATGTATCTATCCTGGTACTTTAAACAGTATCTATTCAGACATTGGGATATTTGTAATCGACTTAAATGTTTTTTAAGGACCAGAAAAACACTGACCCCTTTTTACTTCCATTCTGTTGCTGTTTTGTTTCCATATGAATTCCTGATGTTGTGTTTATGTGTTGGCTCTTCGCTAAGTGCAGGCATCAGACCATGCTGAGATGCTGCGTATTACCTCTCCATGTTAAGACATATTAAAGATCAGGATAAATGCTTTAATGTGTATCCTAAGAGAAGGTTTTATGAGTTATTTGTTGATAGAATGGTTATGATGAGACCTTTCGTTTAGTCTGCTGACGTAGAACTCATTTCTTAGGAGAACAAAGTACTGTAGGTTGGCCTCCTGATAGAAAGCTTGCTGAGTTTTACCATTTAATAAAATAGAGTACACAGTGTAATTTGTACAATGTCAAACTTCAGAGAACAATTTATAACAATAATGTTTCTATTTACAGCATGCCACTAAGGAAGGGACAATAAAATGTCAGGTTTGACAATGTCCACTGATTGATATTAAGGTCAGAGGGGAAACATTTCTGTTTCCAGCATTGCAGTCAGTAGGCACAATAGAGGGCAGAATACAATCAACTTTGCATTCTTATCAAAATTCAAGGCTTTGGAAAGGACAGCAGTCTAGATGTTATATTTACTAGAGAGAAGCTGGAGAAGAAAAACAGAAACAACTAAAAATTCCATGTTGCCAGTTGTTGTTGTTTCCTCTTTCTCTTTCTGTTAGCCTGGAAGAAATTCTGATAAATGTAGTCCAGTCATCAGATTTTATTCATGCTGTGTGTTGTAACCATCTATTTGGATATGTTAGCTGTTCTTACAAACACTACACCCACATTTTCTGGTGACATAGATGGGGTCTGAGAAGATTAATTATAAGCCAGGAGATTTGTAGAACCGACAAGGGAGAGTAGAGCAGTGAGATACTCTGCTCAGATGCCTCCTCTTGGAATATGAATTAGTATGATTCACAGGTAGCAAAGAGTGGTTATGCTAGCACAGTGAAGACTCTGATATGTGTCAGCTGCTTCTCTTTATAATAAAATAACACAGAGCTAAGTATAGAAATAAGTCATTCTCGCACCAGTGCGTGGGATTCAATGCTCAACTTTGTGGAGGCATTTATTACATTCTAGGTTCTTCCCATGTTGATAAAGTCATAGGGTTTCTGAAAGTATACTTCTCACTCTCACCTTCTGTCAGGATGTTGCTGTCTCAAAGCAAACTGGTGAGCAGCTAAGCTCTGCACCGTGGACCAGGTACCAAGCAGGGCGTGAAAGCTAGAACTAGGGGTTTTCCTGGAACTCGTGATGTGTGATGAAAGCAACTCGCCTAGGAGGTGGAGGGTGGTGTGCTTTAATGCTGGCTTATGCCGATACCATTCCTTTATTACTTTATCGTTATCTAGGAAACACCCAGGAGCATTGAACTAGCATCACTCTCGCCCCACATAGGATGCTGCCAATGGAATAGGAGTGGGGTTTGGGGGAGAAAATGTCCTTTGAAGCAGTGACATTTTAATGGCAATCTGAAGGACAGTGAGAAATTAGACTGAGATGGGGGTCAGAAGAGAGGGCAAGGGTTTCGGGAAGAGGGAGACCATCTGTGAGATTTCCAGATGAGTGTAACTAAGTTCTGGATCTGCAAGAACACTGGTAGGACTTGCAGCTGGATTAGGCTAAATAGTGGTTTTTTTTTTTTTCCTAAAGAAAAATAACACAACAGAATTTCTCACATTATTCAAGTTAAATTACATATCCCCAGCTCTCTACAGTATAAAGCCAAAGACTCTTGTCTTTCTCACTTCGGCATTTCTAATTGTTATCACTTTTATCTATCCCATTTTTAAAATTAATACCATAATTGTATAGCATTTTTAAGTTTACAAAATGTTTTTATTTTTTTACATATGTTCTCTCATTCAATTCTCACAATTAATATGAGTAAAAATCACAGAAGCCAGGATACTTCTTGATGGAGGGGGATGGAGGGTGTCAGTATAAATCTCACGGTTTTGTTTTAGGTTAATTCTAATGTTTGCAGTGAAAATCAGGCATTAACAGGAATCATTTTTGATTTCCAAACCAACCATAGGAAGTTCCTTTTTTTTCTGGGAAATTATAAATCAACATGTCACTGGGAATCATCTTTTATCATTGAGTATGATCTTTTCAGAAATGCCATTTCTTTGGTGATTGATATACCTGTTGGTTACTTGTATATCTTCTTTGGAGAAAAGTATATTCAAGTCCTTTGTCCATTTCCCCTGAGTTTTACTGAGATATAATAGATATGTAACGTTGTGTAAGTTTAAGGCATACAACATATTGTTTTGATACACTTATATATTGAAAAATGATTACCACTATAGCATTAGAGTTGGCCCATTTTTTATCAGGTTATTTTTTTGCTATTGAATTATAGGTATTCCTTTTATATTGTGAAGGGTAGCCCCTTCTGAGCTATGCAATTTGTGAATATTTTTTTCCCATTCTGCCAGTTGCCTTTTTAGTTTATTGACTGCTCACTTTTCAGAAACTTCTTAGTTTGATGTAGTTTCCATTTTCTATTTTTGCTTTTGTTGTTGGTGCTTTTAAATGTCATATTCAGGGAATCATTGCCAAAACCAATGTTATGAAGATTTCCCCCCTATGTTTTCTTCTAAGAACTTAACAGTTTCAGGTCTTACATTTGAGTTAATCCATTTTGGAGCACGGGGTGTTATACGCAAACAATGAATCATGGAACACTACATCAAAAACTAATTTTGTAATGTGTGGTGATTAACATAACATAATAAAAAAAAGAGCCCATTTTGAGTTGATGTTTATGTATAGTGTTAAGAGTCCAGTTTTTTTCTCTCTTTCTTCCTCCCTCCTCCCTCCCTCCTTCAAACTTTCTTTCTTTCTTTCTTTCTTTCTTTCTTTCTTTCTTTCTTTCTTTCTTTCTTTCTTTCTTTCTCTTTCTTTTTTCTTTCTTTTCTTTCTTTCTTTTTTCTTTCTTTCTTTCTTTCTTTCTTTCTTTCTTTCTTTCTTTCTCTCTTTCTTTCTCTCTTTCTCTCTTTCTCTTTCTCTTTCTTTTCATGCAGATATCCAGTTTTCCTAACACCATTTGTTGAAGAGACTACTACCCTTTGCCTATTGTGTATTCTTGGTACCCTGTTGAAAAGATCAGTTGACTGTATATGTGGATTTATTTCTGGGTTCTCTGTTCTGTTCCATTTGTCTATGTATCTGCATTATGCCAGTGCCATACTATAAAATCTCACAGTGAGATATCACCTCACACCAGTTAGGATGGCCATTATCAAAAAAACAAAAAATCTTGGGCGCCTGCGTGGCTCAGTTGGTTAAGCGACTGCCTTTGGCTCAGGTCATGAGCCTGGAGTCCCTGGATCGAGTCCCGCATCAGGCTCCCTGCTTGTCGGGGAGTCTGCTTCTCCCTCTGACCCTCCCCCCTCTCATGTGCTTTCTCTCTCATTCTCTCTCTCTCTCTCTCTCAAATAAAGGAATAAAATCTTTAAAAAAAATCTTAAGTGTTGATCAGTATGTGAAAAAATTGGAACCCTTGTGCACAATTGATGGGAATGTAAAATGGTGCAGCCACTGTAGAAAACAGTATGGAGGTTTCTCAAAAGATTAAAACTAGAACTACCATATGATCCAGCAATCACACTTCTGGATATATATATCTTAAAAAATTGAAATCAGGATCGCAAAGAGATTACATGTACTCTCATAGTCATTGCAGTATTAGCCACAATAGTCAAGATGTGGAAGTAAAGCAAATGTCCATTGATGGATGAAATTGATAAAGAAAGTGTGGTATATACATACAGTAGCATATTATTCAGCCTTAAAAAAAGGAAATCCTATCATATGCACAACATGGATGGACCTTGAGGGCATTATGCTAAGTGAAATAAGCTAGCCACAGAAGGATAAATACTGCATGGTTCCAATTATATGAGGCAAATAATAAAACCCACAGAAGCAGAAAATAAAATGGTGATTGCCAGAGACTGGGGGAGGGGGAAATGGGAGTTGGTGTGCAGTAAGTACAAAGTTTCAGTTATGCCAGAAGAAAAGATATCAGAGATCCGCTGTATAACATATGCTTCCAGTTAATGATAATGTATTGCACACTGAAAAATTCGGTAAGTGAGCAGAGCTTCTGTTAGGTTATATAATATGCTATATAACAACAAAGAAGAAATGTCACTTACTCATTACTTTATCTTGAGACAGAACCATCCAAGGGACAAAAAGGTGCAACACATGTGAGAAAATTGATTCTTCTTGAAAGGCATAGAGACTGGATGACTGCTTCAGATTCCTCCAGCTATGGGTTTCTATGATATAATAATAGCTCTGTTTGAAGAAATAGTAACTGGTTTGCATATCACTGTGCATGATTTAGGAATGCTGTTGTTAGTATAGGGATGATTTGGTTATGTTAATTTACTAACAGTATATTAAAATACGAACGGTGGTATTTAAAAAGCTTGTGGCTAAAAAATCAAAGAGAAAGAAAAGCAAAGCATAAACGGATCTACTTTAGCTTTGTCACTTGTGATATATTGTGGCCCTTGTTTGATACATGACTATAATAAAGCATTGCCATTCAATTAGAGTAAGTTAACTTTGAAATTAATATTGTGCTTATGCTTGATTCCATTTAAAGAGCTGGAGAAAGGAAAGAGGATTTTGAACCATTCACTATGCATTAGCTTCAATGACAGAATATAAATCATAGTAAGTCATGGGCCTCTGTCCAGTTCTGATCTCTGTGTGGTATGGGTCAATGTCAAACTTTAAAACTGTGTGCTTCAATTAGAATGGCATGCATTTTGCAATTAGACAGAAGTGAGAAGAATGGATTGGAGGTTATAATCTGGACCTTTGGGAATGTTTTGACAGTTTACCCAGGAGCCTGCTTTTATTAATAGAAATTGTTCCTAAATTTTTATTTTGGCTGGCTTGCTAAGTATATAGAAAGCCCTAGAAGGAGTGATGAAGGAAATGCATTAGTGAAAAGTATTAAAAAATTGTCTTTGACATTTCTAGCACAAGGAGCAAGTCCAGATGGTTGACAAAAGAGCATAAATCAATTGATAAGAACATCCATTTTAATTTTTTCTTTCATGTTCGATATTTAAGTCTTTCCTGTTATGAAGATACATCAAGAATTCTGTTACTACTAAGAAAACCTATTTTGTGGGCATCCATGTCGATCTTCCTCAAAATTCACTCATTATTAACAAATGAACAGAACAAATGAGGGAAATAACATGCACCTGTTTGTAAGCGCCTAGGTCGAGGGGGTACTCAACTAAAGAGAGAAGGAAGAAAAGGAATAAAATTTCAGAAGTTTCTACTGTGTGCCAGGGACTCTGTTAGACATTTTTACCTAATTTATAAGCAACAAATAAATGTTTGTTTGAAAGTATGTGACATTGTTTCATAGCTACATACCACTGCAGTTTTAGATCAGCCTTGTGATCTTACAGGCCAGTTAATTGGTTACAGTATTGCCATGCTGATCAACTTTTTTTTGTGGAGGCTGGGGTCAAGGCAAAAAATACATTGTTCTGGCATTAAGGGATTCAGTACATTACTACAGCTTATTCTTTCTGCTTCTGCAGTGTGATAAGCATATAAAGAAAAGAGTGTTTGTCTGTGTTATATACAAATATGTCCCCTATACAACAAATTTTGCACAAACATATACCAGCATTTTAATGAGAATCTGATCCTGAAGCATTAACATTTTTATTTGCTTTATTTGGTTTAATGTTCTTACATTTTTTGGCTTTTTGTGTGTGAAATCTTCAAAACAGGCAATTCCTTTACAATAACATTGAGAAAAATAAATTCATTCAGTGTTGAGGATTGGGAAGTCATCTTGCATGAAGTTCATGTTGAAGATGGTTTTGAATGAGGGAGTAGGTGATTTATAGATAGAAATGTGTTGGGACTATGTGGAAATACACTGGAAAATGAAAGGAGAAAAATAAATTATTTCTTCCAAGTAGCATGGAATGGAGGTTGCACAGTGAGTATGTCATTACAGGAGTGGAAAGGAGAAATGAAAGTAGGCCTTTAGATTCAAAAGAAAGTTGAGGAGAAAAAGCCTTGGAGATGAAGAAAGAGAAAAGAAAAGGTTCAATTCACAATTGTCATTTACTTTCACTTACTTTTTAGGGATTAATTTCCATGACTCAAAGATGGCTTCTAGATCCTCACCAGTGGCTAAATTGGAATTATCTCAACTAGAAATAAAATAATCTGGAATAGGTCAAAATAATTGTTGTTGGTGGTTGGGGACAGTTCAAATGTGCATCCATAATGAATTTTGAAATAAGGAATAGAAGACGTCCCTCCTGAGATTCCATGTTTAATATATTAGAGCAGAGATGGGTAAAGTCATCTTTAGTATAAAATGGCCCCTGGGCCAGCAGGTTCTATAATGGCCTGACTGAATATTCATGCATTTGAAAATAGAATATGCATTGGTCAGCCTTGCAAACATACAAGAAGATCAGTTGAGTTCATTCAGCCAACAGATATATATTGAATATCTACTAGGTACCAAACATGGGATATAGTATTGAACAAGATAGACAGTGTCCCTGACCGCCTCAGAGGATTTACAATCACAGAGGTAAATGTTGGCATGATGTGGCTGAACAATGCCTAGGAGAGAGAATATCAGTGAAACCATTTTTCATTGCCCAGAGCATCTTTCCTTTGAAGATAGAGGCAGCAAGCATTTTTGTCTGTTAATATTAAAGAATTGAATCAACTAGCTAATATCTCTTTTTCTAAGTCCGTGCTAACTGTACAAGTTTCTGATCATAATTTGGATTCCCAGATGTGTCTGCCTATTGGGGAAGAATACTCTAGTCAAGCAAGTATGAGGACTTTGGTCCTTGTGATGTTTATATTTCTCTTTGTAAATATGGCCACTAGCATTCTGTGTTTTAAATCAGTCTACTATGAGTCCACCACTGAGAGATGGATTCCTTCTCAGAATGCTGTCAAAATCAGGTTTTTGAGTCTTGAAGGGTAGAGGCCAGATCCTATACTCTTATCACTCTCCGAGTCTCTTGCGAAGCAGCTAGCTCAGCTTGTTGATGACACCCAGGGTTTCTGGTTAGCTATTCTTCTTCTGTCTTAAAATTCCTGGAAGGAATGGATCTTATTCAATTCCTTCAAAGAATATTGAGCATGGATCTGAGAGATATTGCTTTTAAGGCAGTGGTGGAATAGACAAGCTGTTCTCTTGGTTCCTCATGATCATTCCCTGTGTCATTCCTTGATCTCATCCTATCCCAGACACCTTCTGCCTCAGGCATGGCTGGCAAAGGGCCAGCCCATCATCTTCTGGGATGGCTTTCCACTGTTGAGGGGAGGGAATGGTCTTATGATGGGTTAATTTGCTTTTGACATCTGGTTCTAGTCCATCTGTTCAGAAGTCTGCTCTTAATAGTTGGTTACTGGCAAGGCTGTTCTCAGGCCTTAGAACATTAACAAAAAGTCAGCCTAAAGTGACTTCACTTTTCTCAAGAGACCTTAAGGAGAGCAGTAGCTACTGATTCTCTAACAAAATCAGTCTTCTCTTGGTATCAGCATTTTTCTTTTCTTATTTTTAAAAGCCCTTCAGCACAAACTACTTAAATAGGTTTCTGACTAATGATTAGTAATCTATTTTTACCATTGTCCTATGCAGATCCCAGTGAAATTTTGCTTCTCATGCCTCAAATGGAATTATAGTTCACAGTGGATTTGAAGAGATTAGTATTAGCGCTATGCTTTTTTTCATCCAGATTAGAAATGGCAAAGTCATAGAGTGAACATTTTTCCTTAGGATGCTGTAAGTACTTGGGTACATGGTTGCTTAATTGTTTGGCCATCACTTAGGTTTGTAAAAAACAAACAAAAAACAGTGACAAAACAGGATGCCTAAAACTTGAAAACTGTTTTTGTTTTGTTTTCAAATTAACAGAACAACCCTGTTTCCAGATAAAATATGGTGAACCTGATAAAATTAGAGATACTCTACCTAAAGGCTGGGTGGGCAGGAGAGTTGGGGAGGGTCCTAGCTTAGAACTTCATAAAATGCAGTTTTGAAACCTTGAGGTTAGGATTCCAATGTCAAATGTTATTGCTGAAGAGGAGAATGAGGAAGAAACAATGACTATTTTGCCATATGTATATGGAATAACAGTTTATGCATATGGAAAAGTCAACCAAGACAAACTGGAAATTAGTAAAAGGCCAAACCGGGCCTAGAAGGCCCAGGAAATTGGGAGCCACATGGCAGTGGGGACATTAAGAACAGTGACCTGATACTGTGTTGATGGGAGCACTAGTTACAGATTGCAGAACATCAAAATCAGCCTGAAAAAGCTTTTATGAGGTGTTTAAAATTGTGTTAAAATTTGAACTGTTCTTCTTGGGTGAAGGAATCAGGCGTATCAGGACTCCGGAGATGGTGACAAAGTTTAATTCAGTTCACTGATCGTCTACAGTGAGCCAAACACAGTGCCAGGTACTTTTTCTAATATGTGGTGCTCTGAAAATAGTGCTGAAGCTAAAAACGAAAACCATGGGTTATTTCATGCCCCATAAACATGCCTGATAGGAATCACTAGCATTCCATTACCCACTAATATGGGAGACAACGATATATAGTGACCGATAGTGTTAGAATTGGGATTTATTCTTCCTATGGGTAGTGCCGATTAATTTCCTTTCCATGGGTTGTACTCATTGAGAGTTTGAAATATATATACATATCTATGCATGCAGAGACCGACAAATTCCATTTAAGTATTCTAATTGTCTCTTAGATACTGCACGTATTAATGTTTAGAGACTTCATATCATGGGAATATTTAATGCCAGATTCACTCTCTTTTCAGCTAAGGCTCACTCATTGCCAAGAGCCCATATTTTTTCACCCATAAAAGTGTAATGCTTGATGATACTTTGCTCACATTCTGCTTATTCTCTTCAGTGTATAACATCATCCAAAGCAAAACTCCTCTGCCTCTTCAATTTCCTTCAAATTTATCTCATTCTTCACCATCACCATAAAACTTCTAGATGGAGGAGTTTTTATCACTGAATATTTACTTCTCACCACACTGCAGTTTGTCTTCTGCTCCCATTGCTTAGGAACAGCGGCTCCGTTAGGGTCATCCGTGGTGAGCGACTAAGCACTGATTCTGGGGCCTCCTTGCAGCCCTGTGCTGCTGCATGTGCGCTCTTGAGGCCTGCGTGCTGTTTGCTGTGGGGGCCACTCTGCCCATCCACCCTTCTAGCTTCTTTCCATCTCTTTCACAGGCTCCCCTCCCTCTGTTCTTTGATGGCCCCAGAATGTAGACCCAAATCTTCCATTTCCATAGCTTTGGCCTTAGTTTGGAACTCATCACCTCTTATCTGGTCCATTTGAAGGAACTCCCAATATTCTCACATATTCTTGAGCATAAACCTCTCCCACGCACCGCAGATCACACTACATACTATGGCCGGAGTAGTCACCCATTAAAACAAGCCTGATCCTGCTCTCGATTGCTTAAAACCTCCATTGCCCAATAGATAAAATTTTAAAAATTCTGTCATGGCGCATGAGCACCCTCGGAGTCTGGCTTTCCATTTCCCACGTCCTCCCTGCGCCAAGCAGGACCGGCTGCCTCTCAACGGTTGCTTCTGTCCCCTCCGTGTGTTCTTTCCCTCTCGTCTAGCGGTCCCCGGCAGGTTTAATCTCTTTCCGTTCTCCCGCCACCATGCTACAACAAGGGTAACTGCAACATCTGTATTAAGGGGAGCCTGTGATGTTCGAAGCAAATAAGGCCGGTGTCACTGCTGAACTCCCTACAAGCATAAGATGATCTATATACGTGCATCGTGGTTCTTATTATTAGATCACTCTGAGGCGGACTCGGGGGGATTTGCAGAGGATGCTCAGGAAACCAATAAAGATAATTAAAAGTTTAGAAAATTAGAACCATGAAAAACAGGTAAAGGAACGATTATTCAGCCAAGAGAAGAAAAAGCCTGAGGGGAGATCTAAGAAAGAAAAATGATTTCCTAGAGGATAGACTCAGACCATCCTCCATCAATATTGAGAAGAAAACACAGCAAAGCATGTAGGATTTATATTTGCCATAAGGAACATTTCCCAGATAAGGGATTGGCTATCTAGAATAGTTTATTCATGAAACTCTCAAAATTTATCTCTAGAGCTAAAAAGATATATTTTCTTCTGTCTAGCCAATTTAGGCATGAAGCGGCCTGAATGCAGAGAAGTGAATTAGGTGATTTCTTGCCATCCTGTTTTTCTCAGTGTGTCAGTCTATCTTTCAATGGCTCTTTTTGTCTGAATGGCTCTCTCTGGCTTTCTGTCTCTTTGTCTCTCTAGCCCTGTTTCTCGCCCTGTTTTTCTTTCTCCTTGCTCTCTCTTCTTTCTCCCACCATCCTCCTGTACTTCTGCCCCATCCTCCTGGCCCCAATATGCCATGTAAATGAAAGCTTTGCAGAAACAGTCCACATTACTGCCATTCGACTTTAATTTTCTCAAGTTCATTGTATCTTTTGGTTGGCATTACAACTATTTGGAATTGGAGGAAGGTGTCTATTTCTATAAGGAGTTGAGGACAGAAAGGTTTTTGTGATCACTTCCTTTAATATTATTTTCTGAGATATCTTCCTCCTACAGTATACTTTCCTCAGCATAGTGCCATATCTTTTTCCTTTTGAGGAGAATTTTTCCTATAACTTGTGGACAATATGTTTTCCTAGAGAAATGTGAAGTTCCTCCATTACCGGACATGAGAAGTACAAGCGAAGGGACGTTCATCAGTAGCACCCCTCTGAGGAGCGAGGAGTGCTGCAGAGTGCCCTGCTCACCTTCGAGGGATACCTTTGCAGTTTCCATTTCTGACCATTGGGTTTGGTAGATTATAGTTGTTTGTATAGTATTTTTCTATTTACCTGTGCACTTCCCCACTTTCTTCTGTTGCTGGTGGCAGCCATGTTTGTCTTTCATTATCATTGCTTCAAATTCTCCTTTATGATGTTTTTTTTGTTCTTTTCATTCCTTTGTAATTTTCAGCCTTTTGGGCAGATTTCCTCTTCTCTTTTGTGGAGATTGGGTCTTCATGCATGCAGCCTACTCTAGCATCCTGTCACTTGGCAGGCAGATGGATCCCAGCACCTGCTACTGGAATCAACACAGCAATGAGGTGATGGATGTTAGAGTTTTTATTATTTGTAAGAAAGTAATTCGGTTGAATTGATACAACCATATTTTTCCCCTCCTGAGCAGGCATAGTATCTAATCCTTAACTTTTTCTTTTAAAGATTTTATTTATTGGAGAGAGAAAGAGAGAGAGCATAGCGAGCATATAAGCAGGGAGGGGGCAGAGGGAGAGGGAGAAGCAGGCTCCCTGCTGAGCATGGAGCCCAATGCAGGATTCGATCCCAGGACCCCGAGATCATGACCTGAGCCAAAGGCAGATGTTCAACCGACTGAGCCACCCAGGCGCCCTCATCCTTAACTTTTTATCTGGTGTTTACTAGATTTTCCCCTGAAGCGTTTTAGAAGATAACAGGTAATTCAATTATGTTTCTTATTTTTTTTCACTAACTTGCATGTCATAGTTGAAGAGAACAATCTAGTGTCCATTAACATGAGTTCGTTGTGACCCACCAAACCCCAGAACTTAAACCTTGCTCTATAAATTCTAGTGAGAAGTGTGAAATTGGCATTTCTTTTGGGGGGCACAGGAGAGAAAATCAAGATAGGAGAAAGGAGCAGTGGTCACTATAAGGAAGATATGGAGTTGTCAACTTGTAAATGACCACTCTTCACTACCATTCCAGCAGGTGCTACTAAATGGAAGCCTTGGAAAGCTTACTTGGAACCGAGTATAAGTAATGTTTCTGTAAAGTAGAATCATTACTTAACATATTACCTGTGACAGCAAAATAGAGTCATTTAAGGGGCACCTGTGTGACTCAGTTGGTTGAGCAGCCTACTCTTGATTTTGGCTCAGGTCATGATCTTAGGGTCGTGAGGTTGGGCTCCATATCGGGCTCTGCCCTCAGTGTGGAGTCTGCTTGAGATTCTCTCCCTCTGCTCCTCTCCTTGCTTTCACACTCTCTAAATACATACATACATACATACATACATACATAAAGTCACTTAAATCATAACTTTGGGTTCCCTCCCTCTCTCATTTTCTTCCTTTATTATTATTTTCTTTAGTTATTTTGAACACAATCAATTCAATCACAGTTATATTGTTTAAATATTTTTATTTAAGTGGCACTTAGGGTTTTTTTTGTTGTTGTTCTGTCACAAGTATTTATTAAGCCCATGCCATTTGCAAGGCACTACTTAATTACCTGATCTATTAATTCATTTAAGCCCCGCAAAGGTGCTGTGATTGGTATTATTATCTCCATTTTAAATATATGAAAGCAGGCAAGGTTTTCAAAGAAGTTTCCAAGAATAACTTGCCTGAGGTCAGACAGGCCTATAAGTGACAGAGCCTATGATTTTTTTCAAAAATTTGAACTCCAGTTTTCTTTTCTGTTACACGTTAGCTGTGCCAGTTGTTCTGCTTTGAATGACAATGATGTATTATCATTACTTTGAATAACGATTCTATCTCTGGGAAAATGCATTTGAAGCATGGAAAATTTCTTCTATAGGTTATATAATCCAAATAATGGACAACAAACTAATAATTGAAAAATGAATATCTGCTGAGTATTTTGCATGTGGAATAAAAGCTGAGTTCTAATTGTCGTGTACATTGAGTATTTATTGCCTGGGCTTTTGAGATTGCTTAGTCTCTTCCATAGAAATGTAGTCCTACCTGCATCAAACAGAGTTTATACCGTACTTGTTATTCATACATCTCTTTTCTCTTTCTGTGCTATTTTACTACTAACATTGAATTCATAATCAAAGGGATCTTCCTTCAGATGGCAATCAGGATGAATGATTGCTTGGCTGTCTGTCAGCGAAGTTAATGATGGTATAATAAAACAGCAACAGTAGCAGCAACAGACATTTGTTGAGTATTTATTAGGGGTCAGACAAGAAAAGTTGAGTAAACTTTCCCCTATCCCCCAGGGCTGGCTGGGAAACTGCTGGGCAAGGATTTGAGCCTGGGTTTGCATGACTCGGTGCTCAGCTACAAAAAATTAATAAAATAAATTCAAGACATACAAGAGGTTAGAAATTTTTATAATTCAGAAAATCTGAGAAATTCTAGAACTCTTTGGACATCTGCCAATTTGTAGTCCCTTTAAGAAAAATTAATATTAAAATTAAAGTTAACTTTTATAAAAATGGTCTTCTTTCCTTTGCAGACAGATGGCTATCTGTGGAACATTTCCCCCCATGTTTTGGAGAAGTAGTATACAATCACTGTAGGATGGGGCTTCCAAAGGTTGTTTATGCCCTACCCTGGACCAATCTAATAACATGGCAAAAGAACCATTAAGGGTCTGACCTGGCTTCTAGGATCAACTAGTCCCTTTTGATATTTGTTTATTTGGATTTACGGCTTTGGTTGTTTCTTTTTCATTCTGACACTTTATAGTAAAATAAATAAAATCTTCTCAACAGTTTAGAATAGACTAACCCTTCTTTAACAGGTATGTTGAACTATGATCAACGTACCCACCGAATAGAATTGAAAGGGGACAGTTAACTTATTCCATAAATCACTTGTGCCAAAGGAAACATACTATTTACTCAAGTCAAGTTTCCATCTTAAAGGAAAATGCCAGCTTTCACTTCTGTGTATCTTTCTTATACCTATGCATAATGGCAGGCAGGAATGAGGTCATTGCTGGTGCTGCAAGTAAGTGGCCATGGAAATTACACTGCTTTGTAGCAAAATGTAAACTAAAATTAAGTGGCTTGCCTCTGCATTGAGGACTGTATTTTAGCATAGTAATGGGTGAATGGTCAAACTCAGGGGTACTGAACCCAGACCTCGAGGGAACTTTCTCTGTGCAGCCTGGAGTGGTTGTACATATGCCTAAATCAGGCCTTGCGAACTGCTTGACCAAAGAAACCATTCCCACATCCACTTCGGGTTTGCAAAGTAGCCTCTGGACAGTAATTTATTCTCTCTTTGTTTTCCTCATCCCGTCAGTAAGGCTGATTGTGCATAGCACTAACCCCCATTACAGCAGGCTTCTGAGATTAACAAGTTGATACTCACTGAGCATCATGGATTTTGAAAAGTCACTGCCTGAGTTTAATAGAAGTGTAAGGGGTAGAGGTGGGGAACACATTATTCTTCTGTATACTTAGGTAATCAACACTACTACTTCCTATAAAAATGCTACTACTCCCAGATTTCCTACATATGGACTCTGTATTCTAGATGTGCCAGTTTAGTTTTTATAAAAAAGAATCTGAATCTAGCCATGGATAAAACATGTATCTAGTCTTCAATTCATGGTAGAATTTCCTTTTTAAAACTTTATTCTGAATGAATTTTCAGAACAAGACCATAAATCACATATTTTCTTGCCTTAAAGAGCTGTATACATAAACTATTTCAGGGTTGGCAAATATCTAGCATACACGTTACCCGCTCCTCGTTCTGCACACATGGCAAACATTGCCGCTTCATTAAAATCCTCTACTTTCTTAAGTAAAGACAGAACCTCAGACTTCTCCACAACAGTGTCCCAAGAAGCTGTGACCAGTCAGAGGTGGGGAGGAATTAAAGCCTCTGTCCTCCCTGAGCAACTCGGACTTTCTAATTTACAGGTAAAGAATCCAAAGTCCAGGTATTGTGTGTGTGTGTGTGTATACACACACACACACACACACACACACATTTTTTTTTAACTGAAGTCATACAACTTGTTATTTTGGGTGTCATATGAACTAAAACCCAGATGGACACGTTCCCATTCCAGTTTTATTCTGTGACACCAGGCTGTTCCTATAATTTTCAAGTCTGGCTGCATTCATCATACTCTTTATATTCTTCATATTTCTCATTGATTGTCTTGTTCATTTTGTCATTGATTAAGTAATATTTATTAAGCTACTACTGTGCCTGAGTTAGTATCTCTGCAGCAAAGCAACTTAGAGTTAAATAGAAAAGGCAAGTCATATAGAAATAACCATGTACTCTAGTATTTGCCTCTATTCAACCACTGAATGTTCGGGCTGAGGTCAAGAGTGATCTAAATTTCAAATTTTACAGATATATTTCAGTTCTTAATTTTTCACTTCACTTCACCATTTCATACTATCAATCATTTCCTTTCTTGAATTTCTTATTATATTCCATTTTCTTGAATTTCTTGTTGTATTTCATTATAAAACTCTCCTGATGTTTTTTCCTATCTCTGGAGCTGCTCTCTTTTGAAACAGTGTGGTGTGATTTTTTTTTTCCCCTTCTTCCAGTTCCTTTGTGGTCAGTGTTCTTGGGATTCTGACCTCAGTTCCCTTTTTTTCCTCTTTGTGGAAATTTACCCACTTTTATAACTGCAAACTTCACCTCGAACCCAAGTGTTTTTGCATCTTCATCCGAACCCTGGTACAGACTGGTACATTCACCTACTTGCTGGACATGTCTCTGGTGTGCCATAGGCACATAAATCTTAACTTTTCTAAAACTGAACGTATTTTCTTCAAATCTGCTCCTCTTCCCGTTTTTCCTAGTTCCGTGAATGGCGTCACCACCCACTCAGTTCCTGAAGCAGAAGTAGAGGAGTTTCTCTTAACTCCCCATCCTTTTCCTTCCTGCCCTCATCTTATGCGTGAGAAAATTCTGTCAGTCCTTATCTTTTAATAATTTTGACTGTGTCTCCACCTCCTCCTCTCTGCAGCTGGCTCCTTAGTCAGGGCCTTGTCTTTCACCCGACTCATCACATAGCATCCTAACTGGTCTAATTTCATCTCCTGTGGCCCTATCAATCAAGTCTCCACGTGGCTGTCAGCTTCGTTTTAATAAAACGCAAACTGCACGTCTGACACAGAAGCCTGGGATCATTGAAAGCTCCCCTTGACACTCAGGATTACACATGAACCCTTTCCCCCTCCAGGATCTGCTTTCCGCCTGCATTTCCAGCTTTGTCCCTCATCAGTCTGATCCTGTCCATCAATTAATCCCTTGGTTTGGGCTTCTGTTTCAGAGGATTTTGAGCTCCTTGAATGCATCGAGGTCTCTCTTGCTTCACTGTTTTTGTATATATTATTTCTTCTACCTGAAATTCCCACTCCTCCTCCTCCTCTTGCCTTTGCTAAAATAACTCAGCCATTAAATTTCAATTCTGATGCCATTTGCACAATGAAGCCTTCCTTGCTCCATACTATATTTTTAAAAAGAAGTTGTCACATTTTCTGTGTGGCATTGCAATTGTCTTCTTTTATCATTAGCTCTCTATCTCCATGCCTTTCACTACTCATAGCACACACTGATGGAATCAATTGTACCATGATTGGCCCTCTCCCCAGAGTCTCTCCATTCTGCCCTAGAGCTTCTGGATATACCCTTGTTACAGTTCCTCTGCTAGAGTTTGTAAGTGCTTTGGCAAGTGGTGAATAAAACGCAGTACTTTGATCCTGAAATCATCAGGGATTTTGAGACGAAACTAGGCTATGTCTTGTGAAGGAGAAAGAAGAGAATTATAGAATGACCTCATACTTATTTTAGAGAATCATTTTAATATCATCTATGCTAGGCATGTAAATTGTCTGTGTTTTTATCTTTGTGGTCAGCCGTTACTGTTCACTTTACCATGATATATGTCAGAATGATCGTATTCGACTCAAGTCAAGAGCTCTCATCAGCAAAACTCCTTACTGTATCTTTGTGTTCTAGATTTATTGGAATGTACCAATTATCAGTTCTCTTATTTGCAAATCATTTTAAAATTCATTTTCATAAACCATGGTCTATCTAGTTATCTGTCATCCCTGTAATCTTCTGCCACATTTTATCCTTACACACATCTAAATTGCTTTATTTAGAAAATATGTATAGAAAATATATAGGGAGGAAATTGTAGCACTTGTTCCTGAGTGATGGAATGGTCAGATGACATTGTTCCTACAATTTTTTTTAAATTTTATTTTAATGCTTTTAATATTTTATTTTGTAATTTTATTTTATTTAAATTCAATTAACATATAGTGTATTATTAGTTTCAGAGGTAGAGTTCAGTGATTCATCAGTTACATATAACACCCAGTGCTCATTGTATCACGTGCCCTCCTTAATGCCCATCACCCAGTTACCCCCCCATCCACCTCTCCTCCAGCAACCCTCAATGTTTCCCGTAGTTAAGAGTCTCTTATGGTTTGTCTCCCTCTCTGATTTTGTCTCATTTTATTTTCCCCTCCCTTCCCCTATGACCCTCTGTTTTGTTTCTTAAATTCCACATATAAGTGAAATCATAGGACAATTGTCTTTCTCTGATTGACTTATTTTGCTTAATGCTTTTCATATTTTAACCTTTATGGCTTAAAAACTTTTTAAAGGGGGGGAAGCAATGAAATAAAGGGAACACACGTTCATAGAAAATAATAGAATTTTATATTCAGGCCGGTCCCTTTCTCATTGACTAATGACCCAAATTTCTGTTTAAGAGAATGCCATTAATTTATTTAACCAGCAAAAGTTTATGAAGTGCCCAGTTTCACTAGGAGGGAAAGTATGAGACTGATGAGACAGAAAAACCCAACTCAGCTTTAGAAGGGAGGGGAAGTGGAAAAGAGAGAGGACATGATATTGGAGCTTTATTTCAAAAGAAAAGCAAGCACTGACTGCTGAAGAAGCTAAAGGAAGGTATTCAGGCATTGCGAGCAGGATTGGACAGAACCGCACAGACATGAGAAGCTGGGGGTGCTCGGGATGGCTGGCAATGGCTACGTGTGTGACATGGAGAAGAGAAGAAAGATCATATGCCACACTGTTTGTTGATCCATGAACTTTAGGAGGAATTGGTAAAAGGAAATAAAACGTTATTTTCTTAGTTAGCTCTTCAAATCTATGTAATATCTGATTTCATTGTAATTAGTACACATGGCAGTTTTTCCTTAGTCTCTATTTCCCAGGTATCAGGATTGTTTTGTTTCTCTGAACTTGTCACAGTTTATTTGTATAACACCTATTGGGCAGATCTTGTTATATTTTTGTGTTGTTGTTGTAAGTAGTTTTATTTCCATGTGTGGTTTTATTTTTTTATTATTTTTTAAATATTTTATTTATTTATTTGACATAGAGAGCACAAGCAGGGGAAGTAGCAGACAGAGGGAGAGGGAGAAGCAGGCTCCTCGCTGAGCAGGGAGCCCAATGCGGGACTCGATCCCAGGACTCTGGGATCATGACCTGAGCCAAAGGCAGACGCCCAACTGACTGAGCCACCCGGGCGTCCCCTCCATCTGTGGTTTTAAAAACACAGTCCTTGCATTTGATTCTTCCTGTCTCAGGCACCATTTGGGAGTATGATGCAGCTGTTCACGAGGAGACTTTCTTAAATAACCGAAAGTAATAGTAAACTGCTCATTGTTACTTATAATTCATGTTCCACGGTGGAATATTTGGGGAGCACTCACTCTGCAGTGCACAAGAGCAGTTTGGGGAGGGTGACGTTGACTTATTATGCTCTACTTTAAATGCAGTGTGTGCCAGGCACATCACCTTCTGAGTACAGCTCGTTTCAACCAGAAGGCCTCTAAATAAATTCTGGTTTTGTTAATCAACAAAGGTATAATTATGTCATCATATGCTGTAGGCTTTTAAATCAATGATTCTGAAGCAGATTGTTCTTTGAAATTTCTATCACCTTTTCATGAGCTTGCATAGGGAATTTGGGTAGTTAAAAGTTGAGCACCCTGGGCAGACTTTTGATGCCTCCTGATGGCAGGATGTTTACGGTTTTCTGAATGAGATTGACTATTAATCTGGTGAGCACCCAATCTAGTGAATAAATGAGAGCCCTCTGTTGGAGTATGGAGGCTGTAAATGTTTCTTTTTCATGAGCCCCAGCTTTGACCAATCATCTATTCAAATGTACTTATTTGTATCATTTTGATGTGTGTGATTCTCAGAGTGCTTATGATTCTTAGAGTACATTCTGCTTCCCATAGCATATTCTGCTTTTCAGAGGTCCTTTGTAGTGACCTCTGAGACCCTTTGTGGCTTATTGTGGCAACTCTTGCCCCTAATTGCCTTCCAGACACCAGGGGCGGTGTGCATCAGCTTTAGCTGCCACAGTGGTTCCTAAGTTTGGCTGTGTGTTAGCATCACCCGGGGGTTTAAAAGAATACTACTGATGCCTGTGCCCCACACCAGCTCAAGTTAGTCAGAAGCTGTTGGGAATGAGACCAGGTAATGGTGTGGCCTAAAATTTCCCTTGGGGAATCTACTATGTAAACAAAATTGAGAATGAGCAGAGGGTGGATCAGGACTGAGGATAGGCAGGGTGTGCTCACCTTTGGGTAATGGGGAATGGGGCTGAGGAGTCTGGGAAGCCGTGTCTTGGGGAAGGAGGGAATGGAAATCCTGATAGACTCTTCTAAGGGAGTAGCAGTCTAGGCAGAGAGAGTCGGGCATGAAGTCAACAGAATGGGGACTGGAGGGCTTGAAGAGAGGAAACTCAGAGCAGGGGGCAGGACATGGGGCCTGGAACGGCTGCTGCATCATTCCCTTGTGCCCTTGAAGGTGTGTGCCTGGAGCAGGTAGAGGCACACTGTGAAGAGATTAGGACAGGAGGGAAAAAGGGACAGCTCAGTTAAATAAACAACAAAAACTTCAAATTAGTAGAAATTTAGTTTTCCTGTTTGCTATCTTCTATTCTCATGTTGAATGCTGCTGATTTGCATGTGGATTGTTGGACAAACCAAGGCCACTGAAAACCTCATTAAAGCAATGTTAAGTAAAAGGTTCTGTCTACCTGGTTTTCCTTGCACTGTGCAATCAGACCTTGACTATAACAATCAGGTATGTTTTAGTAGGCTCAGACACTGTTGTGTATCCAGAGGCATCCCTTAGGCCTGCTCTTGTGTCCATTTTCAAAACTACCAGCACTCCCTTGCTCCAGCTCCAGGACCTGGATGAAAAGCTAACTATGCATGTAACCCGGGGGTCTGCTTTTCACCTCAGGAGCTGCTGCCCGCTTCCCTTGTGCCTGCTTCTGGACATTGTCTGATTTTGTACCCTGGTCCCCATGTTTCTGTTTAATCACCTCCCTGGATTTGCTGATTGGATTTTTTTTTTTCAATTTGCTGAGCACCTCTAAATAGGCCTCACTTATCGGCTGAGCCTCAGATTTAGGATCCCAGTTCACACTCTTGATTGCTTAGGCCCCCCTCCTGGCTTCTGGTTGTTGGAACGTGTACAGGCAACCATTGTTAAGAAGTCCAGGGCTGTGTCCCCATTCCCTTCTCCTGCCCTGTAAACCACCTGTTCACAAGTGATGAGTCCCTTCAATTAAGGATCCTATCAAAGTATCTAAAAGTATATTTTTGAGTTTGAGTGAACCTAAACTTTGTAATGAATATATGCATTTCTGTCTATAAACTGAGCATTAATATGCACAATACTCAGTTTGGTTTGCTATCCAGTTCTTCCTCACACATCTGGTTAAGAAGGTTGTGTTCCTCCAGAATGTGGAATTTCTCTCCTTTTCAGATTCAGTAAGTATTCACTGAACACCTACAGCATCAAGTGCTACCTTAAATCCCTCTACTTGTGTTTATGTAATTTCTTGAGGCAATCAGGATTTCAGAAATGGTTTCTGATCTTCAAGATTCTGGGTGCTGGTGATTTCATATGTTATCAAACATTCTACATTGTTTCCCACAAGCTGATTACTGCTTAGGACAGTGTGCTAGTTCCAGTATATGCAAGGGATGGTCTCTTCAAGGGAGAGTCTATTTTTAATGAAAACAATAGGTCATTTGATTAAAAATACCCAGTCAAACCATGACCTGTTCATTTAAGAGGAGTTAAAAGTGAATACCTTTGGGTTTCAAAGGAGTGCTTCTTTGGTTGGATGTGGATGTAAGTAATTTACCTTAACACTTGGCTGTTTAAAATAATGGCAGGATGTTGATGTTTGACAGCAAAAATAATTCTAGTGTAAGTAAGAACTTCAGAAAGGAGCCAGAAGATAAAGAGAGCTTACAGACCCTTGTGTTGAATCAATAAAACAGATCTCATTACAGAGATTAAGGTATAGGTATGGATTCATGGAAATGGAATTAAAATTTCAGAAGTCCTGTGAAATCCCACAGTTTGCATTATAGAATATTAAGGTATGGCTAAATCAGTATTGACTTATGAATTAGAATATTGATGAGAAGCATCATCTCTATTTGATGAGGAACTATTTTGCATTTATTTGTGAATGTGTGTGTGTGTGTGTGTGAGCACGTGTGTGAGTGTGTATGTGTGTGTATTTGGGAAAGTGGAGCAATGTTACAGGAATTCTGTGTTAAATCCTAAAATTAGAACCATAGGGATTTTTAAATGTATTAGATTCTGATGAGAGTTGCATGTTTTGATGTAAAAGCAAATCTATCTCTAAATGTCAATCAGGAGTTTGGCTTCTGTGATGGTTTGGTTTACATGTCAACCCGCCTGCCTATAGGACCTAGCTGTTTAATCAAACACCAATCTAGATGTTGCTGTGAAGGTCTTTTGAGATGTGGTTAACATCTAAAATCAGTTGACTTTAAGTAAAGGAGCTTGCTGTTGATCATGTGGGTGAACCCCATCTTGAAAGACTGAAGAGCAAAAACAGGTTTACTGCAGAAAGAAAAAAAAAATTCTTCCTAAAGACTGCAACATCAGCTCCTGCCCAGGGAATTCTGGCCTGCTAGCCTGCCCTGCAGACTGCAGACTTGCAGCCCCCGCAATTGCATCAACCAATTTCTTGAAAGAAATCTCTTTATTTATGTGTATATGTGTGTGTGTGTGTGTGTGCATCTATCTATCTATCTATCTATCTATCTATCTATCTATCATCTATCTATCATCTATCTATCTATCTATCATCTATCTATCTATCTATCTATCTATCTATCTATCTATCTATCTATCTATCATCTATCATCTCCTACTGGTTCTGTTTCTCTGGAGAACCCTGACTGATACAGCTTCCTAAATGGAAAGTATTTTGAAGATGTCATATGGATAATATCCAGGAAGATCCTGGGATAGGAGAGTGGGGTCTGTCGTTCTGATGCTCCCATTTGCCTGATGTTTTACAAAGCCGACCTCGCTGAGGCTGTGCAGAGCCTTCCCGGAGGCAGCTCTGCTCCCGCCAGGCCTCCCTTGCTGTCTCTGCCCTTGCTGCTCCCTTCCACGTGCGTGCTGCCTTCCACCCTCTTTGCCTTTGTGCATTTGTTGCTTCTACTTCAGACACGTGTTCTCGCCTCTGTCCCTCCTCTATGAAGACTGCTGTTCTACCTGCCCCCCTCTTTACACCAGAAAACCTGGGGGCCTCTCATCTCTGCCTGTCCTCTCCCTTAGAGCATTTTCCACAGCAGGCTCTGTTGATTGGTTTGTGTGTCTTTTTTCATTTGCTAAATGGTAATCACAGCGTCTTATTCATCTTTGTATTCCCGGCACCTAGCACAGTTCCTGGCATAGAGGAGGTGTTCAATCAATATTGTTGAAAGACTGAATAAATAGCTCACCCTCTTCTGCAAGTTAAGGTGCAGATGACTGGGAGTTGTCTTAAGTGGCTATTCTTTCAGGGATAGGTATGTTCCTTGGACCTGAGGCTCTTAAAGAGAAATCCCAAAGAGACCTTTAATTCCCACCCAGGACCTTGACTCTCAGTATTTGGAGGCGGTGGTGGGGGAATGATATATATGCCAAGCAGATTTAAGCTGATTCTGCAGAAACCTCTGGCATCATGTGTTGGTGGCATGAATGCTTCACAAACTCAGAGTTTTGACTTTGGGCTGATTTATTTTAACCTTTCTAATTAACAGCTTGGAGCCTCTCCCTGTATTCATTAGCAAGGAGTCCAATCTCCCTTTTGAAGTTTTATCCACCCAATTGGTCTTAAACTTGGTGCCTTACCTAGGACCATGTGGGGTCACTGGGATCCGTTAAAAGTATGAGCCATAAGGAAAGCTCCGCTACCTGGTTCTTCTACCTTACCTGTGTCTTGCTGCCACACGGTGTCGCTGTTGAAGCTTGTACTTGAATAGTTGCCTGTACGTCCAGCACGGTGCCCTCCCTGGCCCAGACCATGCATAAGCCGCGAGGGTGTCCCTTTCTCCAAAATGGCTGGGTTCAGAAGAGCTCCCATCAGTCATACTGAAACCAGCTCTCCTACCCATGCTGCTGAATGGGTAGGCCCAAGTTGACCGCTTGGCCACCCACTTTCCTCACGGTTCTGTTTGGAGGAGCCTCATCATTTTTCCTTGCCACTGGGTCTGACATCAGCTCTTGCTGACAAGCCCCTGCACTCCCCTGCCCTGGGGACCAGCTCTGCCTGTCAGGAGGCTTGGAGAGCTTTGCTGGAGTCACAGAAGTTTATCACACTTTCCGACTCCCCTTCCCCAGGAATGTTCTTATCTTAACCCAGGGAGCTACTGGGAAATTACCCAAGTGATTCTCAGGCAACCGAGGGACCAACTGCTGTGAGGTGACTTTCTGCTTCACTCCTTGAAATAAATGAAGCAGATATAAATTTTTATGGGTCTTTCAAATGGCACTTGATTTAGTCCCTACCTTATCAGGAATTATGTATGTAAGAATGGTAATCCTTCTATGTGGTAAGGCTGTATCTTCACTTTTCCATTAAGAGATACCAAGAAGCATGATTAGGTAAGAAGCAGAAAGATGTTTAAAGATGTTTAAGATTCAACACCTTACGGAAGCAATTCAAGCCATCTAAATTCCAAATGCGAATTGTCCACAGGCTTTAAAACTGGGCTAAATTACATTGTAGGCACTCCGTGCCCTTCACTACATCATTAATTTTCAGTTTCCTCTTTTATTATTCCTTTACATTGTCCTTGTTCAAGCCAGGCTGTTTCACTAATTGCAGTATAACACACGTGGACTTGGTCACACTTCGGGCTTCTTCTCTTGTTCCTCTTCTCACCTTGGCAGCAACCTCTGATCCACGTTATGGATGCTGTGTTGATTTTTTGCTATGCCAGTGTTTCCTAGAAAATGACAGCAATGGCAGGACACCTGGGTGGTTCAGTTGACTAAGCGTCTGACTCCCGATTTCAGCTCAAGTCATGGTCTCAGGGTCGTGAGATAGAGCCCCACGTCAGGCTCCCTGCTGAACATGGAGTCTGCTTAAGATTCTCTCTTTTCTTCTCCCTCTCTAAATAGATAAATAAATAAATAAATAAGTTACATTTTTTAAAAAATGAAGTAATAGCTACCATTTCTTTTTTTTTTAAGATTTTATTTTTTTTGAGAGATAGAGAGAGAGAGCGTAGGGGGGAAGGGCAATCGGGGAGGAGAAGCAGACTTCCCGCTGAGCAGGGAGCCCTAGCCCTGAGCAGGGAGCCTGACATGGGGCTCAGTCTCAGGACCCTGGGATCATGACCTGAGCCAAAGGCAGACGCTTAACCGACTGAGCCACCCAGGCGTCCCAATAGCAACCATTTCTTAAGCCTCTTCTATAATAATGATTGTTTTTGTCATTTAAAAAATATGGAAATAACATACCTACACAAAAGTACATAGAACACATATGTACAGCTTAATCATTGCATAGCAAATTGTTATAAAATATTTTTAAGTGAACACCCATGTGATCCATGTTATCACCATTCACGTGTAAACACAAGCACATTGCCAGCATCCCAGACGACCTGTGGCTGTCTTTCCTGGTAATAAACCCCTGTATCCTGCCCTCCCTCCAAAGTAACCACTCTCTCACTTTTATACTCTTCACTCTTATAATACTTCCCCAATTACTACAGTTTAGCTTTGCTGTTTCTGAACTTCATATACTTGTAATTATACAGTAAGCTCTCTTTTTTGTCTGGCCTCATTTATGTCATGGTTTCTGAGATCCATCCAGGCTTTGTATCAGAGTGGTTTGTTTTCATTGTTGAATAGTCTCTGTTGTATGACAAATCCGTGATATATTTATCTTTTCTTCTGTTGATAGATATTCAGGCTGTTTCCGGTTTGAGGCTATTATAAATAACGTGCTATAAACATCTCTGCACATCTCTCTTGGTGCCCATGTATACATCTGGGCCTGGAATTTTCTTGTGAGAAGGTTTCTAATTATAAATTCAATTTTGTGAATACTTATAGATCTATTTTTAGTGCTTTTTATTCCTACGTACCTTTTGGTAATTCATAAAAGTTTTTCTAGAAATTTGTTTTTATCTAAATTTATTAAAATGCACTCTGTTTAATCTCTGCAGGATCTGTAGCAATGTCCCTTTTTCATTTCTGACATTGGCTGTTGGTGCCTTCTTTCTTGGTATTTTGATCAGTCTTGCTAGAGAGTGATCAATTTTAGGTCTTTTCACAGGACCAACTTTGTCTATCCACTGTATTGTTTCTGTTTTCTTACTACTTGTTTAATTAAATTCTATTTAAATTTTTAACTGTTTTTATCTTTTGGGCTTCTTTTGTTTTTTTCTCTAATTTCTTGAGGAGGATTCTGAATTCATTAGTTTATTTAGCATTTCTTCTTTTCTAATATGTTAAAATTAAAAGTTTAAGCATTGTTTTAGTCTCACAATATTCTCATTACTGTCCAGTTCAAATTATTTTCCCTTTCCCACCGAGATTTTTATTTTAACTCACATGTGATTTGGGCACATGTCTCTTGGTTTCCAAAGATCTGGGGATTGTCATCTTTTTATTATTGATTTATAATGTAGTTACATTATGGTCAAAGACTATCCTCTGTAAGATTCAGTCATTTAAAAGTTTTTGAGACTTGCTTTGTGGCATTGTTTACGGTCTATATTTCTAAATGTTCCTATTGCATTAAAAGAATGCATATTCTGTAGTTGTGGTGTTAGTCATTTATGTATATCCATAGATAGAGTTGGCTAATTCTCTCATTCAAATCCTTTATGTCCTTACTGATTTTTTTGTCTGCTGGTTTCATTGGTTATTGAGAGAAATATGTTGATATCTTCTTTTACCTGTGTGAACTTACCTACTTTTTCTTACCCCTTTGTCAATTTATTGTAAGTTTCTATAGTGTAAGGGCACATTGTATCTTCCTGATGAGCTGAACCTTTTGTCATTAGTAAGGTTCCCTCTTAATCTATAATAGTATGTTTTGCCTTTAAAATTTGATATAATCATAGTTACACCAGTTATATATTTTACATACATAATAGCTATATATTTTTTGTCATTGTTTGCATGCTATCTTTTTCAGCTTAATTTTTTTTTACTCTCTTACTTTCAACCTTTAAGTAGCCTTATTTTTAGATGTGTTTTTTTTTTTTATGACAGCATATATTTGAATTTTGACTTTGGAGGTGTGAAAAATATCTTTATTCTGTCCTCACACTTTTCCTCTACTTTCTGCTTTGTCCATTTCCTCTGGGTGCCTCGTTTTTGTTTAGTTTTGAGCTTTTTTGTCTTGTTAGAGATTTTTCTCAAATATATGGTAATGTCCAATCTCTGCTCATTTTTAAGAGGGGACAATGAGAAGATGAGTAGAAAGTCTCTGTGCACAGACAAGCTTATGACAGGAAGTTCTTGAGGAAGGGGGCTGTGGTTGATGAGCATTTAGCTATTTCACTGGGAGACCTCAATTGTTAATAAGCTTTTTGGGGAGGGCAAGGCTGGTGTTTGAGATGTTTTCAACCCAGACAAACAGCATTGTGGGTAATGGGACTCACAGATATATAATATTATATAACTTATAATATACAATATTATAGATATTCTATAATATATCATATACAGTATTATATATATTATTACATATAGTACAATATACATATATTAATTATAATATATACAAACTTGTACTTTTATAGCTCCTATTTTAATTAAAATATCTAACTCTTTGCCTGAACTTCTCCAGATAGCATATGTCCATCTTCATTAGGTGGGCTGAAAGTCATTTCCCGTTTTTATTGGCTGAGGGAGGGTGCCTGGTAGTCTAACTATACTCATCATGCAGGATTTCCAACTTCTGTTTTCAGTTCTGTCCTTTCCCTCTCTCCCCTTCTGAAATACTGAGCCTTCTGTTCTTGAGTATTGTTGAGGTTCAGAGGCAGAATTTAGCTCCCTCTTTAATGTACATCCCAGAAGGATTTAATCATGCAGAAAAAGCTAAAACCATGTTCATTACCATCCCTTAATTTTCTTTCCAAAATTTTAGTAAAATTTCTCATTTTCTGTCATCTCTTTTTCTACTCTGCAGATTTGATTCTTTTATTCCTAGACTGTACCTTCTGGAGAGGGGAAACCTATCTTCACACGTGGAACCCTCCCTTTGAACTACTGTGACATGGGACACCAAAAGAAGCTCCTGAGAAATAAGGTCTAAGTTAGATGTCCCTGTGGAAGCAGGGACATTTAGTTCAAGGACAGTGGTCAGGTGTTGGAAGGAAGTATTGTGAATAAAGCACAACATATTTTATTTCTAGCCCCATCTGAATCCAAAGGTATGAGGCTATTGTACGTGAGCAAGTAAAAGTTCAGAGAGGCATTTCTCCATCATCTCTGTGGGTAATTGGGTTTGTAAGGAATCAGCAGCCCTGTGGATATTGGCGTTTGGTGGCACAGGCATAGTGTAGTAATGTGGGTATACTGGTGATTGATCTCAGAATTGGTGAAAGTGACATAGGTCACCATAATAGGACCTGCAACAGTATCTTCCTTGTCATTGGCACAGACGTCAGTATCTTTGGGCCTTGGTACACACTGATGTCATAAGTAGCAGTAACAGAGACTTCGGTGGGCATCACTAGGAGAGAGGAGATCTTTGGGGCCATCTTTGGCAGTATTAACTGGAAAATAGCACCGTGGTGGCTGAAAGTACTCATTTCAACAGCACGACTTCCTGAAAACTCATTGAATTATTTGGGAGGAACTTGATGGGCCTGAAATGCTCACAAGGTGGGTGGAAATTTGGTTTTATTTCCTTTTTTTTTTTTTCATACCGTAGGCTGGTATGATATAGCTTGTGAAGCACACGTTGCAAAGCAGAGCGTGAAATTCTTTATTGTTAAATCAAATGAAGCTATATAATTAGCAAAATTGCAGAGCAAATTTATGGAGCAATAAGAGTCATGTCATTTCTAATTTGAAGGGCATTTGATAATAGTTAGGCATTGTTAGGATAAAGAAATGCCCCGTGGGCTTGGCTCTTACACAGAGGATCTAGGTGCAGAGCTGGCTGTGGGTGAAAGGTGTGTGCTCTTTAGCATCCCAAGAGAATTGGACACCTGGAAAGGTTTTTGAGTCCTAAATCTGCTACCCCAAGTCACTCATATCATTGACAAACCCAATTCCAGGGCTCCCCTCCCAAGCTACTGTGAAACTCTCTCCAGCTCTTTATTTTACACTAAATGATGTCGGCTTCATCTGATCTTTTTGTTACCTTCTGCTGACACTTTGTAGCAGCCCTGTAAAAATCTTTGATATGTCAAAAGTGCAACCTCCACTCTCTCTAAGCTACACTTTATCCTTATTTTGTCTTTTGTCAACACTTTTTATTTCAAAATCAGGTTCCTTTTAGACCAGCAAGCTAAGAGGTGTAACCTTTTTATCTAGCTTTTTATCTGTTAAACACACAGCTACTCCACCATTTATTGTCACTTGTTTAACACTCTCCTAGGGTGCCCCACATCTCATGAAATGGAAACACATTCTAACAGATTGGTTTTATCTAGAGCGTGTATGCCCATTTTTTTAACGGGTGCCACTCGGAACTTCAGCACACTTACGAATTTTGTTCATGTGAATAGTACACTGAGATTTAAAAGTCTACCTGTTGTCTTAGGCAGTGGGGTAAAGAGTGGGCTCAATGCATTTATCCTTGTTCTTCTTAGGAGTCATTTGAAAATGGACATCAGTTTATCAGCCACACTGGTGACTCTTTTCTTTTAGCCAATTTAATGGCATCCCTTTCCCAAAGGATTTACAAGATTCTCGTACTGTTAAAATTGAACTAAATATTCAAAAGCACATTTTTAGACTAACATTTTTTTCTTGGCAAATGGTTACAACTCTTTTCATTGCAATGAGTGGAAGCTCAGTCCAGTGAGCTTAGGAACAAAGACAGGAGGCAGTAATTATTAGAAATTAACAGGAGGTGTCTCATGGAATCCCAAGTACAGGAAGCTGGTCTGTGGAAAATGGTGGAATTAGATCCACCTATGTTCTGTTATCTTTCTTCTTTCCTCCTTTGAGTGAGTCAGTGTACTGACTCACTTCTGTTCAATACCCCCTTCTCTGTTGCTGCAGACTTGAGTTCCCCAGTGCACAGGACAGAATGTGGACACCTTCCGGTTTTTTTTTTTTTTTCATCCAACCTTGTGGATAAAGATTTCCTTCTTTTTCTCTTTGAATCTTGGTTCCTAATTACCAGAAAAGGAAAAAAAAAATAGGCCAGTGACAGAGTTGGATATTGTTGTATACATGTGTCCTTAAGCTTACCCTTAGAACCCTGACTGGGGAAGGGTGGTTGTAGGACAGAGGAAATTATTAGACAAGAAATACTGGATGGTAATGTAGGAAGTGACGACTTAGCTCTGAGGTGCTATTTCCTTTCCTTCAGAAAACTGAGTTTATAAGTATCAGGCTTATTGTCTAGCATATAGGGAGACATCAGTAATTATTTGTTTAGTGAAAAGAAATAAGGTAGGTGCTTATCTAATATAAATTCACATGCTGCAAGAAGGGTTTTTGGTTGAGAAAATAGCCCCCTTCCCCCTTCCTATAACTAGAGCCTAAAATGTCTTCAACAAGAATAGAGAATAAGTGACTGGGAAATAGTGTTGGGTAGCCAGCCATGGGGAAAAGAATGAGAGCTGATTGAATTCACAGCCAAAAGGAGGAGGAGGAGGAGAAAGAGAAGGAGAAGGGGTGGGGGAGGGGAAGGAGAAGGAAAGAATAATTATCATACTATCACAAAGCAATTATGCTTTGAATTTGAAAATTGTGTAGGGAGTAGAAAGACAGTCTCATTTTTCATGTTTCTTTATTTTATTGGACACAGTGGAAAAATTATAGTTTCTGCCCAAATTATTGTATCTATGTCCCAGCATTTTTGTTCCATTATTTCTTATCTATTTTGACCTTTTAACAGCCCTGAACACTTACCTTCATTGAAAAACATCCATTAAAATTGAACTTGCTTTTTGTTCTTTGAGCAGCATCAGAATCTTAGCAGAATTTATAAGTTATTTTATGCCTCCCTAATTAATTTGGAAGGAAGTATCATTATGTAAGATAAATTAATTAATGCCATTCTGGCTCAGGTCGCAATTACTTTACAATTCAGATATATTTTATCTGAATAGTTATAAACACATTGAATGTTATTTAACATTAAAATGTGATCAAGTTAGATATGAAATTAATTTTAAGTAATATGTGGCTCTCTGGATTCCCGTGGGGATTTATTGGGGCTCTCTTAGCAAAAAGTTCAGGATTTTACATTTTTATTGTTTCTATTGTTTTTCCAGTGACTTTAGAAAAGATACGTTGTCTTAGCTGTGTTTAATTCATTAGAAGTAGAAGATAGGCCCATTTTGGGCATCCAATTCGATTGCATATTCCTGGAGTATTTGTGAAGGTGAGGAAAAAAAAGTGAAGTAAGATAGAAACTTGGGGTATAACCACAAAAATTCTGTAACTTTAAAATTAGTTTTGAGGCTGTATTATTTTATAGCCTGGTAAACTTCTGAATTTTGACTTCAAAGAACAAACAACAAATGTAGGTTGGCAGTATCCATTTGAAAGGCAGTGAAATAAATTTGCTTTCTTTTTTCACATGAATAAAAGAAATGTATTTTACTGTATAGCTCTTGTATTGTTGGTGCCAGCAAATTGGTGCACAAAGCTACATATTGATATCTAGTCTCATTTAAAAGGATTCTTTTATTTTTTTACTTACTATTTTATTTTGCCATCTTTCTGTTAATTTTTTATTGAGGTATAATTGATATACAACATTATATTAGTTTCAGGTGTACAACATAATGATTTGATATTTGTATATGCTGCAAAATGATGACCACAATAACCTTAGTTAACATCTATCACTATACATAGTTAAAATTTTTTTTTCTTGTGTTGAGAATTTTTAAGATCTACACTCTTGGGGTGTCTGGGTGGCTCATTTGGTTAAGCATCTGCCTTTGGGTCAGGTCACGATCCCTGGCTCCTGTGTTGGGGTTGGGTTCCCTGCTCAGCAGAGAGTCTGCTTCTCCCTCTCCCTCTACTAACTCTCCCTCTATCCCCACTCCCCCTGCCACTTGTGCTCTCTTGCCCTCTCAAATAAATAAGTACAATCTCTTTTTAAAAAAAAAAATCTATGCTCTTAGCAACTTTCTTTTCTTTTTAAAGATTTTATTTTATTATTTATTTGAGAGAGAGAGAGAGAGAATGAGAGATAGAGAGCACGAGAGGGAAGAGGGTCAGAGGGAGAAGCAGACTCCCCGCAGAGTGGGGAGCCTGATGCGGGACTCGATCCCGGGACTCCAGGATCATGACCCGAGCCGAAGGCAGTCGCTTAACCAACTGAGCCACCCAGGCGCCCGCTCTTAGCAACTTTCAAATATCCAGTACAGTATTATTAAGTATAGTTACCATACTGTACATTACAACCCCATAACTTACTTATTTTTTATTGTTATTTTTCATTTTAATTACGGTATGAATAACACAGAGTGTTGTGTTAATTTCAGGGGTACAATATAGTGATTCAGGAATTCTATACATTACTCAGTGCTCATCATGGTAGGTGTACTCTTTAATCCCCATCACCTATTTCACCCTTCCCCTCCCCCCACCTCCCCTCTGGTAACTATCAGTCTGTTCTCTATATTTAAGAGTCTTTTATCTGGTTTGTCTCTTTTTTCTTTGATCATTTGTTTTGTTTTTAAATTCCACATATGAGTGAAATCATATGGTGTTTGTCTTTCTCTGATTTATTTTCTATTTATTATACTCTCTAGATCCATCAGTGCTGTTGCAAATGGCAAGATTTCATTCTTTGTCATGGCTGAGTAATATTCCACAATTTCTTTGTCCATTCATCTATGGATGGACACTTGGGCTGCTTCCTCAATTTGGCCATTGTAAATAATGTTGCATTAAATATAGGAGTGCATATATTTTTTTGAACTAGTGTTTTCATATTCTATGGGTAAATGCCCAGTAGTGGAATTACTGGGTCATATGGTAGTTCTATTTTTAATTTAAAAAGATTCTTTTAAATAATAAGATTCTGGGGGCGCCTGGGTGGCTCAGTTGGTTGGGCGTCTGCCTTCGGCTCAGGTCATGATCCCGGGGTCCCGGGATCGAGCCTCGCGTCGGGCTCCCTGCTCCTCGGGAAGCCTGCTTCCCCCTCTCCCACTCCCCCTGCTTGTGTTCCCTTTCTCGCTGCGTCTCTCTCTGTCAAATAAATAAATAAAATCTTTTAAAAAAATAATAATATTCTGTAGATACCATGCAGAGATTTTACAATATTTTACTTTTTTTCATTATTAGTCAACTAAATTACATTCAAATTAATTTACAACATGTAATCGCAGAAAGTCAAGGATGTGTTCTTCATTTTGATTTGATTAAATCCTTGCCTCTAGCTTTTTATTCTAGAAGAGATAATAAAAATGATACAATGCTATTCTGTTCTTTGTTAGAACCTAATAATTACATGGCCTACTCATCTTTGATGTTTATTTTTAGTTTATCTTATATTGCAGATTCTTTTTTTATCTTTTATCCTTTTGTCCTCTTCCTAGTTTGGCCCTGGGGTCAGATAATCTAAGTAATTTTAAATTAATCAGTTGACTACTTAATTCATTTAAATATTTATTACATCCCTAAGTCATGCTATAAGCTGGGAAAAAATTTACCTGCTTGGCCAAATGAAACATGCTCTTTATCCTTGATGAGCTAAGTCTTGTGGGAGAGAGGGGCAATGTGAGAAAATCATTAAAATACTTGAGGAAGATGATTTAATACTGAAGTATATTCAAAGAGTTATGGTAATACCAGGGAAGGGATGGCTTTCGGGGGTAATGGCAGGAGATTTCTCAGTGGCTAGGTTGAGTTAGCGATCTCAGGCCAGAAGAGAGGGGGTGACGTTCCAAAGAACACTGCACACAAAGTTACTAAGGTTAAAAAAAAAAGGATACTAAGGCACATTATAGAATAGTGGGGTGTTTGGTGAGATTGATTCCGTGGTGAGGTGGAGGGTCTAATAAAAGGAGGTTGTGACCTGAAGAGAGAGGTGTCTAAATGAAAGCATGGCTTGGCAGAGAGTGGACAGTCTTCTTATCCATGCTCTACTCTGTGACAGTGGGAGCCACTGTATTATTTTAGAAAGTGGGAGTCAGTAGGCTAGAGGTCTGCCATGTTTTACATGCCTATTACAAAATTGTGTGAGAAACTTTACATTCTTCTTTCAAAAATGTAATAATCTCAATCCTCAGGAAACCTGTGTGAGAAATAGATATTTTTATCCCCACTCTACAGATAAGGGAATAAGTTGATCGTTTTCCCCAGGTCATAAAGTGGGAGGTAGTTTGGAAACCCGTGACTTTCTGGTTCTAGGACTCCTGCTCTTTGTTATAATGTATTCCCTCCCCAGGGGTCACTACAGTGGCAATACAGAGTCGGAAATAGGAGGCCATTGCTTTTATTTAGATTAGAGGGGTTTATGAACAGGATTAAAACATTGGTAGTAGTGATGACAGAAAAACAGCATAGATTTGAGAGCCTTTCAGAAGTAATCTTAGTGATTAATCAAATGTTAGGAGTAAAGGAGGGGGAGGAATTACTGATACACTAAGGTTTCTATATCTAGTACAGTTGAGTTTCACTGAATGGGCTGAAGCAAAGCAAGGGATGAAAGGAATGGTTGATGTATGGTGAATATATTCACAGACAGGGTGAGTTGGTTCAATGAAAACTCCATCTGCAGTCTTTTTATATATGTCTTCCTTATAAAAATTAGAAGGTATATGTGGCTGAAGTTGAGAAACTTGAGGTGGTATTTTATCTGTAAGCATTTTAGGTCCAGATGCAATTTTAATTATTCCAGGCTACTTCTAATAATTGTCTGCAGGATTTTGACATTCCAATGCATCTTGTTTCATAGGTTCATACCGTAGCTCTTGCCTGGAAGGTTCATACACATGTATTGAGTTCCATCAAAGCCTTTCAATAGGGGCGCCTGGGTGGCTCAATTGTCAAGCATCTGCCTTCGGCTTACGTCATGATCCCAGGGTCCTGGGATCGAGCCCCACATCGGGCTCCTGCTCAGCGGGAAGCCTGCTTCTCCCTCTCCCACTCCCCCTACTTGTGTTCCCTCTCTCACTGTCTCTCTCTCTCTCTCTCTGTCAAATAAATATATAAAATCTTTTAGAAAATAACCTTTCAATAAGCAAGAACTAAGAATTTTGAGCAAAAATACTAAAATGTGGTTATTTGTTTTTGTTTTTTAAGATTTTATTTATTTATTTGACAGAGAGAGACACAGTGAGAGAGGGAACACAAGCAGAGGGAGTGGGAGAGGGAGAAGCAGGCTTCCCGCGGAGCAGGGAGCCCGATGCAGGGCTCGATCCCAGGACTCTGGGATCATGACCTGAGCCGAAGGCAGACGCTTAACGACTGAGCCACCCAGGCGCCCCTAAAATGTGGTTATTTGGATAATAGTTCACTAAGTGACTAGATTGAAGGCTGTTAATCATTTCATCACAAACACAAGAAGAGTGAGAGAGGGTTAATATAATAAATCTAGGTTTAATTCTTGGTGCTTTGTAGTGACAGATTTTTTTTTCTCAATGTTGCAAGAATGCTTAGAATTTTTGCTTTAGTTTCATTGTGTTAATGCAGGACTGTACTCATGTTAAGTCAACTCCTTATCCATGATTTACTTGTGTATGGAGCCCCCAATCTTGTTTATGTTGCCCAAACATGGCTGGGAGAGACAGCTGTGACATTATGAATCCAGCTGGGCACAGATGGATCTTCAGTGAAGCATGAATCCATATTGGTTTGGTGATCTATGTTTACTGCCTCCTGTTAAACTTTCAGAGACTCAACTCCTAAATCACCTGGCATTGACTACATCCATGTACATATAAGTAATAGACCGAAGTGAACTAGAACTTTTGTTGCTAGTGATCAAGACTGTCCCCTGTAAGATCAATATACTAGATTATAGTTTTATTGACTATTTAGCCCACATTAGAATCTGATTAGTTTATGCCCATTTAGCACATAGTTTTCACTTAGGTGCGATAGTCTTGATAGCTTTTCAGGCTGTTTTGATAATTATGAACATTTCCAAGATCCTGTATATTGAAGTTTCCACACATCTGTTATGGATTTGACAGTTAAACTTGAGATCTCAAAAAATAAAAACTGAAGTTACAGCCTGTAAAGAAATTCATTTAGAATTTTTAAAGAAAATATCAATGATTGATATTTACCTGGAAGGCTGGTAGAACTGCAAGATTTTCTAGATCTATGCACAGTAGAAATAACAAGTAAAGTATAAAACAAACAAAAGATGTATGAATAGTTGAAATAATTAGCTAAAACTCCAAACAAAACTAAAATGTTAATGGTGCCTCCTAGCAAATAACATTTAATTCTCAATCACTCCCCAAAACATTGGGTATGAAGCTTCACAACTTCACTTTTGTAGAGAGCAATGTGATATTTAAACTGGCTAACATTGCTGATATAAATGTATGCACACTCTGTCCTTTACAACCAGAACAGGAAATGTTGTTACTGTTAATGGTATGCAAATCAATGAACTAGTATTTCCAAATTTTTGTGACAGGTTGCATATTTGTAATTCTGTATGTTTGTCTAAAGCAGCAAAAATTAGAATACTTACTTACCTTTTATACATATTAGTTATTTCATAAATTGTGCTATCTCATCTTCATTGTTACCATAGCATTCAGTACTCACCACATGCCCACAGTTCAGATCTTACTTTACTGCTGTTTCTATGGTTTAATATACATAGATCTACCCATACCATATAGAAAAAAATATGAATAACTTGGTTTGCTTCATTAATTCACACAGTAAGCAAATGTTTATTGATAACATACTATATGCTGGTGGTGCTCTAAGTGCTGGGGAATCAACAGTGAAAAGAATGGCCAAAATAACTCTCTGTCCTCCTGGAGCTTATTATCTAGTTTTAGACATTGTTTTTTCTCTTGATTTTCGGTGATATAGCCCTGTTTCTTGACATCCTAGTAATTTTTAAATGAATGATGGTTGTTATGTATAAAAATGTGTAGAGGACCTAGATGTTATTTTATTCATCCCGAAAATGTTCACTCTTTCCTGTTAGATGGGAGGAATAGAAGCTGATCACCTTAATCCAGTCATGGAATGGAGTAGGTAAGGACTGATTCAGTTTCAGTAAGGACCCATCCATCTCTGGTATTCTCTAGCCTCCCATTGCTCTGTGTATTCTCTTGGGCCATTCCTTCTGGCAGGTTTTTGAAATACAATAGTCTCCTCAAAGTGGTGAAATTGCTAAACCTCTGCTATGCTTCTCAGAGACTTTCTGCTTAGTCTCTTAGCCTCCCCCCTGAACATAATTCATAATTTGGTAAATGTCTTGAAAGTAAACCCAGCTGTATATCATGCTTCCTTCTGGGCCCCTCCAAAATGAGGATCTTGGTTCCTTAAATTCCTAATGTTTGTCTCTCTAGCTCATTGAGACTTCCCTCTGCCCAGGCAAAGCCCAGATTCTCATCCTCTTGCTTTGCGTGCCGAATCAGCAAATGTCCCCAGGGAAAATATAGCTAACCTTTCCACAATTCCCTCCAATCTGATAAATTGGTTTTTCTAGTTCTCATTGCTTAATCAGCTTTCAGGTTGTTTTAAGCAGATTTTGGGGGGCAATTTTTATGTTTTATTTATATTTTTTAGTTGTTCGTGACTGGATCATTAATCTCTTGCAAGCTTATCCATCTCATCCCTATTTTTAGATGCAGAAATTAGAGAATGATGTCTTCTCTTAGACATACCTATGTTACCACAAGGAAGGTACCCGGAAATTTCCACCCTAGCTCAATGTATTCTAGAACTAATTGGCAAAGTAGGCATGTAGGAATGTGTCATTGAACACATCCTTCAAAATAAGTGTTATTGAAAGAGCTGGACAGTTACGAGAGCTGATACTCTAACGTACGCTGAATTCATTGCCCAAGAACTGTTCACCAGTAGTAATACTGAAGGGACTAAGACCAAGCTGTCCAAGTTAACTTGTGGACTTTCACATGGAGGCTGCTTAGATTGGTGAACTCAGTGGGAGTCCAACACTTGAGGATGACTCTGATGAGCTGCAGCTTCTGCATACTACTCTTGACTTCTGTTATGAATTATCCTCAAAGGAAGCTAAGTCTGGATCTTCATTGTCTACTAAAATACTGGGGAATAGAGTAAATAGTCTTTGTGTTTTTTTTATATTTCACTAACTCTTGTAGGAAGAAGATATAGCATAGTGGTTAAGTGTCTGGATTTGGGAGTCAATCAAATTTAGATTCAAACCTTGTCCATTTGCTAGATGCTTGACCTTGAGAAGGTTGCAAAAACTCTCCAAAGCCTCAATTCCATATCTGTGAAACGGGGATAATAACATTTCATTGCGCCACATGGAAGCTATTGGAGACACTGTATTTAAAGTGCTTATAATGATCTCTGGAATATTGTAAGCCAGCAGCTTAGTTATTTTGGGTATTATAGAAACCTATGGAATAGAGACTCAGAATTTTGAGGTGAGATCTTAAGATTTTTATAAAGATTTTCTAAGGTAGGTGAATGAAGTATGTGGAAAAAAGTGCTTTTAAGAATTCGTAAGTTTATTTTTGTTAAGTAAAACTATTTAAAAACTTGTTTATTTTACGGATAACAAAACTATAAGAAAGAACTCCAGGAAAAAAAAAACTGAATTGGAGATGATTTACTTCTCAATGACTTCAAAAAATTCTTTGTAGTTTCACTAAATAACAAACGTATCATTTTCTGCTATATTTTGTTTTAAAGTTAATCTAAGAAGAATCAAGGTTAACTAATATTCTAAATTGTACAGGTGTTATCATGTTTAAGAAAAGGAACAAAATTTAAAGTAAAAAAAATTTTTGAGTAGAAAAAAAAAACTTGAGAGAGAAAGAGAGAGAGAAATTTGATTCCTAATTACCATTCATTAGTTGTGTGGTATTGATTGGGTAAGTTAAATGATCTCCCTGTGTCCCAGTTTTCCTGGAGAAATTTTACAATGGGAAAATAATTCTTAGATTTTCTTGAATATCAAGTGAGGAAAAGGAAATAAAAATTACATGTAATAGGCATAGTCTTGTTACTTGTATTTAATGATCGGTTGTGCCTTTGAATCTCTCTTCGGACCATGAAGAACATGAATTGGTGTTATAGGAAGCAGAAGAATTTGTGACACAAAAAGAGATGAAATTAAATCTGGTTATTGTTATTTAAGTAATAATTTAAGCCACATGTATTTGAGTCAAATTTTATGTTTCTTTATTCTGTGGAAATTTTCTGAAATGGACATTTTTTGACCATTATTCAGGTATGATATTTTATCCAAAGCCTAGACCCAGTACCCCTTCAATAGTTCCGAGTCAACAGAACTGAAGGAAAAGCGAGCTTTTCTCTTCCCTTTCAAGTTACTCTAATTCAGGAATCGTTTCCACACTCTGCATACCTGAGTGAGCATGAAATGATGCCTTTACTGAGTATTTGTTTGATTTTTCAAAAACTGTTGTCAGTCTTACAGCTTGAAAATGAAATGCACATGGTAATTGGTAGAACCACAGTCAGTCTTCAAATCTAATTGGAACTGACCCAGACACCCTCAGAAGTCTCCCTAGCCTTTCAGATCTGTAAGCATATGTGATGAGACAAAGGCAGGAGAGCTTGTTGAAAGGGAGGGAAGTCCCTTTGCGTGTTGCTGAACCAGAACACTTTGATACGGCTCTCTCAGTATGGACAATGTCTTGTGTGTTTGTTTCCACAGAGCATATATCATTACAGACTATATGGGCATCCGAAATGAAAGTTTCATGAAATTAGCTGCAGTAGGGACCTGGATGGGGGACTTTGTCACAGCCTGGATGGTAAGAAATTTTAACTTCACCCATTTCAAGCATTAGATGGAGGAAAACTTTCATAATGTTGGATAGACACTGCGTTTGAAGGGTTTAGAGCAAGAGAGTTACTTCTCTCTTGAGTGGAATAAATTCATGAATACAGATAAATTTAGAGATTGTATGCAATATCTGTTTACCTTAGGGGAAAAATTAATGCAACTATAATATGAATGATGGCTGTCCATCAGGAAATATTTATTTATAACATATATACCTATCTATCTGTATATGTTACAAGTATACAAACATACATTCATAACATTAATAGAAACTTCCTTGTGAGGTTCTAAATAATTTTGTGAAGACTGTTGTTTTTGACATGTGCAATTTTCAGATAAGGAATGTTGTCTGGCCAGTCTCAGAAGACCGTATGAAATATTTTTAACAACTGTTTTCTATTTAAAACTTTTTTTCACAACACATCTTATAATATTTTATTAATATTATTTTATTTTATTTTAATTTAATTTTTTTATTTAAATATAGTTGACACCCAATTTACATTAGTTTCAGGTGTACAACATAATGAATCAACATCTCTGTACGTTATGCTATGCTCACCACAAGTGTAGTTAGACCTCTTAAAATAGTTTTCTACATTTATTTTCCTCATTGAACCTACAAAATTAATGTTGCATTTTAGTATTTATTATTATTATAAGCCTACAACAAACAGACAAACCATATTTCATGCTGAGTTCATCTGTCAAGAGAGTAACTTCTTTTCTCATTTTTTGTTTTCATTAAAATTTTTTTGGGGGGCGCCTGGGTGGGTTCAGTCAGTTAAGCATCTGCCTTCAGCTTGGATCATGATCCCAGGGTCCTGGGATGGAGTCCCACATCGGGCTCCCTGCTCAGCGGAGAGTCTGCTTCTCCCTCTCCCACTCCCGCTGCTTGTGCTCTCTCTCTCTCTCTCTGTCAAATAAATAAAATCTCTAATTTTTTTTTTTTATTCAGGTATAGTTAACATACAGTGTTATATTAGTTTCAGGCACACAATATAGTGATTCCACAATTTCATACATTTCTCAGTGCTCATCAGGATAAATGTACTCTTAATCTCCTTTGTCTGTTTCACCCATTCCCCACCCACCTCCCCTCTGGCAACCACCATTTTGTTCTCTGTGTTTAAGAGTCTGTTTTTTTGTTTGTCTCTTTTGTTTGCTTTTGTTTGTTTATTTAAGTTTTTATTTAAATTCTAGTTAGTTAACATATAGTGTAATATTAGTTTCAGGAGTAGAATTTAGTGGTTCATCACTTACATATAATACCCAATGCACATCACAAGTGCCATCCTTAATACCCATCACCCATTTAGCCCATCCCCCACCCATGTACCCTCCATCGACCCTCAGTTTGTTCTCTGTATTTAAGAGTCTGGGTTTCTGTTTGTCTCTTTTTGTTTGTTTGTTTTGTTTGTTAAATTACACATACGAGTGAAATCATATGACATTTGTCTTTCTGTGTCTCACTTATTTTGCTTAGCATATACCCTCTAAGTCCATCCAATGTTTTTGCAAATGACAAGATTTCATTCTTTTTTATGGCTGAGTAATATCCCATTGTATATATATATACCACATCTTCTTTGCCCCCCAAAAAACCAAAACACTAATTCAAAAAGACTTGCACCTCTTTGTTTATTGCAAGATTATTTACGATAGCCAAGATATGGGAGCAACCCAATTGTCCATTGATAGATGAGTACCTCTGTTTTAACCATTGGATTAATTAAGTACAGTATGTAGCTGGAAAGCTCTAGGTCCTATAAGTTTATAAGAGAATCTCAGAGTACAAAGAGCATAACTCTCATAAAAATGAAACCTGTTAATTTTTGTTGATACCTCTCATAAGTGCAGTTAATCGTAATTGGCTTTATTCATCCATTCACTTTTAAACGAGAAGACCTACCAAAGGAAAGGATGCCCTACCTAAACAAGACTAGGCAGGGACATGCCCCTACAAACGTGTTCCAAATACTGCAGGTAGATTGTCACAACAGTTACTGCCCTTTCTATGGATAGCTTTGTGTCTTACCTAGAACAAGTATTTTCAGGGGACAGGAAACAGTTATATCTTAACTGGTACTACTGTGATCATCCTGCAAGAGTATTAAGTAATTACCAGAGGGTTTGTGTAGCCCATTTTTAGCCTTGTCCCACCCTTGTTCAATTTTAGAATGTTAATAGAACAAAGTACCGAGTGCATCCCATTCCATTAACTTTAAAATCTAGATTTGAAAAGTGATTTATTTTATTTGTAATCACTAGATATGACAGTTAGAATAAGCCAAACATCAGGGTGCATGGCTGACTCAGTTGGTTATGCATGTGACTTTAGATCTCAGGGTTGTGAGTTCAAGCCCCATGCTGGGCACAGAGCTTACTTAAAAAATAAGAAAATTCTAAAAAAATAATAGAATAAGCCAGACATTAAGACCAGGCTGCCTCATGTCAAAAATTTCCATTTCCATTGGGAAAAACTATTTAGAAGGAGAACGAAACAGAAAATAGTTTCTCTTCTAAAACTATTTCCCTTTTAGGAGGAAGAGTAGAAGGAAAACTTTAAACATGTAACTTCCATGATACCTTTTGAAAAATTTCTGCATTAACTATGGATTGTGATTTTTTTTTTACTCCATTTTATGGCGAATCTGCTTAATAAAACGGAAAAAGGAATTCAGAAATTTGGATTCTCTGACCTTGCTGTGTCTGGCTTGATCTTCCACAAATAATATGCAATCCTCTGAGCCTTGGTTTGCACATTTCTCTAAAGGAGCTAATAGTTGCTATTCGTGTTATAGGCTTTCTATGAAGATGAAGTGTGTGGTCCTGTGATGGGACTTCAAATGCTGCAGTGCGAGGGAGACATAAGTGCTTTATTGCAGCTGTTTATGTTTTTCCCAGCTTATCCCAGGCTTGTGGTCTGGGGTGTCTGAAGTTTCCTTCTGGTTGCCAGTGCTAGAACACACTCTAAGGCAGTGTGGTCCATTACTTCCTGAATTACACGCAACACTGCCCCTGATCAAAGTTAGGGGAGAAGAACCAGAGCACATCACCAGAACAGCAAGCCCGAGGACCTTACTCTGCAGTTTTCGGGCTCAAGTCCACCATTTGATACAGAAATCATTTTCTTTCCCGTGATGACATCATTATTTTTTGTGGCCCAATTCTAAGCCCTCCCCAGAGTTTCCCTCAAGACAGTGTTTCCGAGACCATATGTGACTCTGCCCCTTTTTACTGGTTCTATTTTTTTTAACTAAGATTTTTTTTTCTTTTGAATCATAACGTGGGGTCCAATTTCTAGGGCAGCCCTGAGAGGCGAATGCACGGGGCAGCTTTGACCGAAGACCTTTACCTTTTCTAGCTAGATTTCTACTGTGCACTCATCTGCCCTACTCTTGTGGTTTAGCAGAATACACATAATTCCACAGTTCAGCTGTGGTCTTTCTGTCTCTCTGAGGTCTGGTTGACCTTCATAGTTTCTCCTGAATTTGCTACTGTAATGCCTTCTATTTTTACTAGCTAACCTGACAACTTTTTACCTTTGTTAATGCTGCTGATTACTACTCTGATCAATACTTCCAATACCACCGAGGTAGGACTGGATTGAGAATCAAGAAAACTGTGTTTTAGGTTTAACCCAGCAGTGTGCTCTTAAGTCACTTCACCTTCTGGGGCCTCACATGTTTTCCTTTCTGTAAACGGAGAGAGAATCCAAAGTCCTTTTTTGCTTATGTTACATGAAATATTGACCTTTCCCTGTTAGACACAGAGATAGAAATGGCAAAAGAAACAGAGTGCCCTCCTGATTTAAAAGTACAGTCACACAGGAAGGCTTCCCAGAGCACATCATTTCTATTCCCATTTTTATTCACTGACTAGGTGGTAAGTTTCCATATAAATATTTATATGTCTACATATGTGTGCATTGATAACATTTTAAAAAATAATAGTTTTCCTCATGAGAGGAGTCTAAGGAGCTTTGACCTTCATTTGTCTATAGAATTCTCATCATGAAGTGAATATCAATGATGAAGGTGACTGTCATGGAAAAGTAAGTGACTATTTACATTTCCAATAAAAGTGTGCCTTTTAATGTATTTCTGAAATGGAGAATTTTTCTTTTATGGAAATAATTCAAAATTTCCCCATGGTTTTAAAAGGCACACTGGGACTGATGCAATCCCCAGGCATGGCTGATTTCAACCGATCGGACAACTGTCTTTGCTCCTCACACTACAGAGCATCAAGCTCTACTAGGTTCAATTTCCGAGGCAATCCTGTCTATTCTTAGCTCTGTGGGATGCCTCATGCAGGGGACAAAAAAATATATTAAGTCAGGGTTAAAGTTACTATTTTTTTGTCAAGTAGATTTTTAAAAAACTTAATATAAAAGAAATACCTACAGTGATGGGTGTTGTCATTCAGCACCGAGCTGGCTGTTCATGTTGATAGGAGCAGAGAAGAGCTCTGTCATGAAATTTGCCCACACTCTGCCATTGAGCGAGGAGCGGAGGGGTGTTGGCCCATCCTATAACACATGTCTCTAGTTTCACCATCCTTCCTTCAGAAGGCAAAGATCACAGGCTCGCCTCAGGTCTAAGGTGGCAGGGGATGCTGAGGACACCAAGATGGCATTTGCTTCTGCCCCTCCTTTAATACCAGAAGGAAAAATCACTTCCTGTCTCTCTCTACCTAACCATCTGTTTTCCCCAGCCCCTACTTCGTACTGCTCTAGTGGCTTTTCTGTTACAGCAGTAAATGGTAATCTGGCTTATGATAGTGACAGGGACATCAGAGTCCAGGTTTGAAGTTCATGTTGCAGGAAGGGGAGGGAAGGGTGCACATGAAGTAAAGTCGAGTCCTGACCTAAAGAAGATAATGACATGGTAAAGACTGAAGTCATAAAGCGTTTTTCATCATAAAACCATATATGGTGTGTATCAAATCCTAATACTCATAGGACCTTGGTTGGCCTTGATATATTTTTCTCAGGATTGTCTGTGGACTTTTGTGCATATATGTGCTGCTACTAGCAAAGCTTCCACCGTAAAGAGATATCATACAAACAAAAAAACAATTTCATTGTTTGCCATTTGGCTTTACCTTTATTTCATGTTTTTATAGTGACCATTTTTTTTAAACTGTGTGTGATTTTAAGAGACTTTATTTTTTCTTTTTGAAATTCAGAGTTCCGTTAGAACTAGACAAACAGAGTCAATATGTTCACGTGGAAATGCCTTTAGATTGATAAAATATAGCCTCAGTAGTTTTAAAATTTAAAATTTGCTTAATTATCTCTATTGAATCTAGCAAGAATATGAGCTTTAGAAAAAAAAAGTGTTTTTAAAGATATATTTTCACCCTTCTATTTTAACAGTGCCTGTTTCATGTGTAAATACTGCATTATCCCTCTAAATATTTGAGTGGCAGATTTTGCCTTCTAATTTTTCACACATTTTCTTTGTCTTCAGATTGTGTAATTCATATTTATATTGCTATTATCTTTGTTCCAAAAGACTGTTTAAGAGGCAAAGCTGAAAACTCTTCTTTACCTGATTAGAAACTTCTTGAGGGGAGTTCCAGCGTCACTTGTGGTACTCAACACAGTACCAAGCATGAACTAGATGCTTCAGAAATCTTTATTGAAGAATAAAGAGATCTTAAGAATGCATATGCATTAAGTTCCATTTCCCTTTCCATTGTTCCCTTTTGTGACCCAGTGTCATAAAATGGACATTCTGGAATGCTGAAAAGGTAGGGGGAGAATTGGTTTGTTCAGAGTCTTCCCATCCCCCGCCTCCCTAAGCCTGATAAGCCTGTTTCCATAGCCAGGAGGACACGTGCTTGTAAACACCCTTGGATGGAAGTAATAGATTGTTGATGTAATTCTCCCAGAATTGTGATGTATTCTTTGGGTCTAAAAGGCATTCTTAGGTAAAACAAAGATGGAGCTCCAGAGATCCTGCCAGAGGGTTCCTTGAGTGATCATAACTGCTATCAGTGGCATAGTTTTCCTCCTGGCTCTGGGGATGGGAGGAAGGAAGCTAGGTTGAGATATATCCCTTCAACCACTTAAGCAGAGAGCTATTACCACATAAGACAGAAATTGGTTACACTTCAGTGGGCAGAGGCAGAGAGAATTAAAGAATGGTGTATGCTTGAGAATAATTTCTATTCCTGAATTAGTATTTATTTATAAATCTGGAACAGAATAAAGGGAGGGAATATTTCTGCAGCTTTGAGAATAAACTATTCCTTCTGACCTAAAGGTAGAAAATATGAAATAAAATTTATAATTATATATACATACTAACTTAAAATTTGGCAAGAGTTTTTATTGTTGTCCTATGCTTATTTTGCTTATTTTCTATTATTGTCTCATGTTCCTACGGGAGGGCTGTGATTATTTCTGTTACTTTCATATCACCAAATTAATAATAGTTTATTTAGTTCAACATTTTCTGTTATACACCTGCCTTTATTTTGTGGACTGTTTTGCAAATGCTAAGTTTGTCAGTGAACAATAGCTTATAATATAACCGACATCACCTCTAGCTTGTTATTCTGCCTGGAATTGAGCTTGACAATTCATATTATGATCAATGCCAGTTTTCTAATTATTTCTCTTCCACTTAATATCAAAATGGCAGAATAAAAGGCATAATTGAATTGATTTAGTATCTGAGATAAGGTATTAGTAAGAGCTTTGCTGAATTTAAATAATGAAAAAGAATTTACACTGTGATAGATGGGATAGAGGGATCAGAGTTAGCAAACTCATTGAGCAAGTGTTATGGCAAACAGAGGGACACTAATGAGATATTTAACCACTGGAGCTGGACTCAAGAACCTGACATTCCTCTGAGTTTTTATCTTTTGCTCTTTTTCTCTGCTGGTTCATTGGAGCTAGTTCATGACTTCAGTTATCTCTATGATTGGTTAACCCCATATTTGATAAATCTGTAGGTTTCATTTCATTGTTTTATACAGTGCAAGTAGAAACTGGATCAAGAACTTAATGAGGTAATAATATATTCTATCTATAAAGATTCTGTGTTAAGTGAGATTCCCAATAAAAGAGCATGCATCACAGATTTGGGGGCACATGATTTGTTGAGGAAGTGCTCTTCAGAGAAACCGGCAGGGAGATGAGAGAAGCAGGAGAGAAGTGGGGAAGGAGGCAAGGGAAGATGTGGTCAATATGGTTGCAGGGAAAATCTCCCCTTGGCCTGATCCACTGGGTGGGTGTTATGTTCTTGAGGAATAGAGTGTACCACTAGGTGCAGAGAATCTGGGCAGGCACCAACACTGACTGCCACACAGACAAAACCCAAGGACAGTAGATTTAATAGTACCTGTAATTGTCAAAAATCATTGCCAGTTCATTTGGCATTTTGATCGAAACAAAGAACATAAGAGAAGAATTATTTTTTACATTTCCTTTTTATTCATTAGAAAATTTAGAGCCAATATGGTCATTTTACTTTTGCACATATAAATATTTTAATGTCTCTATAAATATTTTAGCATTGTGTTTCAGGTTCCTTCAAAATAATAAGTTCTCACTAAAAAATTAATAAGACAGGAGAGTCTAACCTATTTTCAGAGAGCATCACAAATGGTGATCAAGAGTCTTTTAATTTTCAGGACTCTTGGATTTTTAAAGTATTAACAATCTGGCAAGAAATAAAGGATTTATGAGTGAAATAGGTTGTAGCACAGAGACATTTAAGAATAGAAGCACGAATTCTGGCTCTGCTCCAACTTTTCTAAAATTAATGTCCATAGGAAATTCCATAATATGTTATAGGTATATTATATGTAATTTATATTCATTTATTAAAAATTTATGGACTATATTATTCTAAGTATGAAAGGCATCTGCGGAAGTGTACTGAACTGAACTGTAGTGAGATATGAAGACATGGCGGCCGTCGCTCGCAGAGAGACAATCCCACTAGAGGCAGGAGATGTTTCCTGTTCATCTTTCCCATTCCGAATTCAATTTCAGCACCTTTCTGTTCCATTATGCTTTATTTCTATTACTTGGTTTATACTTCCTCAAGGCAGGTGAGGTAAAAAGGGTTGTCCACACATTCTTTATGATTTTCCTAACATAATGCTCCACACCTTTAAAGCATCGTTGATCAGTCATTTTCCTGAAGTTTAAATAGAAGCCAGGAAATACTGATATTTGTTTTTCCTTTGAAACTCATAATACAATGAAATGAATACTGTTTGCTAATATCAGCATAGATGAGAACCTCAGAAAAGAAGCTAGGTGCTTTTCTTTTGATGAAAGTAATTTTGTAAGTAGTTGGATTAGTCCCCTTATAATTTTTTTAAAACTTTTATGTAGTGCCTCTTCTTGTGGGCCTACTGCTATTTGTGTGTGTTCGTGTGTGTGTAAGTTTTCAATTAGTTTCCAAAATCTTCAATGCTTCCAACTACTATACTGTCATGCCAAGCTGAATAATTTTCTTAGGAATATTTAATCACAGATCTTAATAAGATGTGGAACATAGACATAGAAGTTGGTTTGATACTTTTTTTCCCAGTGTGTCAATAAAAGTTGTTGAATTTTGTCATTAGTTGGGGAGGGGAGTGCGTATCTTTTTAGGTGCTAAGTGATAGTACATCACATCCCAGCCAAACTGTTACTTTTAAATTTTAGAAAACTCAGCTATTTATTCCTATTCCCTTTTGATAAATATTTCTGGGATTGGAAGAAAGCAAAAGAATAGTTTTATATTATGCTATCATTAAGAGAAATACTGCAGGGGTGCCTGGGTGGCTCAGTCGGTTAAGTGTCTGCCTTTGGCTCAGATTTCAAGGTCCTGGGATCAAGCCCTGCATCAGGCTCCCTGCTCAGTGGGGAGTCTGCTTCTCCCTTTTACTCTCCCTCTGCCTCTCTTAAATAAACAAACAAACAAACAAACAAAGAGATACTGCAATTCTTCGTTATTTAAGGCAAAGGTTTGTTTATATGAAATTACGATCCTTTAGCAGTTGTTTGCCCCAAGGATTTTTAGAGCACTAAAGATTTTTATATTCACAGTGTATGTTGCATTTGTAGTTAAATGTTCTATAAACATCAAAAAGAAATTTATAGCAATGAAGTGCCTAGTACTTACGTTCTGTTGCTTTAAGAAAGCTATTACATCATGTTTCAAGAAATTGAAGTATTTAAGTGAGCGGGGGAATATTTTGATAATGAATGGTTAAGTAAAATCATGTTTGGCATATATTCTTCTCTGTTCTTACATATCTGAAGGCTGATTGGGAAATAAAAAACTTCCTTTTGCCATGGCTGGCAAAATATGTTAAGGTTTATCCCAGACCTGGGCCTGACTCCTTCCAGTATCCTTCACTAGTCTATCTAGTTGCTCACTGAACATCTTAAGTAGCTTTGTAAACATGATATTGCACAAGGTAAGGAGTCAATCAAGCATACGATAGTAATGGCACTGACAAGCTAAGTATAATATCAGATAAATGCCTTTGACATTTCCAGATATCAAATAAAACATAACTAGGTCCACATCGGTACTAGACCTGGTCTAGAGTATTTCCTTAATACTCTAGACCAGGGCCATTGAAAGAAAGTTAGTTACACCGCATGTGCCAACTTAAAAATTCCAAATTGTTCTTGACTTCTAAGCAGAGAATATATGAGAAATAATGCCTAAATGAGTCTGGCGCTTGAGATGAAACAGGAAACCTGGAGAGAAGCCATCTTTTTTCACCGAAAAGAATAGCACCTCTCATAAAGGTTTTAAAATACATCATAAAAGATACTGTGAAACTGTAGCTATTGAAGAAAAATGAAACCTAATAATTTTCAAGTTCTGACTACTTTTTTCTTTGACTTGTGTTATAATTATCCTAATTTCTATTTGGCATTTTCAGTTTCAACTAGAGGTGATAGAATCAATAGAGGATTTTTGGCAAATCTAAATGTAGATTTAAAAAAATGCATTTTATTTTGCTTCAGCAAAAAATTAGCAAAATGAACCAATTTTCTGCCTAACTAGGTGCTAGATATCTAAACTCATTCATTTATTCATTGAATGAATATTTGTTTACATAGTGACCTTATAGTTTATTATAAAAGCTTATTATTCTGAGTATTAAAAAGAGATTAAATGTAATTAAAATTATATAATTGTTGAAATATTTATTTACTAATGAACAGATTGATTTTACTATATTGATATAGGTATAAAATGTCTTTTTCAAGACCATTTAAATTCATTTTTTTCTAAAATATAAAAATAACATATCCATGTATATTAAAACAAATTTCTTTTACAAATTATTTTGATTTTATGAATACTTAAAAAACAAGCATACTAATTATTCTTGGTACCTATTAATATATATTTTTTAGCCCTATAAGGTAGTGTCATTGGTATCTGTCTGAAATTGTTGACACTTCTAATTGACTATCTCTGTAGATCATATTTTTGAGAAAATACTTTCTTTAGTGTCAAAGGACCTGTGAAGCTCATAGCATATTCTATTAAAATGGAAGATTGTACAAATTCATTTTGAATATTTTACCCAATTTTGATGCTACAAAGTTATGGACCTTCAGTGGTCTAAGATCCTTCTGGGGGTCTCACTCACATACGCATGAAATCTATTCACTTAATAAATATACAGCAAGCTCCTACAGGATAAGAACAGGTATATGAGAGGTAAACATTATGACATATTAAATATGGTAAAGATGGTTATAATATCATTGCATTTAAAGTGACCTTCCTCTTCCTGAGGGACCTTCCTTCAGGCCTTGCCTCAACCAGCCCCTCACAAGAGTCACTGGGCTGGCAGGGGCTTGTGCCCTGTGGAGTTGTTGTCCTATATCCTTTGGTCTACTCACATCTTCCTAAACTTCTTTCAGCATCTTAAGTCATCAGTCTGTGGTGAGGTTTTAATGAGTGACAGTAGCTTTCTGTGTTCAACTTGCATAAATAATAAATACTGGAGTTGCAAATTCAAATGCCCTGAGGGCCAGACCCATCTAGTAAAAGTGTGAAACATCTGGCCTGAGATAAAAGGTGTGTATGGGGTGGAGGGGGGAGCTATGTTGAATCAGAGAGCATATTCCCTATGAAGAGGTATCCAGAGTCATTTGGTTAAAAAAAAAAAAAAATACCAGGAACATGAAGTAGGCTGTCCCTTCAGCACTAACTCTGCCCACTGGTCCTCTGTTTTATGCTTTATAAACAGGGAGCATTGAGCTGGAAACTGACACATGCCAGGAACGTTGAAAAGTCAGTGTGAGGAGTGAATCTGGGGCAAGTGCCATTTTGGAACATCTCCATCACACCTCATAAACCTGTGTGTCCCCTACAAGGTTGGCCCTCCCTCTTTGTTATAACCTCTGTCACGCAGAGGAGACAAGAACTCCCTGCGTTCTAATCACAGCTGTTAAGAACAACCAGAGCCCTGTTCCACGTAGCACTCATTCCACCCAAACAGTTAAGGCACAAGTGGGCAAAAAAAAAAACCCAAAAAAACAAAACCAAACAAAAAAAACCCCACCCTGTTTTCATAACACTTTCTGAAGTGTTAGTGAAATACTTGTTATTGCGGTCAGATTAGCCACTACCAGCATGGGTGCCAAGAGCCCGAAAACTCATGCTGTATTTGTTGACTGACTGACTAGCTGTGCCTTTTCTGAGGGAAATGATGTGCAGATGGATACTTAATGAATATGCATTGTGGAAATCTTAAGTGAATATAAATATCATTAAGGTGTCAGTATGTCTCAAGCTCTTAGGCAGTTTCTTTATAGGCACGATGAACCAAGCTTATTATTTAGTGGATTGTCCCACTTGTTTTTTTACCTGAATTTCATAAGGCATTTTTTCCCCCAAATTTGTCTTTACATTGGAATGACCCAGGGAGGTTCAAAAGCAATGATGCCCGGGTCCCACTCCCCGAGGTGGCTGTTTTGTTTGTCTGATTTGGAGCCTGGGTGTTGGAATTTTTGAAAGGTTCACAGAGCTTCTAATACATGGGCAAGTTTGGGACCATTTCTCTCAGGTGGTTTTAGGAAGTTTAGCATGGGAATATTTTGACTTATGTTATGGGGTCATAACCATCCAGTATCAAAGCTGAAGGGAAATCAGGGGGAGGAATCTTTCGGTGTCAGGAAACTACACAAAAAAGAAGCAGGATTGAAGGCAAAGAAGGATGAGAAGGGGGGCTGGCTTCTGCAGGACCCGCACATTGCCACGAGGCCATGCAAGTGTTCAGTAAAGTTTACCTTGCCCCCAGTGCTGACTCCAGGACTTAACTTGGGTTCCTTACAGAGCACCTTTGACTGTGGGTTTCCTCTTTTTTTTTTTTTTTTTTTTAAAGATTTTATTTATTTGACAGAGAGAGAAAGAGAGAGAGAGGGCACAAGCAGGGGGAGCAGTAGAGGGAGAGGGAGAAGCAGACTCCCTGCTGAGCAGGGAGCCCAATGTGGTTCTCGATCCCAGGACCCTGAGATCATGACCTGAGCCAAAGACAGACGCTTAACTGACTGAGCCACCCAGGCGCCCCGACTGTGAAGGTTTCTTCTAACGCTCACAACAGATTCCCCTGAAAGAATGCCAGCCTTGCTGTAAAGTTGACCAATATCCCTATGCCTGGGCTTGGGCTCTAATTATTCAATTATTTGCCTCTCCAGTTATCAGGACAGCTATGCCCTCACCTCTTTCCAGCTCATAATACCGAGAACAGCTTATAATTTTGCCTCTTTGAATATAGTGCCATTTCCATAAACTTCCTTCCAACCGACCATCCTTCCCACCAGCAAACGACCCTCTCCCCCAATTCTCCATGTGCTTTAATTTGATTCTTTACCTCTCATTGAATGTTAGTAAGTATTGCCATTCGCCCAGGAGGTGGCTTACTTTTCATAATTATTACTTAGACAGTACAGCAATGAACTGCTGTGAGATAAAAGAGTGCGTGGAATTAGGACTATTAATATTGTTAGTGTTACTGAGTTTAAAAAATTAGTGTTGCATAAATGAAAACACCTTAAAATACAGCTTGCAATTTGCATTTTCTGAATGAAGAATTTTCACTAATTTTAACATCTTTTTATTTTCACTGTGCTGTCATTCCCACCTGAATGTGAACACCAAATTGTACATTCACTATTTTTCATAGCAAACAATTTAGGTGAGGGTTTTTTTTTTTTTTAATGAGGTCAGTTTTAAGTAGGGCACTCTAAATTATAAATATACCTGATGTTAATGTTATGTTGTTTGCCAGAATTTTCACTGGTTATATGTTAAATGTTATATGTTATACATATATTATATAACATATATTATATATATATATAATATGTTATATGTTAAGAGGAAAATTATGTTAAGTGAGGAAAATTCACAATGAAATTTGTGAAGGAAAACTCACACGTCAACTATGCTTTCCAAAAGATGACTAGCCCATCTTGAGTGTATAAATAATAGTCCCTATTTACTAAAATAAGTCTAAAAAGTCGTGTTGAAAAATGCTGACTCATAATCTTGACACAAAGTAGGTAAATTTGAATTTTTAAATGCCGTTCAACTTTGTCTCATAATTTTTCCCTTCTGATGGGCCCTGAGTTCCAAATATTGTTAAAGTTTCTCTACCACTGGGTGCCTTGGTGGCTCAGTCGTTAAATGTTTGCCTTCGGCTCAGGTCATGATCCCAGGGTCCTAGGATCGAGCCCCGCATCGGGCTCTCTGCTCAGCGGGAAGCCTGTTTCTCCCTCTCCCACTCCCCCTACTTGTGTTCCTGCTCTCTCTCTCTCTCTCTGTCAAATAAATAAATAAAATCTTAAAAAAAAAAAGTTTCTCTACCACTATTTGAGGCAAAAAAAAGACATGAATTTCAATAGTTTTCTGACCAGGCGCTTTTAGTCCTGTTTTAGTAAAATCCAAGTGGCAGATGTGGTTAGAAGACTAATTTTTTATTCTCTAAAATAGATTATATGCAGGAAAACATGAAGGGGGTAGAGTTTGGGCCAAATACAGCATTCAGGATGCCGACTTGGGAGCAGATGAGTGAAGATGACATTTTCCTAGTCAATGACAATTATCAGGAGTCTCTCATCTGCCGTGTTTTCACAACAGTTCATTGACTTGTCTATAAAAGTAAAGCTTGGAGTCAATTAAGGTATGACAACAAAGGAATTCAATAGCAAACCCAGGGTAATCCTAAGATAAGGTAAATGTAGATTTTAATTCCGAAGTTGGAGAAAACAGCTGCACAAGAACAACAACTTTTGATGCGAAGTGGATCTTGACACAAGCTCAGATCCCTGATATTTCAGTCCTGTTCATTTGTCAACATAAAGGCAAGATAGAGTCTTATGGGATTAAGCAAACTCCATGGCTAAAAATATAGTTTGACATTTCTTGAATGCACTTGACAAGACTCCACATAAAATTATATTAGTATTCTTTCCAGCTAAGAGAAGATTTTTAAGGGAGGCTGAGTTCTTTTATTCAAATTCAAATTTAATCCTTGGTTGCCATGGCATCCTAAAAAAATTAATCATATATTGTTGAGTTTTAAATGTTGGGTATAGGGTGTTTTAGTACAGATGGAAAACAATAAACTTTAGAAATGTTCTTATAAAAATTAAGTTGCATTTGGGAACTTAAAAAAAAAAAAGTAACAAGGCCTACAAAGAGCCAATTACAGAGATTCTACACAATAGGAAAAGTGATTATTGACCATGCTGTCAATAGCTGTCAGCGTCTGCCCTGCTCTTTGGCGTCCTTGCTGTGGTGCAGCTGACTGACAGATTGTAGCTAATGTGCAAGTGGAGAAGAAAGATGGTGAAGAGGACCAAGGGTCGCATAATACAAGATGCCAGCAGTCTGCGAGACTGGAGTGTTGCACGTGGGACAGCGGGTGCTGGTCAGAGGAAGGGATCTGCAGAGAAATCCTGTGGTCACTGGGATGATTAGGATCGGGGGTGGGGAGCAAATGGAAAATACTAAATGGAGAGAGGATTGGATGGAATTGTGTAGGTCCTGGGATGATACTTGAGCATGAAGGCGGCGAGTGTTGGCAATCATTGTTAATCACCAAATACTGTAGCTAGAGTAATGGAAGGCTGGTACCTGTAGAGCTCCAAAACGTTAAGTGCTTCTCTTCAGGTGCAACGTCTGTTACTGCCTTAACATCCCTGCCTTCACTTTTCCTTCCCTTTGAGAAACGTCATTTGCCAGCTTGTTGGACTCTAGCTCTTGCTCTGTTTACTTGTAGGAACAACAGACTGCAGTGTCCAATCATATTATTTACTCTTTAAACCTTAAAAAAAAAAAACAAAAAACTGCAGATGGTTTAGTTCTCTAAAACAAATGCGAAGGTGCGAATGGTTAATCAGGCTGAAACAATCACAGAGCTGTGCTTTTGAAAGCTTACCAAATGCCAGCCTTACTTTTGATGTGAGCATTTTTTTTTCCTAAAGAGTGGGTCCATAATTTTTAATGAAGGCTTTGCCCATTCATGCTTGAAATTCATGAGTTTAATGTGCAGCCAGATAATAACAAGATTTGGTGTCAAACGGTGAGGCATATAATTTCTGCATGCCTATGAATTAACACTCGATACACTAAAATATATTTCGTGTTCTCCCTGAACGTAGTGGTCAAAGTAAAAATGCTGACAAAATTGTTATTAATTGCTTTGTAGCGTCGTTGGAATCATCAGCATAATGAACTTAATTGGGCTGGTTCTTGAGGTACTAAAAGTAACTTGAAAAAGGAATCGAAGTTATCAGATGCCTGGTGAGAAACAAAGTGCTGATGTGGAAATGACAGAGCGGGCATAGAAACCAATGGAGGCAATTTAGGATAATGCTCATCTCCACCCAGGTTCCTAGTTGCAGATCAGAGAGCGGATGAAAGCACCAAAACCCTGGCCAAAGGAAGACAGAGAGGAGTGGCAGATTGTAAATTAGCAGGACCCTGCCACTAACCTGGAAACAACATGGCATTTCCTGAAGGTGTTCCAAGGATAAAAATAAGTACTGAGAATGTGTCGATGTCCAAGCCACTCCCTGGAGTAAGGTTCATGCATTTGTAAGCAGCATTAACTCTTTTAAATCACCAAATCAATGAAGTGTCACTTTACTGAGCATCTAAATTACTTTGCTTGTGTATTAAGTAAATTATATATGTGTTTATTTATAAATATATATGCACATAAATTTATACATATTTATATAATTCATATATAGAAGAGTATATATAAAAATCCAGGTTTTTCCACTTTTCCCTCTCCTTTCAAAAATTTTATTTTTAAAGACTTTATTTGTTTATTAGAGAGAGAGAGAGAGAGCACATGAGCTGGGTGGGAGGGAGAGAGGGAGAAGCAGACTCTCCGCTGAGCAGGGAGTCTGAGGTTGGGGGGGGACTCCATCCCAGGCCCCTGGGATCATGACCTGAGCTGAAGGCAGATGCTTAATTGACTGAGCCACCCAGGTGCCCCTCAAAAATTTTGTTTTAAAAAAGAAATGATAAAAGGAAATGATTGGTTACAGTGCAAAATAATCCATCTCTGAAGCTTATTTAAGAAGGAATGCTATTTATTTTATTAAAAATTTGAATTGTACAGAACTTTACAGGAAAACAACTATTGAATAATGTAAAAATTGAGTAATATTGGTAATTTAAAGAAATTATTGTGGCTGACATAGTAACAATAATATATAAAATTTATTGACCTCATGTGCCAGAACCTCTTCTAAATGTTTTAAATCTATTCATTTATTTAGACCCAGTGCTGTTAGATGTATTTATTATTATTCCATTTTACAGTTGAAGAAACAGAGGCATTGTGTGCAAAGGGTTGCCTAAGTATTAAGGGATTGTAAACAAGAGTTTTCATGAGCCTTGGGTAATGGGATTATTATGGATATTGGGTAACACTTCATTTATTTGACACCAAAAATAGATTTTTCCCTACTTAATATTTAATATAAATGCACCTTAATCCCTGGGAGTTTGTGACTGTAACTGTGTTTTGATAAAAACGTTTCTGAAGTTTGTTGCATGTGTCCCTATCTGAATAAACAAAAAAGGTAAGTTAACATTTTACTTATTGTGAAAATTACTGTGCAAATGATACTGAATTTGCCTAGAGCTGGGTTCAAATCCCAATCCCATTACTTAAGAATTATATGACCTGAACCTTAGTTTCTGTATTAGTAAGTGAATTCATACCTACATTCTTGTAAATTACTTAGCATGAAACATGGATCATGGTAGGCTATCGTAAATGCTAGCTCTCATTATTATTTTTATGGCTCCCATTTCCTTAAAAAGAAAGTGAGGATAATGGGATAATGTCTACTTTATAGGGGCTTTGTGACTTAAATCAATAGAGTTGTGTAAGCTGACATTCTAAACGTGTATGTGTGCATGACATGTCCTACACAATGCTTGGTAGTTAACATTCAATAAACATATAGATTAAATGAGTTAATGCAGGCAGATCACTTAGAAGAATGCCTGGCACATAGGAAGCACTTGTTACGTGATACAACGATTGTGATTACTAAGTATCATTTAGTTTCCATTCTTTACTTTGTTGTGCTGTTATAGTTATTCCCTATTCTTGTTGATTTATGGCTATGGTAGATTTATTCATTTATTAATTTGTATTGAATGCCTCCTTGTGCCAGGTGATGTGTTAGGTCCTGATCACCAAGATCCATAATTTGGGAAGTGAGAATTATGTGGTGAGGGAAATGGTGAGATCTGCTATACATGTTGGTCTGAGGCATCTGTGTAACATCAGGATAGAGGAATACATCAGGGTAGTCAGCAATTGGATATGGAAATTAAATTGGGCTCTATACAGTGATTTGGGAATCATCAGAATTTATTATTTGAAACCACTAAAGAGAGTTTAAAGAATAAGAGTGTGCTGTATTGGCATTCCAGAAAACTTAGACATTCTAGAGAACTACATATAAAATTAACTAAAAAATGAAATTGACAATGAGTAGTCAAAGTCATTAGAAGGGAACCACAACAACTTTGGGTATTGCATGTGGCTTGAGCATTTGTGGTCCACCCTGGCCTTCAAATGCCCACTTACTTCTTCTACAACAATTGACATAGTGTTTCTTTTTTAGGCCTTCATACAAACTTTGGGGTGGGTGCTGCTTCCTGGTCCTACTCTCCCCACTTCCTAGGATTCCTTTGAATGAAGCAATCTGAGTTCTTTCCAGGAGTGGCAGTTGGCATCCTGCCCTCAGGGTACATTTTTTCCCTCCTTCCCCAGAGCTGAATGGTGTTGGACAAAAGAACTCATTTCTGATCTTTTCCATTATAGCTCCTCCCTCATCTGTCACTCTACCTGTCTCTTAGCTCTTCAGGATCTGACCAGATGCATATCCATGAACTGGCTGCTTGGGCTTGCCTTGTTCCAAAAGCTTATGTTTCCAAAACTTCACTGCTTTCACAAGTTGCTACTATATCTTTTTTTTTTTCTTTTCCTTTCTTCCTTCCAAATGTATCGGTTTACGATAGCATTAAGTTTCAATGAATGAATACCTGAATGAGGTTATGATAGTTCTCAAACTGAATAAAGACAGATCATGCAGTGGCCCTTGCACTTGTCCCACTGAAAATATTTCTGATATCATCTTGTCTCCATTTCAAAGAGGTAGGCTAATGTGCATTGAGTTGTGTGGCCTTCTGCATGGGTGTTACACACTTGCCTTTCTCAAAATTAATTATCAACTCAAAGATGAGGATCCAAATAGCCTCTTCCAAGTGATTTTGTACCCTAGAAAAAAATCTTCACTGAAAAATCTACACTGATTAGTGTATTTTGACTGGTCAACAGCATTGGGTAAATGCCTATGGGTAAATCCTGCAACCCCAGCCTGTGGAGCAAAGATACCTCCTAGCCAAACTCAGCCCTCTTTTTTTGGTTCACTTGAATGTCTTTTGAATAAGGCATTGGCCATTTGAAGAAATGCACTGGAAAACTTTAGCGATGGCTTGCTGCAAAGCTTACATATTTATTCTTTAGAAGAAAGAGAACAGTTTAGCAAATTTATAATGTTTGCATTTTAACAGAAGTCTAGATACCAGCCACATTTAAGAAATAAGACTGAAATTCTTCAGTGAGTGTTCATTTTTAAATTGCTCACAAAAGCTTTTCATATACTCTTAATACCTTCTGCTCAAAAGATGATTTCATGATATAACATTTAGGGACATAGCTTAAAAATGCTCTAAAATCAATTTTTTTTTCAAGATGAGCTCTACATTTATGTAGCAGTAGTACGGAATTTCTATCTTTAGCTAAAACTGCATTTCTGAAATGATCTTTTACTGAAGTTACAAAAAGATAATAGAATCAGTCAGTAAATAAATTATCATCTTTGCATGCTTTGCCTTAGAAGCAATAGGTAAATGTGTGACACTTTGAAAGCACTAAAGATTCTTGATACTCATCAGTTTTATTTGTGAGAATTTATAGCTTTGAACATGAAATGAGAAAAATTGGCCATATTTTACTTAAGCCAGAATGATAATTGAAAAAACTATTTCATGGACTCCTCCTGGAATGAAATAGGAAATGGTGAGCATCATCCAAATGTACTAATTTCAAGCATTGTTGTATTGTCATTGATTAGCCCGTATTTGGAAATGGGATCTCTAAAATGTAACATTCTAGGTAGCATCCTGATTACTTTTTATGTTTGAAAACAAATATATCTAATCTTCTAATAGCATTTCGAATTATTGAAGCCACTCATCATAACACGCCAAGTCAACTGGATTTTTTCTTAAATATGCTCTTGTCATTTGGCATCGAGCCCTAAATTGGAACAACCTCTTGTTTTCCCCCTTCTCAAATGAGAGGGATCCCAAGTTAATTCAACTGGTTCCCAGTGATACTGGGGGCATGGGTAGGAGCTAGGGTGGGATTGGGCATAATGCCTTCTCTATCCCCAGTGATCCTTGAATGAGTGGAATACACACAGTGGAATGAGAAAGACCTGAGAGATAGGACCAAGGGGCCAAAACATAAACCAGAGCCATGGAACCATACCACTGTGAGGCACTGGACAAAAATCCTGGTCGAAGACCACAGGATGGAAATACAGAACAAGAGTTTTGAAATGGAGAGAATAACCTAGGAACATGCCTTAATCTCTAGAGCATAATGGGGAGATTTCTGAATTAGGGAGCTAGCAATCTTAGCCTTGGTAGGGTGGGCAGTTGAAGCAGAAGATATGAACACAGTCACCCTGTCAATATTCTGAGAATCGCTTAAACCATGGTCTGGATGGTATATTTTAACCATATTCATGGTTAGTAGCACTAACACCTTCAGTTGAAAGAAAAGAAAAAAGCAAATCTATAGAAATAAATGTCTTTGGGAAGAATAAACATTTTGGGAAAGTAATTTTTTGTGGAAGAGATGAAGTTTCACATTGTGCTTGGACCAGTTAAGCCAAAATCAACTTGAATCTCTTTACAATGAACAGTCTTTGGGGTAGAGCCAGCCTGAGCATTAAAAATGCTTGCAGTTCGGCAAGTTCAGTTTTTATGGGGTGAATTACAGAAGACTGCTCTGTTTCTAAATGGATAAATCAAATTTTCTAAAATAAACATATTTTACTACTTAAGTGGTCATGCTGCTATAAGCCTTACAGTTAAAAGATTATATTTATTAGCCCTCTAGTCAGACTCTTATGTTAACACAAATTTAAACATTCTGCAAAATCTTTCTTATTGGATGAATAAGAGAATTTTCAGCACAGAATCCTGTAAGTACTCTGTCTTTGAAATTAGACTCCCTACCTGAATTTACAAGGCTTCTTATCAAATATGAAAATAGCTTAAAATATAACCAGAGCCTGTCAAGATTTAAAGCCTGTAATTTTTTGTTCCATGCTAGTATTGTATGTAGCCCACTGTCGCTCCTACTATATGTTTGTTGAATGCATGCTTTCTTTATAAAGATTGCTGTATCTCTCATAGGCTTTTTATATCTTTCTTCTACTTTACTTTCCCAGAAGTTTGCGATCCATACAATAGAGTAGCTCCTGCAGTATTTTTTTTCTGCATGTATTTTTGTCTAAAATTATATGCAGTCGAATGTACTTTATTATGCTAGATATTAATTTGTTGCATATCATAGTGAATATCTCCATAGATAGTTCTCTGGTCAAATTCTTGAGCATAACAATACTGAATGCACTGTAGCCCTTTTGGATATATAGAATTTGTCTTTTATGAAATGCCCCTCCTGCCAGAGACAAATTCAGTTTTTCAGATGCCTAGGCACACCCCTTTTGTCCCAATGATATTTGAGATTTGAAGTGTAGAAAAAATATAAACTAAGGAATTGAATTATTGGGGTTCTAGTTTTCAGCTCTGCCACTTCTGATCTGTGGGGCACTGAGTAAGTTAAACAGCCTTGTTGAGTCTTAGTTTCTTCCCCAGAGGAGTAATGAAAATGATATGTACATGTACACATTTCTGAGGTTGCATTACATAATACAGGTCATAGCCTGTATAATACAGGTGTGTAGCTCAGAACCTTGCACAGTCAGAACTAAAATTAACTTATTTACTTTTGAAAGTTCCAAACAGTTCTTTTATTTCCTAACTTCCTATATTAAGTTAGCCCAGGTTAAAAAAAACAAAAACAAAAAGTCTTGGACTCTGCAGGGTTACTCCTTATGACTATTTCCCCCAAAAACATTTTATTTGTATAAGAGATATATGGGTGTTATTGAATCAATGGAAAAGAAAAAAGAAAAATTCACTCCTGTTGTCACCACCCTGAGTAAACCATAGTTAACATCTTATTTATTTTCTCTTAAGAATTTCATGCATTTGTACATTATTATAATTACATTTCAACATTATATTCTAAATTCCATCCATTAGCATAATAACATGAGCACTTACTCATTGTTATTAAAATCCTTTCAATGGCTGCATCATAACTCTGTGTGATCATAACCTAGTTCAATTAACCATTCCTTCATTATTAAGCACTTAGGCTCTTCCTACTGTTGTATTATTCTAAATAAGAATGCCTATTGTGTGTGAAGGTTTTTCACTTTTTTTCATGTTATTTTCTTGGTAAAAATTCCTCAAATTAGAACTTTGGAACCAAAAACTATGTACTTAATTTGTTTTTTTGTGACATAACACAACATAAAATTTACCATTTTAACCATTGTTAAGTGTACAGTTCAGTGACATTAATCATTCACAGTCTTGTGGAATGACCACTCATCTCCACAGCTTATTCATCTTTCCAAAATGAAATTCTGTATCCATTAAATAATAACTTCCCATTCTCTCCTCCACCCAGCACCTGGCAAGTACCATTCTAATTTCTGTCTCTATGAATTTGAGAACTCTATAGATATTTCATATAAGTGGAATCATACACTATCTGTTTTTTTATTACTAGCTTATGTCACTTAGCACAACATCCTCAGGTTTCATTCCTGTGGTAGCATGTGCCAGAATTCTCTTCCTTTTCAAGACCGAATAATATTCCATGGTGTGTATGTACTGCATGTTGTGGAGACATTCATCCACTAATGGATATTTGGATTGTTTCCACCTTTTGACTATTATGAATATGCATCTATGAGTATTGGTATACAAAACTTTCTTCCAGTTTCTGCTTTCAGTTCTTTCCCCAGAAGTGGAATTACTGGATCATATGGTAATTCTTCCTTGTTTTTTGAGTCAGAGCTGTACTGTTTTCCACAGCAGCCATGCCATTTTACTTCCCACCAGCAATTCACAAAGGTTCCATTCTCGCCAGCAGTTTTTATTTTCATTTGTTGTTGTTACTGAATGTCATCCTGTTGCATGTGAAGTGATATTTCTTGTGGTTTTTATTTTCTTTTCCCTAATGATTAGTGATGTTGAGCATCTTTTCCTGTGCTTATTTGGCCATCTGTAGATCTTCTTTGGAGAAATGTCTATTTAAGTCCTTTGACCATTTTTAGTCAGATCATTTGTTTTTTGTTGTTGAGTTGTAGGAGGTCTTTATATAGTCTGGATATTAACCCCTTATCAAATATATGATTTGAAAATATTTGCTCCCATTCATGGGTGGCCTTTTCACTGTTGACAGTGGCCTTTGATACACAAAAGTTTTCATTTTAATGAAGTCTAGTTTATCTGTTTTTTATTTTTGTTGCCTGTACCTCTGATGTCATATTCAGGAAATCATTGCCAAAGCCAATGTCACAAAGCTTTTCCCTATGTTTTCCTCTAAAAGTTTTATGATTTTAGTTCTATGTTTAGAAGAATATGTTTGATCCATCATGAGTTCACTTTTTTTATGAGTGAACTTTTTAAAAAAATTTTTTTATTGTTATGTTAGTCACCATACATTACATCATTTGTTTTTGATGTAGTGTTCCATGATTCATTGTTTATGCATAACACCCAGTGCTCTATGCAGTACGTGCCCTCTTTAATACCCATCACCAGGCTAACCCATCCCCCACCCCCCTCCCCTCTAGAACCCTCAGTTTGTTTTTCAGAGTCTATCGTCTCTCATGGTACATCTCCCCCTCTGATTTCCCCCCCTTCATCCTTCCCCTCCTGCTATCTTCTTCTTCTTTTTTATTCTTAACATATATTGCATTATTTATTTCAGAGGTACAGATCTGTGATTCAGCAGTCTTGCAATTCACATTACTCACTATAGCACGTACCCTCCCCAATGTCTATCACCCAGCCACCCCATCCCTCCCACCCGCCCCGCCTCCAGCAACCCTCAGTTTGTTTCCTGAGATTAAGAATTCCTCATATCAGTGAGGTCATATGATACATGTCTTTCTCTGATTGACTTATTTGACTCAGCATAACACCCTCCAGTTCTATCCACATCGTTGCAAATGGCAAGATCTCATTCCTTTGGATGGCTGCATAATATTCCATTGTGTATATATACCACATCTTCTTTATCCATTCATCTGTCGATGGACATCTTGGCTCTTTCCACAGTTTGGCTATTGTGGACATTGCTGCTATAAACATTGGGGTGCACGTACCTCTTTGGATCCCTACATTTGTATCTTTGGGGTAAATACCCACTAGTGCAGTGCTGGATTGTATGGTAGCTCTATTTTCAAATTTTGAGGAACCTCCATACTGTTTTCCAGAGTGGTTGCACCAGCTTGCATTCCCACCAACAGTGTAGGAGGGTTCCCCCTTCTCCACATCCCCGCCAACATCTGTCGTTTCCTGACTTGTTAATTTTCGCCATTCTGACTGGCATGAGGTGGTATCTCATTGAGGTTTTGATTTGGATTTCCCTGATGCCGAGCGATGTTGAGCTCTTTTTCATGTGTCTATTGGCCATTTGGATGTCTTCTTTGGAAAAAAATGTCTGTTCAATGTCTTCTGCCCATTTCTTGATTCGATCATTTGTTCTTTGGGTGTTGAGTTTGATAAGTTCTTTATAGAGTTTGGATACTAGCCCTTTATCTGATATGTCGTTTGCAAATATCTTCTCCCATTCTGTCGGTTGTCTTTTGGTTTTGTTGACTGTTTCTTTTGCTGTGCAAAAGCTTTTTATCTTGATGAAGTCCCAATAGTTCATTTTTGCCCTTGCTTGCCTTGCCTTTGGCGATGTTTCTAGGAAGAAGTTGCTGTGGCTGAGGTCGAAGAGGTTGCTGCCTGTGTTCTTCTTTAGGATTTTGATGGACTCCTATCTCACATTTAGGTCTTTCAACCGTTTTGACTCTATTTTTGTGTGTGGTGTAAGGAAATGGTCCAGTTTCATTCTTCTGCATGTGGCTGTCCAATTTTCCCAACTCCATTTGTTGAAGAGACTGTCTTTTTTCCACTGGACATTCTTTCCTGCTTTGTCAAAGATGAGTTGACCATAGAGTTGAGGGTCCATTTCTGGGTTCTCGATTCTGTTCCATTGATCTATATGTCTGTTTTTGTGCCAGTACCATGCTGTCTTGATGATGACAGCTTTGTCATAGAGCTGGAAGTCCGGAATTGTGATGCCGCCAGCTTGGCTTTTCTTTTTTAACATTCCACTGGCTATTCAGGGTCTTTTCTGGTTCCATATAAAAATTTTAGGATTATTTGCTCCATTTCTTTGAAGAAAGTGGATGGTATTTTGATGGGGATTGCATTGAATGTGTAGATTGCTCTAGGTAGCATTGATATCTTCACAATATTTGTTCTTCCAATCCCAGAGCATGGAACGTTTTTCCATTTCTTTGTGTCTTCCTCAATTTCTTTCATGAGTATTTTATAGTTTTCTGAGTACAGATCCTTTGCCTCTTTAGTTAAATTTATTCCTAGGTATCTTATGGTTTTGGGTGCAATTGTAAATGGGATCGACTCCTTAATTTCACTTTCTTTTGTCTTGTTGTTGGTGTATAGGAATGCCACTAATTTCTGTGCATTGATTTTATATCCTGCCACTTTACTGAACTCCTGTATGAGTTCTAGCAGTTTTGGGGTGGAGTCTTTTGGGTTTTCCACATAAAGTATCATATCCTCTGCAAACAGTGAGAGTTTGAGTTCTTCTTTGCCGATTTGGATGCCTTTTATTTCTTTTTGTTGTCTGATTGCTGTGGCTAGGACTTCTAATACTATGTTGAATAGCAGTGGTGATAGTAGACATCCCTGCCACGTTCCTGACCTTAAGGGGAAAGCTCTCAGTTTTTTCCCATTGAGAATGATATTCGCTGTGGGTGTTTTTTACGATATTGAGGTATGTACCCTCTATCCCTATACTCTGAAGAGTTTTGATCAAGAAAGGATGCTGTACTTTGTCAAATGCTTTTTCTGCATCTATTGAGAGGATCATATGATTCGTGTTCTTTCTTTCGTTAATGTATTGTATCACGTTGATTGATTTGCGGATGTTGAACCCACCTTGCAGCCCAGGGATAAATCGCACTTGGTCATGGTGAATAATCCTTTTAGTGTACTGTTGGATCCTATTGGCTAGTATTTTGGTGAGAATTTTTGCATCCATGTTCATCAAGGATATTGTCTGTAATTCTCCTTTTTGATGGGGTCTTTGTCTGGTTTTGGGATCAAGGTAATGGTGACTTCATAGAACGAGTTTGGAAGTTTTCCTTCCATTTCTATTTTTTGGAACAGTTTCAGGAGAATACGTATTAATTCTTCTTTAAATGTTTGGTAGAATTCCCCTGGGAAACCATCTGGCCCTGGGCTTTTCTTTGTTGGGAGATTTTTAAGGACTGCTTCAATTTCCTTAAGGGTTATAGGTCTGCTCAGGTTTTCTACTTCTTCCTGGTTTAGTTTTAGTAGTTGATACATCTCTAGGAATGCATCCATTTCTTCCAGGTTATCTAATTTGCTGGCATAGAGTTGCTCATAATATGTTTGTATTTCTTTGGTGTTGGTTGTGATCTCTCCTCTTTCATTCATGATTTTGTTGATTTGGGTCATTTCTCTTTTCTTTTTAATAAGTCTGGCCAGGGGTTTATCAATCTTGTTAATTCTTTCAAAGAACCAGCTCCGAGTTTTGTTGATCTGTTCTACTGTTCTTTTGGTTTCTCTTTCATTGATTTCTGCTCTGATCTTTATTATTTCTCTTCTCCTGCTGGGTTTAGGCTTTATTTGCTGTTTTTTCTCCAGCTCCTTTAGGTGTAGGGTTAGGTTGTGTATTTGAGACCTTTCTTGTTTCTTGAGAAAGGCTTGTATTGCTATATACTTTCCTCTCAGGACTGCCTTTGCTGTATCCCAAAGATTTTGAACAGTTGTGTTTTCATTTTCATTGGTTTCCATGAATTTTTTTAATTCTTCTTTAATTTCTTGGTTGACCCATTCATTCTTTAGTAGGATGCTCTTTAGCCTCCATGTATTTGAGTTCTTTCCGACTTTCCTCTTGTGGTTGAGTTCTAGTTTCAAAGCATTGTGGTCTGAAAATATGCAGGGAATGATCCCAGTCTTTTGGTACCGGTTGAGACCTGATTTGTGACCTAGGATGTGATCAATTCTGGAGAATGTTCCATGGGTACTAGAGAAGAATGTGTATTCCGTTGCTTTGGGATGGAATGTTCTGAATATGTCTGTGAAGTCCATTTGGTCCAGTGTGTCATTTAAAGTCTTTATTTCCTTGTTGATCTTTTGCTTAGATGATTTGTTCATTTCAGTGAGGGGTGTGTTAAAGTCCCCCACTATTATTGTATTGTTGTCAATGTGTTTCTTTGCTTTTGTTAATAATTGGCTTATATAAGTGGCTGCTCCCATGTTAGGGGCATCGATATTTACATCTGTTAGATCTTCTTGTTGGATAGACCCTTTAAGTAGGATATAGTGTCCTTCCTTATTACAGTCTTTGGCTTAAAATCTAATTTGTCTGATATAAGGATTGGCACCCAGCTTTCTTTTGGTGTCCATTAGCATGGTAAATTGTTTTCCATCCCCCCCACTTTCAATCTGGGGGTGTCTTTGGGTCTAAAATGAGTCTCTTGCAGACAGCATATTGATGGGTCTTGTTTTTTATCCAATCTGATAGCCTGTGTCTTTTGATTGGGGCATTTAGCCCATTTACATTCAGTGTAACTATTGAAAGATATGAATTTAGTGCTATTATATTGCCTGTAAGGTGACTGTTAACTGTATCTTGTCTGTGTTCCTTTCTGGTCTATGTTGCTTTTAGGCTCTCTCTTTGCTTAGAGGACCCCTTTCAATATTTCTTGTAGGGCTGGTTTCATGTTTGCAAATTCCTTTAGTTTTTGTTTGTCCTGGAAGCTTTTTATCTCTCCTTCTATTTTCACGACAGCCTAGCTGGATATAGTATTCTTGGCTGCATATTTTTCTCGTTTAGTGCTCTGAAGATATCATGCCAGTCCTTTCTGGCCTGCCAGGTCTCTGTGGATAGATCTGCTGCCAATCTAATGTTTCTACCATTGTAGGTTACAGATCTCTTCTCCCGAGCTGCTTTCAGGATTTTCTCTTTGTCTCTGAGACTTGTAAGTTTCACTATTAGATGTCTGGGTGTTGACCTATTTTTGTTGATTTTGAGAGGGGTTCTCTGTGCCTCCTGGATTTTGATGCCTGTTTCCTTCCCCAATTTAGGGAAGTTCTCTGCTATAATTTGCTCCAATATACCTTCTGCCCCTCTCCCTCTTTCTTCTTCTTCTGGGATCCCAATTATTCTAATATTATTTCATGTTATGGTATCACATATCTCTCGAATTTTGCCCTCGTGATCTAGTAGTTGTTTATCTCTCTTTTTCTCAGCCTCTTTATTTTCCATCATTTGGTCTTCTATATCACTGATTCTCTCTTCTGCCTCATTTATCCTAGCAGTTAGTGCCCCCATTTTTGATTGCACCTCATTAGTAGCCTTTTTGATTTCGACTTGGTTAGATTTTCGTTCTTTTATTTCTCCAGAAAGGTTTCTCTAATACCTTCCATGCTTTTTTCAAGCCCAGCTAGTACCTTTAAAGTCATGATTCTGAACTCTAGGTCCGACATTGTACTAATGTCCGTATTGATTAGGTCCCTGGCAGTTGGTACTACCTCTTGTTCTTTTTGTTGAGGTGATTTTTTTCTGTCTTGTCATTTTTCTCTTCCAGAAAGTGGTCGCTTTTCTGTTCAGAGAGTTGTTGCTATCCTTTTCTTCGATCCCTGTTGAGTTTGTAGGTGTTCAGAATGGTTTGATCCCTATCCGGCTGAATTCCTGAGACCAGACGAAATCCAGGTCTCCTACTCCTCCACCATCTTCTCCGCCCCCAAAACGACTATTTGTAACACACGCTCTATGCTTTTGACAATGACATTGAAGCCTCCTCAGCTGGGCTGAATGAGAATGTGCCTTGGCTGTGGATTATTGTGGTGTTGTTGGTGGGTGATGGAGATGGTGGTGGTGGGGAAGAGGAGGAGGAGGAGAGGAGTAGTTGTTGTTGATGGGTAACAGTCGCCAGGACTATGGTGACTATGGCGCTTGACTCACAAGGCTACGCTTGGTACAACTCACAAAAGAGAGAGAGAGGGAGAGAGAGAGGAAGCGAGAGGGAGAGGGAGACTCTCGCACGGGGAGCTTAATGAGTGAACTTTTATATATGGTATAAGCTAAAGGGTCCAGCTTCATTATTTTGTATATGGATATAAAGTTTTACCAATACTATTTGTTGAAAACACCATTTTCTCTCTTGAGTGGTCTTGGCACCCTTGCTGAATGAAAATCATTTGACCATATATGTGAGGGTTTATTTCTAGACTGTTCTATTCTGTCAGTCTCTGTTTCTCTATGCCAGTACCACACTGTTTTAATTATTGCAGCTTTGTACTGATTTTTGAAATTAGGAAGTGTGAGACTTCCAACTTTATTTTTCTTTTTAAAGTATACTTTTTTTAACCTGAATTTTCTATATAGATATATGCACATTCATTTCCAACTAAATCTAAAGAACCAAATATGGTTTTTTTCTACTTTCCGAAGGGAGAATAAATGAATTTTACATCCTGGTGGATCAATGCTCTCTTTTCCCTGTGACTTAATTTTTTTTTATTTTAAACTTTTTCTTTTGAAGTAATTTTGGACTGATAAAATAGTTGCAAAAATAATACAGAAGTTTTTTTGTACCATCCAACCTGATTCTCCTAATGTTAATGTCTTATATAACCATAATTCAATTAAGTGAACCAGAAAATTGATACTGGCATAACACTATTAGCTAAATATAGAACTTATTCAAATTTCATCAGTTTTTCTGCCAATGCAAGATCTAATCTGAAATCCCACGTTTTCTCTTCTTAATTGGTAAAAACCTTCGGAGGGGGAGGATAACTCTGAGACCACACAAATATACTATTTTTCCTCCAGCTATTGCCCGCTAATTTTGGCATTCATTAGTGGATCTTGCCTACAACAATTGTTACCATGGTTTTGCCCATTGATGATTTTTTTCTCTCATTTCTCTCATTCCTCTATGTTTATTGATTAAACTTCTTTCAAAAGGAAGAACTATCCTTCTTCATCATTTATTTAGACATATTTTTAATCCTTTTAATTACAGTTAGTCAAATTTATTCCTATTTGATTTCTTCCAGGTTTTCACAATAGTATTCAATATTATAATGAAAATGTTTTGTTTGTTTAGTGGGCCAACATGTCACCTTCTCAGGAGACTGTCTCTGACTACCCTTTCTAAGTTAGAATCCCCCCAACTCTTCTGTATTTTACAAACTGAGAACTATGATAGAGATTATCAAGGGATGATAACTTAGAGGGGATAGTCACAGACAGCCTTCTGAGACAGTAGCATTTTTGCTGAGACCAGGAGTAAGGAGCCAGGCAGAGAAAAAAAGTGGAGGGAAGAGTGTCCCTGCAGAGGGAATAGTATACTCAAAGTCCTGAGACAGCAAAGAGATTGGTATAGTCAGGAAACTCAAGGAAGGCCAGTATGGCTGGTGCATAGGGGGCAAGGCAGAGATGCTTGGGAGACGAAATTGGGTGGGTAAGCAGTGGCCACATCAGAGTCTTGGTTACTTTGTTAAGAAGGATGGATTTTATGCTAGAGATGGCAGAATGCCACTAGACACTTTTCAGAGGACAGTTTTGTTTGGGCATTATCCATTATGTTGTTTACTTCCTGTAATACTTTCCTAGGGCTGCCGTAACAAAGTATCACAAAATCAGAGGCTTAAAAGAACAGAAACTTACTCTTCCACTGTTCTGGAGGCTAGAAGTCCAAAATCATGGTGTCGGCAGCAGCGTGCTCCCTTCAAAGCCTCTAATCCTCTAGGGGAGGAAGCTTCTTTGCCTCTTCTTAGCTTCTGATGGCTGTAGGCATTCTTTGGCTTGTAGTAACATAATTCCCATCTCTGCCACTATCTTCACTTGGCTGACTTTTCCCTCTGTGTCTCGCTATCTTCATAGGATAGTCCTACCCCTGTGTTTCCCTGTGTCTGTCTCCTCTTATAAGGACACCAGTCATATTGGATTAAGGGCCCACTCTATTCTAGTAGGGCATCTTACCCAGTTACATCGGCAAAGATCCTATTTCCCAATTAAGGTCACGTTCTAAGGTACTTAGATTTCAGCATATCTTTTGAGAGAACATAATTTAACCCATAACTCTCTCTATATGTATTGTTTTACTTTTGCACATCAACCTATATGGTAGGCTTTTGGGTAATTTTCAAAACCTTTCTTATTGTTAAATGTCCCCTCTTTAAGTAGCTTGTTCTTATTTTATCAATGTGATAATTTCATATATCTTTTGCTTAGGAGATAAATTAGAATTGTTTTTATAATGGATTTTTATAGTTGGGACCATTTGCCCTATGTCTAGTTTTGCCTTGTTTTGAGTTAGAATGTGTATTTTTTCATACATTTGTGAAATGTGTATAATTTCATGATTTTTTTTATTTTTTAAAGATTTTATTTATTTGACAGAGAGAGACCAGTGAGAGAGGGAACACAAGCAGGGGGAGGGGGAGAGGGAGAAGCAGATTCCCCGCAGAGCAGGGAGCCTGATGTGGGGGCTAGATCCCAGGACCCTGGGATCATGACCTGAGCCAAAGGCAGACGCTTAATGACTGAGCCATCCAGGCGCCCCAATTTCATGATTTTTTATTTGACATTTATTCTTTGATCAGTCAGAACACTAGAATTTTTCTTGTTATTATGAGTAACTTTTTATTTATTTATTTATTTAATATTTTTAAGGTTTTTATTTCAATTCCAGTTGGTTAAGATACCATGTAATATTAGTTTCAGGTGTACAATATAATGATTCAACATTTCCTTATAATACCAAGTGCTCATCACAACAAGTGCACTCCTTAATCCCCATCACCTATTTAACCTATTAAACCTATTTAACCCATCTGACCCCACCCACCTCCTCTCTGGTAACCATCAGTTTGTTCTCTATAGTTAAGAGTATATTTCTTGGTTTGTCTCTCTCTCTCTCTCTTTTTTTCCCCTTTGGTCATTTGTTTTGTTTCTTAAATTCTGCATATAATTGAAATCATACAGTATTTGTATTTCTTTGACTGATTTACGTTGCTTAGGAATAATACTGTCTAGCTCCATTCATGTCATTGCAAATGGCAAGATTTCATTCCTTTTATGTCTGAGTAATATTCCGTTGTGTGTGTGTGTGTGTGTGTGTGTGTGTGTATCACATCTTCTTTACCCACTCAGTTGATGGACACTTGGGCTGTTGCCATAATTTGGCTATTGTAGATAACGCTACTGTAAACATCAGGGTGCAAGAGTGGTTCAATATTTGCAAATCAATTGACATTTATTTATAAATGTAAAAGAAATGTTTAACGTTCGAGAAAATTCAGAAAGGCTCAAAGAGAAAACAATTTTCCATACATCTATGACTCACTGGTGACTGCTTCTAACATTTGGTTTATTTACTTTCAGGCTTTTTTTCCTCCAAATATTTTGACCATATTAATTGGATCTCTGTGTACAATTTACAGGATCTCATTTTTCTTGACATTATGATCTCAGCATGTTATTGAACACACTTTGTAAATATTTTTAGACTGCCAAATGCATTATCATGTAGATATACTCTAATAAAAGAGTCAGAGAATGATGGCCCACAGGCTAAATCCAGCCTACTTTTGTTTTTTGTGAATAAAGTTTTATGGGAACACAGCTACACTCATTTGTTTGCGTATTGTGTGTGGCTGCTTTTATGCTACACTGGCAGAGTTGAGAAGTTGTATTAGACACTGTGTAGACCCAAAATCCTGAAATATTTATTATTCATCACTTTACAGAACAAGTCTGCCAACCTCTGCTCTAATACACTTCACTATTCCTTGAGTTTGAACTTTAGGTAGTTTACCTTTTTGCTTTAATATATAAGATGGCAATAAAATTTTGTCTATTGTAGTTTTTCTTTATCTTGAGCTTTCTTAGACCAAAGTTTTGGATACCCTTAGGATAGTCATTCATTAATTCATGTATTCATTCCTTCCTTCCTTCATTCAACAAAAATATTCAACTAGTGCTGTGTTAGTTTCTGGGAATACACTTATGAACAAGATACAGGTGGCTCTTATTTTCGTGGGGTTTACAATTAGGTAAGGACAACAAATATATTAAAATATGCTAAGCATTTTGATAAACATTTGATAAGCATTTTGATAAGCATTCTGTTTAATGAGATTATCACATTAAATAAAGAATGAATGAAGAATGGAAATCAGTCAGCAGGCTGAGGAGTGGCATTGGCCACAGGAACAGAGTCTCAGGGAGAAGGAACAGAATGTTTGAAGATTCAAAGAGGAAAAGACTCGGAGAAGTATAAGGACCATGAAGTCACAGAATTCTGGCTGGCTAAAGCAGCAGAAGTAAGGGGGAGATAGAGCTAGAGAAGTTGAAGGACTGGGTTTTAAAGTTTTTTTTTTAAACCATGGTAACTATGTTTAATTCTAAGGGTATAAGAAACTACTGAGGCAGATTTGTTCACTACTTGGGCTGGAAAATGGAGAATGTTTTGGAGAAGATGAAGAGTTGATGCAGAAATACCCGTTAAGAGTTCAGGCCAGAGAAGATGGAGCTTATACTAAGCTTGATTGTTGTGGGTCTGGTGGAGACAGAAGGAAGAGAAGATTATCCGAGAGATATTTTGGAGGTTGGATTGCCAAGATTTTCTGCTAACTAGTAGTGGGCTTGTGAAACTGGGTGGACTTCAGTGTCATTCACTGAGACAGAGAGCATTGGAGAAGTTGGGAGTGGGGATGCTGAGTTTGAGATGGCTGAAAGGTGAACAAAAATAAATGTCAAATGAGAGGTGGACCAGCCCGGGCCTGATGACCCATAACTGGGGCAAGAGTGCAGTGTTGATACATATTCTGACATCTGTGGCTGACAGGTGACCAGAGACCTTGTGGGAGTCAGTGAGTTCACCTGAACATAGAGTGTAGTATGAAGTGAAAATGATGGCCTGGGATAAAGGCCCAAGGAATGCCACCACTTTTGTCAGAGAGAGGAAGTAGAGCTATAAATGGTAGATTATTAAAAGACTGACAACACCAATGGGAGTAAATCAGAAGAATAATATCATACATCAAAGAGCAGGGAATTTTAGAAAGGAAGGAGTGGCCAACAGTGACAAATGCTGCTGAGACTCACGGAAACAAAATAGTGGAAATGTGATTATTGGTTTGATTGAAATGAATGGTCTTTAGTGACATGTACGAAATTAGTTCAGTAGAGCTACAATATAGAAATGATTTGGAGGTAGTTGGGTTAAGTCAGAGGTTGAAGATAGAGAATAGGAAGTGTGGATGATTTAAGAGGCTTGTGAAGGATAGATAAGGTAGAAGCTCAAGGGAGAGGTGTGGCTAAGTAAGAGTTTTCTTTTTGGTCTGTTTGCTTGATTTTTAAGAAAGAAAAAGCTTAATCTTTTACATGTTTCAAATTTTCTTCTCAAACATTGTTACTAATTTATGCTTCTACCAATGGCATATGAAAGTGTTTGCCTACTCAGGGCTAACTAGAATAGAACATTACCATTTGTAGTAGAATTTAAGCTCTCCTGGAGCAGAGATTTTTTTTTTTAATCTCTTTTGTTTTTTGCTATATACCCAGTGAACAGAGCTTGGCACATAGCAGGTGCTCAACATATCTGTGGAATGAATGAACGAATGAATGACACATCTTTGTTAAATTGTGATGTGTAAATGATATCTCATTATTCCTGAAGTGTGGAAGTCTTTGTTAACTAGTAATCTCAAAAAACAAAGAAAAACAAAAAACCCTAGGAATTTCATGCATAGAGATCCCTGTTAAGCCAAGAACTCCTCAATGGAAAGAGCTATGATTTGTTAATCCATGGATCTCCATCATCTTGTATAGTTTAGCACTTTGTAGACTCCCAAACATATCTGTATGGAATTTTTTGCCTTCCATATGGGGGGAAGGAAGAGAACTCAAGTAACTTAAGCTAGAGTCCTAGAAACATTGAGCAGCAAATTTGGATTTACTAAACCAAAAGGAATTGTTTTTTCCTTTAAAAATAATCCTGGGGGTGCCTAGGTGGCTCAGTCAGTTAAGTGTCTGACTCTTGGTTTCTGCTCAGGTCATGATCTTGGGGATCCTGGCAGTGAGATCCAGCCCCACGTGGGGCTCCATACTCAGTGCAGGGTCTTCTTAAGATTCTCTTCCTCTCCCTCTGCCCCTCCCCCCCAACTCTCTCTAAAATAAATAAATAAATCTTTAATAAATAAATAAATACATAATTGTGCATGGAGATTAGAATCTGGTGGTCTTCACTTGACTGTGGCCATCTCATTTTCTTCATTATGAGGTTACCCCAGTACTGGAATTCCAGCTGGTAATGGAGAGAGTGCTATATAATGATCTCAAAATAATTAACATGTTGCTCTCAGAATTTTATAGAACAACACAGGAAGAGAATGACAAAGTTAGGAATATAGAAAAATAGCAACTGAGTACTGATACAGTATAGTAGAGGACTGGCTCAGAAAGAAAAGGGGCAAAGTTACGTGTGAATTGTAAAATGCTTAACGTAGTCCTGTTACTCATGCTGACAAACTGCTATCCCAGCTGCAGATTACCTCAGATTAACAAACACTGGGCTACAAACTATTAAAGAGATACAAGTGACATTTTCAGCAAAAAGCTCAGGACCATTGATACTAGTTTCTTGTAGGGGCATTCTATTTACAGTGCAATGCAGACCATTTTAGGAGAGAAATGCTGCTTTAGAACAAAAAGATGCACAACTATTGGAGGCTAAATGGTCAAGTATCTCAATCTGCAGACTTTGCTAGATGAAAAAAATATGCTGGGCGAAATATTATTGAGTATCCATCTTCCTTTTCTTCTTTACAAAAAAGATATACTGTAACAGCTTATTTAAGGCTCAATGCAAAATGAAAAACCTCTTTGCAGTCCTATCACATAAATTTTAAGAACAGTCTACTGTTTCCACACACATAATCACAAACCTGGACTGTAATTGAGATATTTATTTATTTATAGTATATTTGTGTTCTGCATCTGCTGTGGCTGTGCCTCTGCAGGCAGAGTGAAGCAGAGTGTTGCAGATTTAATTATGGTGGTAAGGTGGGTATAATCAGGCTACAATGCCTCACATTTCATCTTTTTCTTAGATCTCTGCCTCACCTGATTCACCATGCCTCAGGAAAGTGATTAATAATTCAGTCTTCACCACTTATGAAGTGGGGATTGATTAGGGTATGAATTGATTAAAATTTATAGCTACAAATCATCCATTTAATTAGTTTCTCAGTTTTGAAAAATAATGTAATGATTATCTTATTAATTTCAATGATCACTGGATTGTTCTCTTATACCAGCTTTGTCAATGAATTGTTTAGACTAGGCTCGGATGTCTGCAATGATGGAGATCTCATTTGCTCATGGGAAAGTCCATTCTAGCTCTTGAGCAGTCTATTTGAAAGTTTTTCCTGGTAGTGACCCGAAATCACTTCTCTTGAGCGTACATTTTGTGATTGTTATTCCAACCATTGCAGCCATACAAGGTATTATTTATTTGTGAAGATACAAATTACAATTCATGTAAGTATTTTCTTCTTGGGGCATGCCTCTATAACTTAAGTCATTTCTCAGTTGATTTGACTTCAAGATACCTCAATATCCCAGTCACTATTTTATCAGTATTTCTCTTAAAATGTAGATTCCACAGGAGAATTCATTACTCTGGCTATGGCCTGATCAACACAGAAAAGAGCTCTGCTATCATTTCTTATGTTTTAGATGCACTATTAATTTAGCTCAAGATTACATGTGCTTTTGATAATCACATCAATTTATTGATCCAAGTGGAATGTACTGACAACTATCCTTTTTCAGATAAGCTAAGCCATGTCTCTCCCATTCTGTATCTAATTTATTTATTGGCTATGATGATAGAAATTACATTTAACCTTATTTAATTTTAACTTCTAAGATCCAGCCTATTTCTGCATTCTTTTAACATATGCTTTGATCTTTTTCTCTCATCTAGTCTACTTATCTCTGACAGTTTCCTGCCACCTGCAGATTTGAAGCATAGAACTCTATATCACCCAATTCATTGATTGATATATTAAATCTCAGCATTCCCTCTAGGTGGGCACCATTTCATTAATCAAACTCTTTGGATAAGGTCATTCAACCAATTTCAAATCTGTAAATATCACACTGCAGATAAGAGCAGGGTGCAGGGGTTGAAAAGTCAGAGATAGCAGACATGATTCCCAAACCTACCACATCAAAGATTTAATATTGTAATTACCCTTGCTAAATTATGCAATTATGGTTTTCTTACCTTTAAAAGGATATAACATCTGCTTCTTTTAGATGGAATGAATTGTGTAAGTTGCTTAACATAATGCTTGGCACATAATAAGTACTCAGTTAATACTGGCCCTCTTCGCCATTGTGTTATTTAGGTAAATACTAGATGAAATAACAACCTCAAGATTTTTGTGCTGTACAGCCATCTAATGTGGGCTGTTCTGGTTGGCAGGTGGCTTTCTTCCATGTTGTGATTCAGGCACCCAGGTTCTTTTCATCTGGGAGCTCCATCATGTCTTGAAATCTCAGTGTCTTCTTAATCTACGTGGAAGAACATGAAATAAGGGTGGAGAAGGCATACCCACTTCATAACTACCATCTCTTAGAAGTGAAGTGACATCAGCTCACATTCCATTGAGGAGAACTAATCACATAGCCTCACCAAGCTGCAAGGAGGGCTCAGGAAATGTGGTCCCTGGCTGGGTGGCCACTTCCTAGTGTTAGCTCAGTACTTGGGAAATGAGAGCACACACGCTGTTCACCACCTCTGCCACAATTGCCATAGTCACTGTCATCAGTATTCCCTCATTAAACCACATGTGGCTCATGGCCTTCTGACAAGTCAGCAACAATGACAAAAGAACTATCGGACATTTCACCATTTCCTCTCTACATACTAAAAGGTTTTGAAGCATCATAAAATTATAATAAAAACCCAGCTCTTTCCCATCTTGCAAGATGGCGGGCGAAAAAGCTGAGAAGCCGGATACTAAGGAGAAGAAACCTGAAGCTAAGAAGGCTGATGCCGGTGGCAAGGCTAAGAAGGGTAAACCCAAGGCTAAAATGCCAAAGAAGGGGAAGCCCCACTGCAGCCAAAACCCTGTCCTTGTCAGAGGAATTGGCAGATATTCCGCATCGGCTATGTATTCCAGAAAGGCCATGTACGAGAGGAAGTATTCGGCAGCTAAGTCCAGGGTTGAAAAGAAAAAGAAGGAGAAAGTTCTTGCTACTGTCACATAACCAGTTGGTGGTGACAAGAACGGTGGTACCCGAGTGGTTAAACTTCGCAAAATGCCTAGGTATCACCCTACTGAAGATGTGCCTAGAAAGCTGTTGAGCCACGGCAAAAAACCTTTCAGTTAGCACGTGAGAAAACTGTGAGCTAGTATCACCCCCGGGGCCATTTTGATCATCCTCACTGGGCGCCACAGAGCAAGAGGGTCGTTTTCCTGAAGCAACTGAGCAGTGGCTTGCTACTTGTGACCAGACCTCTGTCCCCAATCGAGTTCCTCTGCATAGAACACACCAGAAATTCGTCATTGCTACTTCTACCAAAATTGATAACAGCAGTGTGAAAATCCCCAAACATCTCACTGATGCTTACTTCAAGAAGAAGAAGCTGCGTAAGCCCAGACACCAGGAGGGTGAGATCTTCGACACCGAGAAAGAGAAATATGAGATTACAGAGCAGCGCAAGGTTGATCAGAAAGCTGCAAATTCTGCCAAAAATCAAAGCTGTTCCTCAGCTTCAGGGCTACCTCCGCTCTGTGTTTTCTCTCACAAATGGAGTTTACCCTCACAAATTGGTGTTCTAAATTTCTTACAAAGAACGTAATTAAATTACTGATCCATTAAAAAAATTATAATAAAAACCCAGAAAATGAGGCACCTGGGTGGCTCAGTCATTGGGCATCTGCCTTCAGCTCGGGTCATGATCCCAGGGTCCTGGGATCGAGCCCCCATCGGGCTCCCTGCTCATCGGACAGCTTGCTTCTCCCTCTCCCTCTGCCTGCCACTCTGCCTACTTGTGCTCTCTCTCTGTGCTCTCTGTCAAATAAATAAATAAAATTAAAAAACAAACAAACAAACCCAGAAAAGAGCCTGATAGATAATTCAGGCATATACTCCCTGACAGGCTTGGAGTTGTCCTGAATTTCAGCAACTGGCTGAAGGTCTCATAGCCTAGTTGTAGTGATAGGCAAAAGGATGATAATTTGGCCAGTGGCACCTCAGTCTTATGCACAGAGAGAACTTCATTTGATGTATAGTTGAACAAAACCCCAAATCCTTTTAATCTAAATTGTTAATTTAAAATAACTTCCTAGGGGCGCCTGGGTGGCTCATTCGGTTGAGCGTCCAACTCTTGGTTTCAGCTCAGGTCATGATCTCAAAGGTCATGGGATAGAGCCCCTCATTGGGCTCCATGTTCAGCCAGGAGTCTGCTTGAAATTCTCTCTCTCCCTCTCCCTCTGCCCCTCCCCCCCCTCAGATAAGTAAATCTTTAAAAAAATAAAATAAAATAACTTTCTATATCTATTAGTTGCCTTCCCTATCTTAGTATATACCTTTAATTCTTTTCCACATTTTAGGATATTAAAATTCTTCCACAGCCATCATCGTAACCATTTATAACCACCAATTGTTTTCTTATGTTTTTTCATATATATATATTCATGTAGGATTTAGAATACACAGAAATGTACAAAGAAAAAAGCAAATCACTGCCAATAATCCTCAGCTGAAGATAATAATAGTTTACATTTTGGTGCATTTCTAATATTTTTCCCATTAATTGCTATTAATTGTTATTAATGGCTATGTTACATTACATTATTTGGTAAGTATATAAATATATCTTGGTTCATTCAGGCATTCCTATTATTGGATGCATATCCATATGATTGCTGTTGCATGTGCGCCAGTACACTATGGTGCAGTCTTAATGAGCTAACTGATCTTTCAATCTTGCACACTTATTTACTTTGCATAATTGTTAATTGAGGGTACTTATATTAGGTGACATGAACTGAGCGTGATTAATTATAAAGTACTGAGCTGTACTAAAGGCATGTGCTTAACATGTTTTTGCCTGATGCCTGCTGCCCCAAACATTGTTTCTGTAATTGTTTTGATGTAAACGTTAGCTGAATGGCCCTAGGGAGTGCTGTGCTGTAAACTACTAAGGGTTAAAAATAGGATCAAAGGCCGGCCAGATAAGGAATAAAGTCACAAAGAATTAACATGTAACTAAGTAGTGTGCTCAGAGAAGGGAGAAGGAAGGTGGTGGGGGGGGTGGCTGGACCATATGTTTGGACTTGGTGTTGGTACATAAGAAGTGAGCTTCATTTGACAGAATCCCCTCCTTCTCAGTGTATTCACTGCCTTGCTTCTTCCTCACACTCAGCAAAATCCTCCTAAGCCCAAGACCTAAAACATGCATCTCTGTGATGGGTGGAATTCTAAAAGTGCCTCCCCGTCACACTTCCTGCCCTCTGGTTACTCAGTCAAACACTAATGGAGATACTGCTTGAAAGAACTTTCCCAGTGGAATTAAAATTACTAATCATCTGACCTTAAAATAAGAAGTTGATGTTGGATTATATGGGTGACCCCAGTGTAATCACATGAATCTCTAAAAGCAACATAAAAAAGGCAGAAGAGTTATTCAGGAAGATATAGTAGGAGAGATGAGGCAGAAGGGGAGCTCAGAGAAATTCAAAGCTTGAGGAGGGCATGACCCATCAATTGCTTACTTTGAAGATGGAGGAAGGGAGTCAAGGAAAGCAGGTAGCCTCTAGAAGCTGAGAATAACCCCCAGATTATACCCTTCATAGAAACAGGGACTTCAGTCCTGCAACTCCAGGGAACTGAGCTCTGTCAATAACCAGAAGGAAGGAGCTTGGGAACAGATTCTTCCCTATAACCTCAAGGAGGAAACAGAGCTCTGCGCAGCAGATACCTTGCTTTTGACTTTGTGAATCCCGGAATAGAAAACCAGCAGATCCAGACTGTGCTTCATTTTCTGATTAAACAACTGTGGGCCAGTCACTGGATATGTTCTTAAGCCATTACATTTGGGTTAATTTGTTATAGCAACGATAGAAAGCCAATACAGTTCCAGTCACATTTAAGCATAAGTCCCATGCCAAGTACTCATACCTTTGCCTATACTCCCCTCTGTGTCTAAAATGCTCTTCTTCCCATTCCTCTAGGGAGTCCCTATTTAACCTTCCAAATGACTGTGCCACCTCTTTCAGGACGCTTTCCTTGATTTGGTTTGTTATGATGTAGATGCTCCTGCTCTGTGCTGCCATAACCATACCTCTAGCATTGAATTCATATGCTGTTCATTATTGGTTTACTTCTCTGTGTTCCTCTTCAAAAACCTTAAATAAGTCTTTTGATAAGGGTTCATATCTTGTCTGACTTTGCATCTTCAGTGACTGTTACAGTGCCTGGCACCTATTGTCATACAGAACAGATTGACAACACAGCGATTGAAGGAGTAGTGGTTCTCAGGCTAAGGCCATTAACTGGACCAAAATGTTTCATCACAAAAATTGGATAACTATTTCCTTTTTGCCAATTTATAGAAAAGGTACCGTGATTGAAAATTTCCAATTTTAAATTCGATCCTAATAAACTATTTTTCAGACTTTTACCACTTGCTTTTGCTTGCCTTCTGGGAAGAGCTAATTCAGAAAACAATAAGAGAAGGGTAAATTATCAACAATTCAAAAACTTAGGAAAGAGGGCCCCTGGGTGGCTCAGATGGTTAAGCGTCTGCCTTTGACTCAGGTCATGATCCCAGGATCCTGGGATTGAGTCCCACATCAGGCTCCCTGCTCAGTGCAGAGCCTGCTTCTCCCTCTCCCTCTGCCATTCCCTCTGCTTGTGCTCTTCTATCTCTCTGTCAAATAAATAAATAAATTTTTTAAAAAAAATACAAAAACTTAGGAAAGAAAAGGCAATCAATATTGCTTTTAAAAAAGTATTTTTTCATGAACTCATGTTTATAGTTGTGAATTCATATTATATACATATAACTTAGTCCTGTATTACCAGTTGGTGAAATTATTTCTATGTCACATGACACAAATATTGCACAGGATTTTATTTTGGATTTCATCATGTGCTATAAATAGCATACTGACTTCTTTGCACTCCATTTCCTGAATCAGGTGAAGGGTTTGTGTTCTCTGAATTCATGAATTTGGAGTAATTTTTTAATGGTTTGCTCACTTTTGTTTAACATGATGCACAGCAGAAAAGAATCTGGCTAATGTTTGAGATAAAGAGGTTCATTAGATCTCATGTTTGTTCCCAGACCTACCTAATATATGCATATGAGGCCCTACTTTCTTATAGTGTTATTATTAGTGAATTTTGTCACATGCCACCTACCACTTGTTCTAAGACAAAGCAGCACTTTTAAAACAGTTCATTAGAATATTCTGCAGTAGTCTGGGACTAGAAGTAATACATATCCAATAAGAACTCCTAAGGGCATTTCAGCAGGCGGAATGCAGAATGATCAGCAGATGATTTGACTAGAATCTCTGCCAAAACCTCCACTTTTGTGAAAAGGGCCTTTGGGAGTCATGATAATGAGGTGTGGTTAGAATTTTGACATCTGCTTTTGTAGATATCTTGGGAAGCTCTAGCCCTTCCCGTACCAGTCCTGACAGCTGAGTCAAGGAACCCCTGTCGACTTGCCTTCCCACTGAACCTTATGCCTTGGTGAAAGTAATCAGAGCATTTTATCCTTCAGAGACATAGAGTTGGCAAACCAAGAAAGATTAGTCTAGAGAAAATGGTATCCTTCACTCTCCAACTTGTTTGTTTAATTGATAGCCAACTTTGCAAATTCTCTTTGAGCTGTGAGATGCACATGGAAAGACACAGAGAGGGATGCATGCATGTGTGAATTGCTCACCGCCAAACATCCCCATATGTTGTGTCATTTTCCTATGGAATAGGGTAGGTAAAGATGAGAATGATTTACTATCATAATAGCCTATTTTAGTAAGGAACATATGTTTAAAAAAATCCAGTGGTATTCAGAACTCTGCTCAGTTTAACATAATTTTGAGTAGCCACGTTGTATGTCTAAGAAAACTCATTTTCTAGAAGGGCTACCTTAGCATTCTTCAATTTATAATGATTTTGTAGAAGAAAACCAAAAGGGAATGAAAGTCATAAATTTGCTTAAAAATTAGATAATAATGGCACTAGGAAAGCAAAATTCGTTTCATGTCTAATCTCCCAAGGCATCATTACTCTGTGCATATGCGCTCAGTGTTTTGGAAGCACATTAAAATTTCAATTAATGAGAGTGTATTTGGTACTGGTTCTTTGTTGAAATGAAGGAGTCACCCTGTTTTTAATCATGCCTAACTTACTCCTCAGGAGTGATTTGAACAGTGAGAGAACCTGGGAGGGCGTATAAAATAATCTTATACTAAACCAGCAGTGATTTTATATTTAGACATCCTCCTTATTTAATTCTCAAGGCAGTCAACTTTTCTAGTACATATTAGTTTCTTGCACAGATGGACTCTCATTAGGGAGGCTTCTTAGACCTATTTAATGTATATGTGCTTTTTCATTGTATCCAGAATTTTATATTTGCGTATTTATTTCCCCTATATCAGTCTATTCCAGATGCACAGAGGTAAATAGGGAAAAAACCAAGGTCATCACGATCTTTAATATTTTCTTCTGTACTTCTGATCTATGTTTGTCAAAGCAGAATTCTTAGTTTTCTATTTTTTAAAAAGTATATTATGTTATATTCTATAAGACTAATTTTGACTGTGTAGTTTTTATATTATGCCCTTTATAATGAATGCTGTTAGCTTAATATTCATTTGTTCATTTAATCATTTATAAAATATTTGAAAGTCTTTGGAGGGCAATGACAATATATTTTTAATGCTTGGCATTTAGTAATGTTTTTTTGAATTAATACTATAGGCCAAAGAAAGTGTCTGGGAGGTAGAATTCAGATTGAATACAATGAGACCTGTAACCTGGAGGAACTCGTGGTCTAACAGGGGGAGTGGACATATTGTATTTGTGCTGGGTCCGGAGTTAGAACAGAATCAAGCAGAGAAGTGGGCAGCTTCTCAAGCAAAGTACTGTGTACTAATATTTGGGGATCAATCATCTGCTGCCTTTAAATAACCCCATTTGACCACTGGTATTTGTTTTCTGAGACAGTTGCTTCATGTAAGGGGTATAATATACAAGTATTGAACAGAGATACCCTGTGTAAGATCCTAACTGACTCATATGGAGCTCTAACCAATGATTTACTTAGCATTGATCTGTCTATCCACAAGGTCTAGGGAAGAATCAATATAGCTAGCTTTCTATTTCAAGAGGCAACTGATGAAATTAAATCCTTTTTTTAGGTGGATCTGAGAATGACTTAAGAGATGAAGTGAAAGAATCCAGCCTGGTATCTGGGGGGAGAAGATGTACATAGAACCTCCTCCAGGACATATTCAAAAGGGGGCTATAAAATCCAGTAAAATAGTTCAGGAAACCTTATGAGGAAGGAAGGCATCTAGCCAGGCTTTAAGATTTACATTAAATTAACTGACCAATGTGAGCTCCTTACATCTCCCTATTGGATTTTACTTATTCCTGATTTGGGTTTCTCTTATAGGCCTGCAGTTCTGTTTCCTCTTTCAATGACTTTGATCATCTTCCATTTGAACATCCAGTAAATGACTTTGGCTTTGCTTTTCTGCTTACGCTTTGCTACTCATCCTGATTCATTTTTCCTTATTGTTTTTTGTACCATTTCAGTCTTACTGCATCTTACTGCTTAATGGATTCAAAGGCCCCTTAACTAGGTAAAGAGAATTTGAGAGTATTGGCAGATGACAGTGGTTTCTAGAGCAACTCAGCTCTAACTGTGCCATTTCTGGGGGCCAGAAGGCTAAGGAACTCCTCATCAGGCTTGACCAATTACCTCTTGACTCTTGTCTTCAGAGGTCAGTGGTTAAATAGAGGGGACCAGTAGATTTTAGTGACAAGCCTTCTTCCTCCTGCTGCTCTCTGTTCTGTCCATAGCATCTCCCACCTGCTGTCCATTTTGCTCAAATGTCACCTTCTCAATGAAGCCTGTCGTTAACACCCCAGATACAATTGCAGCCATCCCTGTGTTTTGCTACTACCTCCCCCTGGCAGTCCCATCTGTCTTACCATGCTCATTTTTTCTCTTTTTTCCATGCCATTTATTATCTTATAATATACTATGTAACTTATTATGTTTACTATTTAGATTTTGCTTCTTCCACTAGCATGTAGATATCATAATTTTTATTTGTTTTCATTGATGTAGCCCAAGAATCTTTAGCACATCGATCATTCATTTTTTAATTTTTTTTAAGATTTTATTTATTTGAGAGAGAGAGAATGAGAGACAGAGAGCATGAAAGGGAGGAGTGTCAGAGGGAGAAGCAGACTCCCTGCTGAGCAGGGAGCCCGATGCGAGACTCGATCTGGGGACTCCAGGATTATGACCTGAGCGGAGGCAGTCGCTCAACCAACTGAGCCACCCAGGCGCCCCAGCATGTCGATCATTTTTTTTTAAAGATTTTATTTATTTATTTGACAGAGAGAGACACAGCAAGAGAGGGAACACAAGCAGGGGGAGTGGCAGAGGGAGAAGCAGGCTTCCTGCAGAACAGGGAGCCCGATGTGGGGCTCGATCCCAGGACGCTGGGATCATGACCTGAGTCGAAAGCAGACGCTTAATGACTGAGCCACTCAGGTGCCCTCGATCATTCTTAATAGATGTTTACTGACAACATGAGTGAAAAACTCCCATGTCCACTTCATTGCCATGATTAGGAAAGGACTTACTTTATTATTTTTTTTTAATTTTTTTATTGTTATGTTAATCACCATACATTACATCATTAGTTCTTGATGTAGTGTTCCATGATTCATTGTTTGTGCATAACACCCAGGGCTCCACGCAGAACGTGCCTCTTTAAGGACTTACTTTATTCTTAATATTTATTTCAGGTATCTATTTGCTGGGAATCTTTCAATCAAATGTTATTGCAGGAAATGGTATTTCTCTGTACAGTATGAAAGGATTAGTTATCACTGTGAAAAAAAATGAAGATTTGTGAGAATGGCTTTGATGGGATAGAGATGCTAAGAGAATGTTAGACTTGCTTGTGTATAATAATAGAGTCTGGGAAATAAAAGTATTTATCTCAGGCTCATGTTACATGAGCATGAATTTTATTAACCTGTTTGTAATGTACAAAAGGATGTGACGGCATGGGATACCTGAAAGGAAAAAACAAAACAAAACAAAACACCGCTTTGCTGTTCTTCCAGACCAACAAAACTCTCAGTAACGTGCGATGCTTAAAGGTCTTTTGTGCAAAGGGAAAGGAAAAAAGATTCAGAAACCTAAAATAGGCAAAGAGGTGATATACTGCTATTCTTCAACACTTAGGAAAGAACTTAGAAGTGCTGTCAAAACTAGTCTGCATCACTATGAGGGGATATAGAAGTGATTTTAGAAAAATTAGATTTATTTTCTAAATAAAAATCCAGAGTTTAAATTATTCCTTCTGAATTCTTAGAAACTATGTCCTAGATGAGTTGGCTCCAAATGTGTGAAATTCTGGAGTTGCCTGTTTTAAGAGAATAGCAACCGAGCATGATTTTTTGACAGAAGATTCACAGGCCTATACCAAAAGCTGATTAAATCGCTCAATTAAATGAGAGATGACAAAGAGGACCAGCTGTAGACTGAGGCCTGGTCCACATCAGCTGTGCACAGTGTGAACTTATAGAAGTGTCCATCTAGGGAAAGTAATAATAACAAAAATGGCTAGTCAAAATAAAAAATTTAATAAAATGGGCTCCTCACTTTTATGATGACCTAACACTTCAAAAATGTAGCATTGAAAACTCTAAGATTTTGAAAAAGCAACTTTGGATTTGGGGAGTGTTAATTTTACATGAAATGTTCTTGTTAATTTTCTGGTGCTAATAAGCCACATGAATATCAAGCAAAAATATTGGCTCTTCAAATCATGATTCTCAGTGAAGGGCATGTAGTAAATCATTTGTAGGACTTTGGAAAAAATACCAAGTCCTGGGCTCCCCTTTAAACAAACGGGATCCCAGTGCCCTGGGGTGAGGCTCATCATGTGTGAGAGGAGTGTTACTCAGGTGCTTCTGATGCCTGTTGCTAGCTTCTAATTACTAAAGAAAGGAATAGATGGAGCAGGAAACAGATGAGAAGTAATTGTTTCAATTAAACACTCCTGAGATTTATAACTCTTTAGCCACAATTCTAAAATCTCAAAAGCTTTGAAAGACCCCCCCCAAAAAAAAGAAAAAAAAGAAAGAAAGAAAAGAAAAACAGCAGGAGATTTTATAATCTGTTTTGTGGCAAAACCTGCCCTGCCCTTATTCAGTTTTTGGCAAAACCCTATCTGAACTGACACGAGGTTATTTCTGCTCTTTATTTATCCCAACAAGTGTGACGAGTGACTTATTTGTTACAGAAACATGGATATATTTTATTATGGAAGTGTTACCTGATAAACTGTGTATGTACTATTATATTCCCCTCCTAGAATCTGAAGAATTCTAAATCCTACATCTGGCTCCAGTAAATTTTGGATAAGAGATGGTAGACTTGTAGTAATGGCTTCAATTGACCTTTTTGTTCTGTTCTGCATCAAATTGATTTGAGTACATCCTACTGCCTGTTTCTATACTTCTTGAGGGCAGGATCTCGATATGCTCATTTTATACAATAATAACCTTACATCTTGAATCATTTAAAATAGTATCTCCCCCAGGTCTGTGTTGGGATACATCAGAGAAACAGAACCAATAGGATGTATAGATATATAAAGATAAATAAGAGGAGATTTATTAATGGGAATTGGCTTGCACTATTATGGAAGCTGAGAAAGCCAGAGAGCCAGGAAAGGTGGTGGTATAATTCAGTCCATATCTGAAGGCCTAAGAATTAGAGAGGGTGTCAAGCTAAGTCCAAAAGCCTGAGAATGGAGTGGGAGTGGTCAATGTCCAAATACCTGAGAACCAGAAACACCAATGTCAAGGACAAGAGATTCCAGATTAAGCAAAAAAAGCAAATCTGCCCTTCCTCTGCCTTTTTATTCTATTTGGGGCCTCCAACAGATTGGATGATGCCCAACCATCCAAGGGAAATTTTAATTCAGTCTACCAATTCTAATGATAATCTCTTTTGAAAACACCCTACAGACTTATAAATAATGCCCAGCTGTCTGGATATCCCTTAGCCCAGCCAAGTTGACACATAAAATTAACCATCAGAAGTCCCACAACAATCTTGTGGGGAACGCAGGACTTACCATCCCAAATATAAGGTGAACAACCTGAGGCAAGTCAATGAACAGAGCCTAATGGAAGGCCACAGAGTAAATTCTCAGTATTTAGTAAATTGAACATTGTTTTCAATTGAGTTAAGCTAGCAACTTAATTTTTTTCTACGAGTGAAGGAATATATCAGTGTGTCATGGTTAAAACTTTAAAAAGGAAAATATTTAATAAATACATATAAACTATATAAACAACTTTGAAATCCATGACCAAACATGAAAGAGTCAAGAAATGCACATTTTATTTATGGATTTATAATTAGAGTCAGCTTTAAGCATAAAGATAAATGTATAAGGTAAGATTGATACTGAGTTGTGATTCTAAAGTGTTTCTTCCTAATTTTCCAGATTGAACACAGCAATCACCCCATTTTTATAAACATTGCTCAAATAGCAAATACTCAATCTTAGAGGAGTAGACCAGTAAAGGGAGAAGATTGGGAGAGAAGGGTGCAGGATGATCACATGTCAACTTCATTTTCTCTCCAGCTATGGAGGCTTTAGTAGCAGAGCCAGGGGACCACAAATGGCACCCAAGTTCCCCTGCACCCAAAGCGTGGCCTCCGGCTTACTGCTCTGACTGCGTAGTCTTTCAGGACATATTAGATGCCCAGTGTTTCCAGTCTTTTTATAAGGGAATTGTCATTTTCCAAGTGCAAGTGTAATTGAGGAAGAGGATTAAGAATACAATGACCTGGGGCACCTGACGCAGCTGGTTAAGCGTCTGACTCTTGGTTTGGGCTCAGATCATGATCTCAGGGTCTTGAGATCACGCCCATGTCAGGATCCAGGCTCAGCACTGAGTCTGCTTAAGTTTCTTTCTCCTTTTCCCTCTGCTCCTCCCCACCACCCCCCTCTCTCTCTCTCTCTAAGATAAATAAATAAATCTTAAAAAAAAATAGAATACAATGACCTAGTTTGGCCACAGTACTACATTGCTCTGTACAAGACATGAAACTTCTCTGTGTCTGCTTCCTTCACCGTTTGTTAAATGAAGATTGTCAACCTTGTCCAACACAGAATGACTACGGGTATACAGGAACTGATGTTTCTAAGAGTGCTTTGAAAATTATTATATATTCAGTGTAGTGAAGTATTGGTTGAATGCATTGAGTAAATGAAATATGTTTTCACAAAAAATTCTGAAAATAGATTATGAATTACAAGTTGGAGTAAAACGTTGTGCATATTAATGAAGTAGACACACAGTACATTGGCCAAGAGTGTGGACTTTGGATTTGAGCAAGCCTGCATTTAGTCTGTATCCTGGCTCTACCATGAGGTGACCTCAGACCAGTGATCAAGGCTCTCCAAGCTGCATGTTCCTGTTCTATAAAACCAGGAACATGGTAATGCCTAGATTGTGGAGAAAACGCATGTCAGTTGGTTGTTAATAAATATATGTTAAGCTCCCAAAGATACGACGTGAAAAATTGATTATCCTTTCTCTGCTTCTGGTTAATTAAAAGTAGAAATGAGGTATGCATGGGGAGGGGAGGCATTTCTCAAGTGCAACCAGCTTCTATACGTGCAGATTTAAAAACACACCAGAGAATCTATGGGGTTTACTTGGCTGTACACCTTTGAAAAGTATCAAGTATCTTTATTCTTTCTAGAATTAATTACTTCTAGACATTAATCATGCCTTCCTAGGGACAATGATGAAAACTTGAATTCTTTGTTAATGCATTGTGTTCTCTCCAATGCTAGAGTGGGGGTTGTAGAAAGGGTGTGGAAACATTGATCTGTTACTGGGAATATTATAAACTGGGAAAAAGCAACAGTAACCAGCATACCACCTCCCAGTACAAAATACCGTGGCTATACAATTAAAAACAAATCAAACAAACATAATAAAAACAACAATCTTTTCAAAACCATGATCTTTTTAGGGAAGTAAAGAATATCCTGAGGTCAAAAATTGAATGACTCAAACCCATAGTAAGGAGTGGGGCATTGATTGATAGGCTCCAGGGCATCTGCCGGTCATTAGTCACTGAAAACTCTTGCTTTATTCTTGTGTGAGAGAAAGGAGACAAAATTGAGGGCCCAGATAAGATATGTGGTCAAATCATAAATAGTAAACATAAAGCCAGGAACCCTGAAAAGCTACATTCTCAGTGAGACTGTTGACTGGGAAAAAAAAAAAATTGCCCGAAATAAGGAAGCATCTTAGAAACTTCGTTGTTTTTGTCATAGGTTCTGGAGAGAGGAGGAAATGAAGTCCCCCCACCCCCAAGAATTTTAACCATAACGTGTGTCTCAAGTGGATGGATGGCCCAAATGCTCACTACCTGCAGGTTTTTTAAAACCCCACATTAAGAATTTATTTTAAAGTGATCCCAGGTGAGACGTTTCTTTAGCCCCTTCACAGAAGCATAAATTCTCTCTGGAGAAGCACATTAACAAATCAATCCTTAAAACATCGACACAAATCAAATGCCAGTAAACATAATTGCATAACAAAAAATTACAAAACATACAAGAAACAAGTATCATGAGTAACAGCAGTAAATATAACTGGCAGAATTAGACTACTACACAGATTTCAGTTTTTAGAATTATCTATATAGAAGATAAAATATTTTCAAATAATATATTCAGATAAATAAAGAGGGAATTGAAAATGTAAGTAAGGAATGAAAGATTGGGTCATTTGAAAATGATCCCCCAAGAAACTTTCAGAAATAAAACTAATGATTAAAATGAAGAGTTTAGCTGTTGGGTTGAAGAGAATATTAAAGAGAATTAGTAAAGTCTAAAATACACCAGAAATATGTTTTTCTAGAGTGATGTACAAGGAAATAGAAAATAACTAAAAGAAGGTAAGAGACATGAAATGAGAGGTTCTACTGTTCATCTCATCAAAGTTCCAGAAGGTGAAAATAGGATAGGAGAGAAGCAATATTTGAAGGAAAAAAAAAAAGACTTAGAATTTTCGCTCACTGTTGAAATGCATCAGTCTTCATCTTCCAAAATCACAATAAATTCAGAACAGGAAAAAGAAATCATACCTAGACAAATGAGGTGAAACTACATATTATCAAAGGAAAGATAAATTTAAAGGTAACAAGAGAACAAAACAAGAGATGACAGTTCATTTCTAACTAGTAACAATGGAGGCCGGGAGAATATCTTCCATGCTCTAAAAGAAAATTATCTTGTAAGAGTATACCCCATAAAAACTCTTTTGCAATGATAAGAGCCAAGTAGCAATTTTCTGAAAAGTAAAAGAAACTATCCTTAACAGACCCTCACTGAAGAAATTTCTCATGGCAACATTACCAAAAAAAAAAAAAAAGTGGTCCTAAAAAGGCAATCAGATTTAAGGAGGGATTTGTGAAAAAAAAATGTTTCATATATTATTAAACATAAGCAAAAATTAACTATATGATTTCTTTGTTAAAAATAAGCAAGTGTTAATAAAAGCCAGATGGAACTAAAATTCTGGGAAAATGTGCATATAAGTTGGGAAGGGTTGATCAGACAGAGTTCAATCACTCTGAGTTCTTTGAATTGTTTGGGAGTAGAGTGGTGGTATTAAATTAGTAGATTTTACTAATTTATATATGAAGAAAAAAATTCCTAGGGAATAAAAATGAAGACTTTAGTATCCAAAACAATAGAGAAGAGAGGAATGAAATTCAAATAAAAAGTCAATCAAAATTGAAAGAAAAAAGAAAGGTTTCAGCAACAGAAAATATAAAATGAAGTGATAGAAGAAATAGATTATTTTGGCAAGCACAATAACTGTAACCTTTCTGTCAAAGGACAAAGATGGAGAGGTTAATAGCTTTAAAGCAATTCTGGCTCTATGCTTTGCATTGGTTTTCCATTGCTGTGTAACAAGTTACCACAAACTTAGCTTAAAACAAGACCCACTGAAGTCAGAAATCACTGTGGGCTACACTGGGTTCTCTGCTTAAGACCTCTTAAGTCTGAAATCAAAGTATTGGCCATATTGGCTCTTATGTGTAGGGTTTGGGGAAGAACACACTTCCAGGCTCATTCAGCTTTTTGGCAGAATTCAGTTCCTTTGGTTTGAAAGGCGGAGGTCCCTATTCCCTTGCCCTCGCCACTCCCAGGTCCCCCCAGAAGAGAAGACCACCCTTTGCAATAAATCTCCTTCAAGCTTCAAATCTGTCTGATTTCTTCCGTTACTTTTTTTTAATTTTTTTATTATATTATGTTAATCACCATACATTACATCATTAGTTTTTTAAGATTTTTTTATTGCTATGTTAATCACCATACATTACATCATTAGTTTTTGATGTAGTGTTCCATGATTCATTGTTTGTGCATAACACCCAGTGCTCCACGCAGAATGTGCCCTCTTTAATACCCATCACCAGGCTAACTCATCCCCCCACACCCCTCGCTCTAGAACCCTCAGTTTATTTCTCAGAGTCCATAGTCTCTCATGGTTCGTCTCCCCCTCTGAATTCCCCCCTTTCATTTTTCCCTTCCTACTATCTTCTTTTTTTTTTAACATATACTATATTATTTGTTTCAGAGATACAGGTCTGTGATTCAACAGTCTTACACAATTCACAGCGCTCACCATAGCACATACCCTCCCCAGTGTCTATCACCCAGCCACCCCATCATTCCCATCCGCCACCACTCCAGCAACCCTCAGTTTGTTTCCTGAGATTAAGAATTCCACATATCAGTGAGATCATATGATACATGTCTTTCTCTGATTGACTTATTTGGCTCAGCATAATACCCTCCAGTTGCATTCACATCATTGCATATGGCAAGATTTCATTCCTTTTTATGGCTGCATAATATTCCATTGTGTGTGTGTGTATGTATATATATACATACACATATATCACATCTTCTTTATCCATTCATCTGTCGATGGACATCTTGGCTCTTTCTACAGTTTGACTGTTGTGAACATTGCTGCTATAAATTTGGGGTGCATGCACCCCTTCGGATCACTACATTTGTATCTTTGGGGTAAATAACCAGTAGTGCAATTGCTGGATCGTATGGTAGCTCTATTTTCAACTTTTTGAGGAACCTCCACACTGTTTTCCAGAGTGGCTGCACCAGTTTGCATTCCCACCAACAGTGTAGGAAGGTTCCCCTTACTCTGCATCCTCGCCAACATCTGTCATTTCCTGACTTGTTAATTTTCGCCATTCTGACTGGCATGAGGTGGTATCTCATTGAGGTTTTGATTTGGATCTCCCTAATGCCGAGCGATGTTGAGCTCTTTTTCATGTGTCTGTTGGCCATTTGGATGTCTTCTTTGGAGAAATGTCTGTTCAATGTCTTCTGCCCATTTCTTGATTGGATCATTTGTTCTTTGGGTGTTGAGTTTGATAAGTTCTTTATAGAGTTTGGATACTAGCCCTTTATTTGATATGTCGTTTGCAAATATCTTCTCCCATTCTGTCAGTTGTCTTTTGGTTTTGTTGACTGTTTCTTTTTGCTGTCAAAAGCTTTTTATCTTGATGAAGTCCCAATAGTTCATCTTTGCCCTTGCTTGCCTTGCCTTTGGCGATGTTTCTAGGAAGAAGTTGCTGTGGCTGAGGTCGAAGAGGTTGCTGCCTGTGTTCTTCTTTAGGATTTTGATGGACTCCTATCTCACATTTAGGTCTTTCAACCGTTTTGACTCTATTTTTGTGTGTGGTGTAAGGAAATGGTCCAGTTTCATTCTTCTGCATGTGGCTGTCCAATTTTCCCAACTCCATTTGTTGAAGAGACTGTCTTTTTTCCACTGGACATTCTTTCCTGCTTTGTCAAAGATGAGTTGACCATAGAGTTGAGGGTCCATTTCTGGGCTCTCGATTCTGTTCCATTGATCTATATGTCTGTTTTTGTACCAGTACCATCCTGTCTTGATGATGACAGCTTTGTAATAGAGCTGGAAGTCCAGAATTGTGATGCCGCCCGCCAGCTTTGCTTTTCTTTTTCAACATTCCTCTGGCTATTCAGAGTCTTTTCTGGTTCCATACAAATTTTAGGATTATTTGTTCCATTTCCTTGAAAAAAGTTGATGGTGTTTTGATAGGGATTGCATTAAATGTGTAGATTGCTCTAGGTAGCATTGACATCTTCACCATATTTGTTCTTCCAATCCCAGAGCATGGAACGTTTTTCCATTTCTTTGTGTCTTCCTCAATTTCTTTCATGAGTATTTTATAGTTTTCTGAGTACCGATCCTTTGCCTCTTTGGTTAGATTTATTCCTAGGTATCGTATGGTTTTGGGTGCAATTGTAATTGGGATCGACTCCTTAATTTCTCTTTCTTCTGTCTTGTTGTTGGTGTATAGGAATGCCACTGATTTCTGTGCATTGATTTTATATCCTGCCACTTTACTGAGTTCTAGCAGTTTTGGGGTGGAGTCTTTTGGGTTTTCCACATAAATTATCATAACATCTGCAAGGAGTGAGAGTTTGACTTCTTTTTGCCGATTTATATATGTATATATATATATATAATGTGCGTGTATATATATATATATATATATATATATAGCTAATCAACATTTTATTGTACTTATGGCTACATCCAGATGGAACCAAAAGAAAAACAAGGGAATGGGAATTCTAAATACAAGATTTAGAATTATGGTTACCACTCGTAGGGATAGATGGGGTAATTTGACTGCAGACAAGTAACAGAGGGCTTAAAAGCCTTTGCTTTGTCCTGCTTTTTTTCCAAGGTAGGTACTGGGAACCTGCTCTACAATTTATTTTTCTTTATTCCTTACATATACATTATGTACTATTTGACATATATATATATAACATCTTAAATAATTTTAGTGAATATGTAGCTACATCTGATATATTAACAAACAACAGAAAAGTTTGATTAAAATGCACTAGGTTTAATTTTTAAAGCACATGTATGCCCTAAAATCAATATTTTATTTGTATTTGAGATGAAAATATGAAGCTTTATTTTTGTTTTTTAGTTTTTTTAAAGATTTCACTTATTTATTTGACAGAGAGAGACACAGCGAGAGCGGGAACACAAGCAGGGGGAGTGGGAGAAGGAGAAGCAGGCTTCCTGCGGAGCAGGGAGCCCAGTTCGGGGCTCAATCCCAGGACACTGGGATCATGACCTAAGCCTAAGGCAGATGCTTAATGACTGAGCCACCCAGGTGCCCCATGAAGTTTTATTTTTAGACACTGCTGATACGTAGGATTTCTTATTGCAAAGATACACATTCAGGTTATTGCTTTCAAATTTCTAAGCTTGTTATTATGTCACCCAAATATTCAGTGCATAACATTATAATTATATGTCTTCAGGCAACAGTATAACATAGAGTAACACTTGCTTAAACTTAAAAGCCATGTTACTTGGTGGTTGCCTTACTTTATAATCGCTCAAATTCTGAAAATGGAACACAGTTGGTTATGTCAGATGGATGACTCTCAGCCTTTTCTTGGACTTACTAACAAGTAGGAATGGCAGCCCAGCTGAACTTCTTTTCATTCCACTGGCCTATATAACTTTGTCTTTGTTACCCTGTAGAGTTGTCTGAAACATTTTGAGAAATGGTATTATACAAGCAGTATGGTGGGCTACATAGTGATGCGGAGTCTGGGAGACTGAGCCAACTCTTTTGACTGTCATTAAGACAAGCATGTAGTAGGCATTTCATTCAGAGAACTGGAATGTTGGGATCCTTAAAATGAGATTGAGTTTCCTTTTGAGGAGATAATTGCTCTTTCTGTGTTCCAAGGGCTCCTTGGTGGATAATGGTTCTTTTAATCACTTTTCTGAAGACATCCTTTATATATCTCCCTGTTGGTTCTCCATTCATACATACTGTCACAAAGCCTTCATATTATGGTACGTTTTTATGATTGATTTCTCTAGTACCAATCACTTATTTATGTTAAGAAGACAGAGAAGGTACACATGCTGAAGACTATTCATTCTTTCAAGCCAGATGCCAAAAATAAATGTTCAGCAGTGTAATACTGGGCTACTGTCATTTGGTAATTTGGGCACCCATAAAGAATACCATGTCAGAAGATGGTGTAAATATTTTTCTGCTGGCTTTTTGCTCAGCAAAATCAGTAATCTCATTCTTTCTATTTATTCTAAATTATAATTTAATGTGGTGGAAAGCAAATTGTACTGGGGTATGTTGTAGTTATTTTGCATTTGTTAACACACTATTTGAAGCTCTGCAGACCTTGCCTGGGAAGGTACTTTTTGATTGTGTATATTTCTGTATTCAGGTGATTCAGGTATCTTTTTCTAAATGCTTCTGTATCCGAGACATGCCCAATTTCCTTACTTAATAATAAAACAGTCCATGACTCATTGTAAATCAGTAGGGATCCAGCAATAAGGTGCAATACATCACAAAGGCAGTGCAGGCTATCATTGGAGATAATAAGCAGGTGCATTAATATTCATGCTTTATGAAACCCTGGTTGTGCTTCTGAAAAGGTGTAGAATACATTCCAGGTTTAATGTTCACCAGTAGAAGTTTGCCAGTGATTTTCAGATACTTCTTGTAGCAATTCATTCAAATCATATCTAGGTAATTTAGAAAACGTTCCTCCATGGTTTCCATTTACTTAATTGTATACTAAGCTAATGTTCCTCAGTGAGTACGCATAATCCTTTCTGGTTGGACCTTGGGTCTTTCTTTGTCTCAGTGGTAAGTGCTATTGTGTAAGACTGATTGTATATGCATGCCTGCACATGTGGTGGAGTGTGTGTTGGGGGCTGGGGGTTAACAAAAGGGAACAAACTACATGCATTGCCCTCTAGAGTACTAGAGGGACTTTCCCTAGTGGGAAAGAAATGCAATTTAGATTTGTTTTTGCATAGACTGACCTAGGACGGAGGATAAGAAAATAATGCTATGCTCCAAGGGATGCAGAGTTACCGATGCATAAGGGTTCACAGGCTGGGCACTGTCCAACTCCTGAGGCTGCCGTACACCATCCTCCTCCAGAGTTGTTCAACACAAAAATAAGGCATATGGAAGTGTACTACTTTCTATTCTTTAAAATATGTGATTCATATGTGTCCTTATTTGGTTCATCTATAAATACATTTACAATAAAGCAGATATATTGTACACATGGATAATATGAGTAACTATGCATCTTAGGCTTAATATCCCTCTTGTTTGAAATCATATTTGACTTCTTTATTCTTTCAGGAGTTGACAAAGACCATCTCTGCCTCTTTTTAGAATCTTAACTACACATGTCCTGTGTCTTCCTACCTTTCCAGGCAATGAAGGGGTGGGGTTTGGAGGAGCAGGAATACTCTACCATTCATGTATTCCTCCTCCACCTCCTCCTCATCCTGTCACCACTACCACCACCATATCTGTTAGCATCATCATCACCACTAATTGCTAGAGAAGCTTTAAATGCAGAATGAGGGAGGAGCTACTTGGAGTGTGCTATTTATCCTAACCTTCCCCACTGGTCTGTTCTGTATTCTGTGCTCCTCTTAACTCTCTTTTGTTCATTCATTCATCCATTTATCCTTTTAGTCATCCACCCATTCAGTAAATGTTTACCAAGAGCTTGCAGTATATTAGATATAATGCTAAATGATGGGGACAGAGTGTGAACAAAATGGATAAGGTGCCTACCATCATGGAGCTTATACTCGGAGTAAGTGAATTAGCAGGGCTATTTTAGCTAGATCTTCTAGCTTTTATAGAATCTCACTTTATGTTCAGGGTATAGTTGCTAAACATGGGATCTTTAATTTTTCCTATTCTATATGAAGAATTTTTACAGTATCAGCCTCTGTCCTTACATAATATCAGGCCTTTGATGCATGGAGCTTAAGTTTCAGGAATACAGGGAAGTTTCCTTGACACAGTCTCTTAGGAATCTCTCAATTCCTCAATCCCAGCAGACCTTTTGCACTGCTGTTTGGCAATAGAACATATTTGCATTAGAAGATGCCAAGATTCTATAAGAAAAAGGTAGGATCCCAAATAAGATATGAGTAACAAAAATCACAAGAAGCTTTGCTTATTATGACCATATGTTGGGTTTGTTACTGTGTGACCATTCTGAAAAATAGGATGGATCATCCATCCCAAATTTGTTTAGATATTGAGAATGAAGGTGTCCCATTTGCACCAAGAAGATATGAAAAGGTTTATTCCTCACATAGGGAAGGTTCTGGGAGAGCATGGTGGCTCTCAGGGAGATCCAGAAATGCTTGAGAGGGTCAGGTAAAGAGACTGGCTTGGGGTTTTTATGGTGGATATGGGGTGGGACCAGGGTGAGGGTTCCTGCACAGGGTTTGAACTTCCTGCTGGTGCAAAGGAAGGAGCACCAGGATTTTCTTACCAGTTTCCTCAGGTGTGGGGGAAGAGCGGAAGAGAGGGCAGTGAGGCTTAAAAGTTGTCAGCAGTTAAAAATTAAAAAAAAAAAAAAATGGAGCCTCATAAATAGAGAACAAACTAGTGGCTGCCAGAGGGGAGAGAGGAGGGAGGCATAGGCAAAATAAGTGAAGAGATTAATAAGTACAGACTTTTAGTTATAAAAAGGTCATGGGAATGAAAAGTACAGTTTAGGGAATATAGTCAATATTGTAATAACTTTGCATGGTGATACATGGTAACTACACTTTTTGTTGAGAACATTTTGTAATGATATGCTTGTCAAATCACTATATTGTATACCTGGAACTAATATAATATTATATGTCAACTATACTTCATTTAAGAAGAAAACAAATTTAAAAAGAAAAAAAGATAAGAACCCTAAAACCAAAAGAGAATGAAGTCAGACTTACTACAGTTATGATAATGTTGGGAGGAATTTGGGATATAGAGCTGCAGTGTGGATAAGGACTTTTTATTAATCTGCTTAGAAGCAAAGAAGTAAAATGAGCAATTGGAAGAAATACTGGAGCCCTAATCACTGTCTTCTCCTCCTCCCCTGTTTAAGTGTTGACATTTTCTTGTGTCATTGCTTTGTGACCAGTGGCTCATAACTCTTGTCAGTGCTCATATTCTTCATAATGATAAACAGTCTCTCTTCTTGGACTGGGTATGTAAAGATGCACTCATTTTGATGTTGGCTTTTGCTATTGGTAGATGAATATATTCTGAACCATAATTTTGGGGGGAAGCAAAAGTCTTCAAACATAAATCCTGCTGTTACAAATTAAAAGAACTTTGTAATTTTCTACCCTGTCCCTGAATGAACTCCCCCTAGGGAATTTCAAAGCACGTGTCAGAATATGGGTTTGGTTAGTATTGAAAACTTGGTGTTAATTGCTTGTTTGTACTTTGTAAGTGCCCAGTACTGGCTAATAATTCTATCTAAATAATTTTTCTGGCATGTACCTATATATGTCTCAATGAAATTCACATAAAAGTGGCATCAACAAAGTGAGGGAAAGAATAATGCAGTGAGGGGCAATGTGTCACTAATAGTCTCAATTAACTTTCTTTTCTTTTTCTTTTGTAAAAAGTATTTTATTTATTTATTTGAAGGAGAGAGCAAGAGAGAGAGCACAAGCAGGGGCAGCAGCAGAGGAGAAGCAGACTCCCCGCTCGGCAGGGAGCCCGGCACGGGGCTCGATCCCAGGACCCTGGGATCATGACCTGAGCAGAAAGCAGATGCTTAATCAACTGAGCCACCCAGGTGCCCCTCAATTAACTTTCTTAAGTGGACAAGGAACTAAAAAAGAAACAAAAATATCTTGGTCATGATAACAATTATACAAGGACCTTTATCCAAGTGTTTAAAAAGTAATTATAGAAATGCATGAAAATCATCTGTTGCTGATGGCATATTTTGCTATAATTTTCATGAGATAGGAGACATCATCAAATTGGAAAACGATTATGCCTATTATTTTTAAGAGCTGAAAATTCTACCTACTAAATACCCGTATAGAATGCTTAGCATTCCATTGGCTAAATACCTTTCACATCTCACTTATATACTAAATATGGGTAGCCAGATACCCTAATTAAATTTTATATTATGACATATGATGAATGTAAAGCAAAGCTTTTCTTCAAATCCTCTCTCAGAAAATCTGAAACTGCCTTATGTTCAAATTCCTGCAAATTTCATATTATGTTTAGTTATTTTATTTTTAACAAAGTTGTATTTGGGAAAGATGATCTAAAACAAGGTTAATTACAAACTGATTTTAAATGTTATTAGGTCATCCGATAGGTACTATTTAAAAAAAGAGACAATATCACAGATGTAGTAATTATTTTTGATGATATGGCCTCAGAATTGCCAAAAATATGTGTCATATGAATAAGTCATTTAATAACCACTTCAAATAGCAATATAGAATTTTCATTTTAAAGTAGGAAGATTTTGGCAACCAACCAAAGCAACATGGAGTACAAGAAACAGAGATGCTAACTTTATCTCAAATAAGAGTAAATCATATCTTTAACTCTGAAGAACAATCTGTGATTAAGGATTGCCAAATGTAGGGTCTGTCAACTACGTTTTAAGACAATGCTAAGAGGAGATTCGGTGACTACTGATCTCAGGCAAAGATGGCAAAGGACAGTTCTCCAAGGCAGAGGCCTGGAGCAATAGAGATGGGGAGTGATGACTGAGATGGACCCTGCCCCTACCCCCAACATGAACCTCTTGCAGAATGCTAGTCCAAAAAAGAATTCACATCATTCACATGGCAATCAATTCCAGAGGAAACAGCATGAGAATTTTGTCTCTAAGAATAATAGAGGAAGAAAATAACAAGGAAGTCCAGTAGCAGCTGAAGAACCCCTCACCAGAAAAATGATACTATGAACCAGAGGAAAATTATGATTTAAAAAAAACCCCAATGAATTAAAAAAATTAGTGAAGTCATTGTCTTTATAAGTTTTCAAAGCAATAATACAGAGATTTCTCTTTCAGGGAAGATGCTGTGAGACAATAGAAGATGAAATGAGATGGTAGGCTCAGGAAAGAAATGCAGAAGAAAGAACATTAGAGAAATAAAGGTCAAACTGGACTTTCTGCAAACATTAATTGACACACCCAAATTCACAGTAGGGGACATGACTGAGTGAGTGAAATTAAAAGCTAGAAAGGGAAGACAGAGAAAACCAGTATCTGCAGAATTTTCTCTAAAGAATAGAACTAAAATAATGGAAAGGAAAAATAATAGTTAATGATTCTTAAAAGACTTAACAGAGTAAAGAAAGACTTGAATCTTTAGACTGAAAGAGCCAATTGTGCCTGGAAAAGTGACAGACAACAATCAATAAACAGCAAAATAATTATACTCAAGATAGAAAAAGGAAAACTGGGCATCTAAGCAAGGAAAACCAATTCACCTGTAAAGATGGAAAAAAAAAATCCAGTTTTTAGTTTTTTTTTTTCCAGATTTCTTCATGGCATGCCTCAGCAGTATTAAAGTGAAGCCATGCCTTTAATTCTAGGTTAAAAAATAGTGATTCAGTAATTTTACACTCAGCCTAATTATTAGTCAAATATAAGAAATTAAACAATTGGTTGGAACCTACATTGTTCTCATGACCCCTTCCCAAAGAATATGTTGTAGAACAAAGTACAAGCATTGGAAGCAGTGGAAAAACTCCAGCAGAAGTACTGGAAAAGATCACTGAGTCAGTATAATTGTAGGACTAGGGTTAAAAGAAATGCCTAGTTTCCGATTATAAACCAGAATATAGGAGTATTCACAGACCCTAACAATGCAGAAGTGATGTATAGTCTGAGAAAGTATAGTATTCTGATTTCCTCATCTTTTATAGATGAGGGAAGAAGATACCATTTAAAGATGATGAATAAAATAGGGAAATGAGATATTCAAAGAGTCAAAAAGTTAATGGGTAAAATAACGTAAGTATAATAAGGTGAGGAGGGAAAGAAGGCAGAGGGAGAAGAAGTAAAAATTAAATAATTTGGTCAATGGTCATTTGTGAATAAAAATCTAAATAAGTAATACATACATCAAGTGAAGTTTAATTATAAAGGTAATTAGAACAATATAGAAACATTTTATATTTCAGTGGAATGCAAATAGTAAATGTATGGTGAGAGAAGAAAAAAGAAATGATTTACTTATTTTAAATTAAAATTTATTTTTTTATTAATGATAGTCTAGGAAGCTTTCTTTCATCTTTAAAACTTACTTGCAATTTTATGAAAAATTTCAGCGTTGTCTTAAAATTTAAGAAAACTTCTGTCAAGCTTCTTGCATATGGGACCTGAAGGATTTAGAAGAATTTTCCAGAGATTAACTCTGGCTCTGTACACTTGAAACCTTGCTTAAGAGGAAACTAAATAGCTATATCTGTACTGATATATGATGATGTTCAAGATATATTGTTAAATAGAAAGAAGTTGCAAAATAACATGCAAAATTATATGTATGTGTTTGCTCATCAATATTCTTAATGTGTATGCTTGTGTATTAAGAGAATAGCGCTTATTTCTCTTAAATGATGGTCTGCTACATAACAGCGATCTCAAGAGTGGCACCATGTAGCCATAGTCATTGTTTTTATATTATGACCTTTTCTCTCTATTAAATCAATATTTTTCATTAACCTCACATGCTTAACATAAAACTATATCAAATAAGGCTATAGTACAGTATGTAGTACCCGTATGTGAGTAGTTTATAATCAGGCTAAGAATATAAAACGGGCAAAACTGGAGAATGATACAGGATGCAAATCAGTGCTCAGTTACGTTACATGCATCCTCTATGAAACCTTCTCAGATTATTGCAACCTTTGGCAGTAGGTTTGACTTTTCACAGCCATTTTAGGCTGTGACATATTTTAACATTATGTTATTTCTTTATCATTTTCTAATAGTTCAATATATGATAGTCTTTCTTTATGGAAGAGATGAGACTGATGGCCCTCTTGACTCTAAATCCAATTATTTAACACAGTCATATGAAGCAAAATGACTAGGTACTTCTAGTTAATAACAAAGCACCAATTATTCTTAGAACACCTGCTCATATCTATTGGGTGTCCATACATGATGGATGAGAAACTGAGGTACAGAGAGGTTAATTATTTTGTGCCAAATGGAAAACTAGTAAGAGCCAAAACTCGGAAGTCAGCCAGGCAGCCTGACTCCAGAGCTGGTGCCTGGAACAGTCCACTAGGTGTGTGACCCTGATGGGTTATTTCATCTTGCTGATTTCTCTTTCTCCATTGGTGGACGGTGGAAAATAATGACTCACTTTATAAAGTTGCTATGACAATTGTTTAAAAAAGTATCTCCAGGAGCTTTGTAATCCATGAAGTTCTCCAACAAATGTAAGATATTACTGTTGTCACGGCTGCTTTTGTGCTGCCTTTTTTGCCCCCACGTCACATCAGCTCAGCTCACGGGAGAGCAAAGTTTCCACTTAGATTCTTGTAGAGATAAATTGCTTTTACAATCACTTACTGACTTTTAAATCTCAACATTCATGTTCTCGCTCAGATTGCACAATACCCATGCCCTAGAATAGCTTATATTTTACTGAGAAAGACTACCTGACAAGGCATAATGTGATAAGGCTGTAATGAAGTTCAGAGTTTTGTGCAAAGACCTCCTAGGGAGGAAAGGGAAAGGCAAGGACTGTGGCACTCAAAGAGTTAAATTTCTCCCAGCTTAGAAGGAAAGACCTGCGATTTTGAATTCTAATAATCTCCCTGTGGGAGAAGCATCAACAAGTTTCGTATTGTATTTATGCTACACAGCAACCTTTGTGCATGGTCTTTAGTCCTGCCTTTCCTGCATCTTTTCCCACAAAGACTGTCCTTGACCAACACCAGAAATGAATTTGATTTCTCTAATGTGGAAGGTAATTGGATTTTTCTTTATTGAATGCATCCCTTTAATGACTGTCTCTGTTCCTGCCAGTTTAGCTGCAAGTGACCTGACATTGATCTGTTGATATGACTTAAAATAAAGAGTTGGAGCTGGGGGTGAAAAGGATCAGCTGTCTGGCATCAGGAAAAAAAATGTGCATTTTTTTTTTGCCTCATCTTGCCATTTTCCTGAGAAAATCCTATATCCTTGAATGTCATTTCTACAAAACATGCTGCTTTAATAATTGGTCATACAGCAACAGATTGCCTTCTTCTAGAAAATATAATAAGTATTTCCCAGAAAGTGCCCTGGGGAAAACATTGAAAATTGAATAAAATCCACCCCGTAATCATTCTGTTCCTTGGAAATATTTATTACCATGTAGACTGTTTCTGGAACCGGGTAAATATTGCTGAACAGAATTAATTAAATCTTTTAGGAAGCTGGTAAAACATGAAATATTTATTTAAGTATTTATTTACTTAACCTTGAGGTTTCATAAAAATAAAATTTGGCACAAGAGTGGCTATTCAAGAAAGTTACAAAGGAGTAGTGGATTAAATTGTTGTTTGGAAGAATAACAATTCCTTCCTCAAGGGAAGGTGTGATATAAAACACTTTTTATGCCCAAGAATATATGGAATTTAAATTTTTCTACTTTTGCCTTTATTCACTTTTTAGTAACAATGTAACTCACTTGATTCATGCTTAAATTTTATTGTATCATCTTCCCTTTGTTAATTCTAACAAATAATGGATTTTCTTTGATCAAAGATACAATGCATGGGCATTAGAGTGAGAAAATAAACACTTGCAATTTTAAATTGTGAAGTAGAAAATAGATGAGAAAATCATAAATGAATTTCTTCCTAAAAATCAGTGAAATCGATGTTTTTCCCTTTTGAATTTTTAATGTTAATTGTACTCACAATTATCAATGTAATTAACAATTTCAAGAAATTAACTGAGAGTTTGTATTAAAACCATTTATGACATTTGTTGAATTTGAAATTCAAAGCCACATCACACAAAATTATTGTAAGCCCTATGTTAGAGCTGGTATAAACCCGCAGTGTTACTCAGTGAAGAGCAATGAACTTCCTTCGGTTCTCATCAACCAAGAGAAACTTGGGAGTTCTAGTCTAAGACATTATGTTGGGAAAGAATATAAAGAAGAATTAAGAGTGAGTATTTCCTGGAGACTGGGCTCCTTAACCTCTGCTCAGATTGCATTTTGAATGAGCATGTGAAGCCCTGGCATGTTTCCAGAGACAATTTCTGGGCTGCAGTGTAACACAACAGGATGGGTTTGCTTGAGAATTGATGTGCCTTCCACAGAAAGTCCAGTACGATTGAAGGGGTCATTGATCCAGAAAGACTCCCCACTGAATAAAAATCTTTCATCATAAATGATTAAATCTCACCCATTCCAAGTCAGGCCATTGTTGGAAGTTATACTTAAGTGCGATATTAACACCTTAAGAGCAAGAGAGAAGTATATTTTAATGGATGATGAAAATTCTTCCTTACTCAATTCAACATATCTCATTCTGTATAAATTTTCTTAATTTTGAATTGGCTTTGTTTGTTTGAATGTGAACATTATTAAATGCAAAGCCAATTAATGAAATAATATTTTCTTCTCTTGAAGAGAAGGTAGATTTTCTGGAAAAAGGAAAGAGTTTGTGTATGAGTGTGTGTACACACATACAAATACGTTTTCCTTTATTAGAAGAAAGAAGCAAATTCATTCCCCATCCCATCAGACTTTTAAAAATGCTTTTATAATAGGTTACCTATTTATGATACTTTGGACATTTTCTGAAACCGTTAATACGGGATGTGGCCAATGAGCAATTTATTTTGTTTATGTATTTTTAAAAACAATCATTTAAGTGATTTATATAAAACCATTTTGTCATTTCTTCTTTAAGCAAATATTTTGAAGTCTTTTATATAAAAGAACCTTAGGCACTGAAAGGGATATAGGGACAAATCTTTACCTTCAAGGATTTTAAAGCCTAGTGGAGAGAGAACAAATGTACCCAGTGGATAAAATAGAAAGTGGAAAGCAGTGAGCCACCTAAGAGGGATGGATCCAGAGCTTATGGTTGAGGGGGATAGCAAAGACGTCACAGTGTGTGATGGTGATGTGACTTTGCTTAGACCGCAGAAGGTGGGCAGAATCTGTGCACGTGAGAAAGAGAGGTAGAATATTTTTGGAAGAAGACATAGAACTGCAAATGACACGGAGGTGGGAGAATGTAGGCTATTAAAATAAATATTCTATAAAACTGGGTCAAGTCCCATACCTCACACATCATAGAAAGAAAAAATGGAGAGAAGGGAAGGTAATATTTTGACTAGTGATTTAGGTAAAAATCTAGACAGAGAAAGAAATATTTGGATTTTGGAATTTCTGATTTAGACAATAAACACCAGTAACTATGGTATTTTATTTATTATGTATGTTTTGTTTCTATGAGGAGGTTAATAGTACCTTAAAGAGGCCTTCTTATATAAGGTAATCTTGACTGATGTTTTAAAAAAAAAATCTCAGTAGTTGACATGTTGAACAACCCTAAGTAAGCTCATTCATTGTGTAAAGTCAAATGAACTACTAAAATTTTTAATTGAAAGAAGTATATTCTTCTTAATTTTATCTCTGCATATATTCTAGCATTAATACGTATTTTATTCTCGATAAAGTGCAAATTATATAAATATTTAAACCTAAATGTAAGATTTCTGAAAGTCTAAATAAGTTCCTTTTGTTGCTTCAGGTCACTGATATGATGCTTCAGGACAAACCCTATCCTGATTGGGGAAAATCTGCAAGAGCTTTCTGGAAGAAAGGAAATGTTAGGATCATTTTATTCTGGTAAGAGATTATTTCATTTATTGATTTTTGCCTTGCATCATTCACAAAGGACTTGAGTTGGATGTAGTTTTTTTTTTTAAGATACATAGAATTCTATGTAGAGAGGCATTTCCAGTGAATACTGTGTTTCATTAAGATGATTAAAATCATTACCCTAATTATTTTATGAATTACTTTCTGCTTACACATTGTTGCATATACACATTTACAAGAGATATATTTGCTAATATAGTAATACATATTTTACCAGAGGTAAGAAGGTTTTTGATTCAGCAAAAACAAGCTATAATTTTCATCAATGAAATCTGCTATAAAAATGTCTCCAATAAATTCTAAATTTCCAGTATATTTGACAGGATATAATTTTGCCTTGAAGAAGTTATACAGAGAGGAAACCTGTTTACAAATTGCATCTGGCTCATTGGCATTTCTTCTTTAGTGATTTCCCTTAGCTCTCCAGCGCAATCATTGCAATTAAAAAATAATCCATGTCTTATAGAACTTTATCGAGTCACCAGTATTTTTGTGTATTTGAACAAGTTTAAAAGATTTTATTTATTTATTTGACAGAGAGAGACACAGCAAGAGAGGAAACATAAGCAGGGGGAGTGGGAGAGGGAGAAACAGGCTTCCCGCCGAGCAGGGAGCCCAATGCGGGGCTCAATCCCAGGACCCGGGGATCATGACCTGAGCCGAAGGCAGACGCTTAACGACTGAGCCACCCAGGTGCCCTGTATTTGAACAAGTTTAGACAGAAAAGATAGGAATAAAGAGCCAGCAAGAAGGGCACTTCTGCCTGGCTGTGTGACACTGCCCAACCACAGAGTCAAACAGATATATGAAAATGTGCATGCACTAACACCCAGAGGTGCTGGGGTTGATGATAACTTGTGCTGGGTACATCCCATCCTGCTCCCCTACCTTTTGAAATGATAGAAAAAAAATTTTGTGTGTTCTTGGATTCAATTCTGGGGGTTGGTTTCTTTTTTCCTGTACAAGCTACAAAAATCAGGGGGCAAAATATACACTATAAGCTATCTTTGTGCTTTAACACTGTAATTAAATGTTGGTAGAGATATATGGCATTTTGAACTGAATTCTTAGAAGGTAAACAAAAGTAGATTTCAAATAGTGTTGTAAAAATGAATATGATTTTGTGGATGTTTATCTTGTCTCTATGAGTCAAGTGTGGCCTATTTTTATGGTGCATTTAACCTTTATTTTTTTTTTCCTGCATGTCAGCTCCTCATGTAGTTTGTCTGAATAATATACAATATATAGAAAATATTTTTTGAGGGTATGTTTTGCTCCAGGTGCTATGCTAAGTATTTAACATTCTATTTATTTACTTATTTAATCCTGACAACCCTACAATGTAGGCACTATTATTGTGAGCATAGGTCTCTGACTCTAGAAACCCAGTGTTTAGTCATTACACTAGACTATTTCTAGGAGAACAAAGGATATATCAGTGTGCAAATTTCCAAATGATTATCCTTAATCCCTTTTTAGGCAATGGTGCTATATTAAGAATACAAGATTCTGGGGAGTCATTCCACCCTATAGAATTCTCTACAGAGGTTTTAGGAATCAAAATTTAAAAAAAAGGTAGAGGCTAATATTAAAAGCGTTTATGGACTATCTTAAAACAATATTAATTTACTATGATTATATGAATTTTATATTATTTAATGCATCTTCAAAGGCAGCCTGCTGATTATTGTTCAGTGTGGCCAGTTACTCAGGTCACATGTATACTATTTGCAAAAGAGCCATGCATATAGTAATCTGAAGGCCCCTCTGATTTTTGTCATTAGTTACTTTTAATTGCAATTGCTATTTCAGAGGAAAGGGATCCATACTGAATTTTTCCTTACGCATCTTAGTATGTTTTCCTTGAACATTATTACTCAGATCTATATGTTACCATCTCTTTTATACAGATGGGTTTATTTTTGACCTACATGATAACATAGCTCCAATCAATAACCTAAAGCATATTTTAAATATTATAAAAATAATTTGTCACTGTCAAATAGATAACACTCTTTTTTTTAAAAGATTTATTTATTTATTTTGAGAGAGTGAGAATGAGAGAAAGAGAGAGAGTACATGAGAGGGGGGAGGGTCAGAGGGAGAAGCAGACGCCCCGCTGAGCAGGGAGCCCGATGTGGGACTCGATCCCGGGACTCCAGGATCATGACCTGAGCCGAAGGCAGTCGCTTAACCAACTGAGCCACCCAGGCGCCCAAATAGATAATACTCTTGAATGTAGAGCAATTCAATTCAGTAAATTCACACTTACTCTTGTAGTCTTGTAGATAATTTTGTAAAATTGTCGATTATTAATAATATATTTGGGAGGTGGCTTTTCATTGTATATTTCAAAAGTAGTTATTTCAAATCATGGAGAACATAAAATAACTAGAGGAAAATTCAAATGCTACTCTAAAAATATTTTTCCTATTTTATCCATTTCTATACAGTTAGATTATCTTGTCAACAGTTTTCATGGTTTTTTAAAAAAGGAAAATCTGATGCAAAAAGTTGAATATGGAAATTATGTGGGAAGCAACGCAATCTTCTGTTTTGTTCATACTTTTTGGATAAAAGAGATTTAACAAGTATGAAGGGCATTTGTTTTCTTAGCTCTAGGAGATAACATACAGAAATCATTGGCAAGGTTTCAAATGAAACAAAAGATAGTATTTACACATTCTTGTGTTACCCACTCAAAAAAGAGGTGTTTTCTTTTGGTTTTGCCCCAGTTAAGGAAAGAGAGATTAGTGTGAAAAACCTATGCTGGAGAAGAAATTTTGCAAAGGAAAGCTTTCTTAAGTTGCAGTGTGATTATATGCAGCAGTTTCATCAGTACAACATGCAATTTTGTTCTAGTAAACTCACATTTTACCTACATGTAGCTGCTTTAACTCACAAATGTCTGTCAGAAATGATTTCCTTTGCAATTGTGTGGCTTAGTTCTTCCTTGATTCCTAGTGAGAGATACCTCTACAGTGAAGAAAATGGTTCCTATTTCTTTCTGTAATTGTGCAAATGAAGCTGCTGTAACACATGGGCTTTTTATGCTGGGGTGAGACTATATTGTCTTTGTATATAAAAATACTAAATGGGGCGCCTGGGTGGCTCAGTCAGTTGAGCGTCTGCCTTCGGCTCAGGTCATGATCCCGGGGTCCTGGGATCGAGCCCCGCATCGGGCTCCCGGCTCAGCAGGGAGCCTGCTTCTCCCTCTCCTCCCTGTTCCTGCTCTCTGTCGCTATCTCTGTCTCTTTTCTCTCAAATAAATAAATAAGCAAAATCTTCAAAAAAATGAAAATACTAAATGGAGAGGGAAGAATATTTATAGAACTTCCCTTCCAAAATCACTTTCCCAGCCCTTTTGATAATTAAAAAGAACAGACATCTAAGAATTTAAATCCTAGGTTAATTCCATATACTGTTTCTGTTTTCCAGAGGGTCTATGAAAAACATTTCCCCTCACTTGTATCTGAAGCAAATATATACATAAACAAAGAAATAAAAAACGAGTAATATGCACCTGAAACCAATGTAACATTGTGTATGAACTATACTCAATAAAAAAATTTAAGAATATTAATATCAAGTAATATGATGTTTATATTAGCTTCTATTTCCCCATTTTATTTATTCTCTGGTGACACAGTTTGTGTGCTTTTGATGGGAAGCATCTTAAGATAATATTTCCCATTTTCGCTTTGCTTTAAAAAAAAATAAGGGAGACACTCTTCTGTGATTAGTAGAGGAATTGTCAGAAGGAGGGATTGGGAAATCTGGTGTTCATTGGGGCTTCACAAATTCTCCACTTCTTTGCCTTCCAGACACAGGGGAGGATTTCATTTTTCGGCCCCTTCTGACCACATGACTTGCTTTGACCAATTAATATGTGAGTGAAAGTGGCGTTTGTCGTGTCGAGGTAGAAGCTTTCCTCCTCCCCCTCCTCCTTTTCTTCTTCTTCTCCTTCTCCCCCTCCCCCTCCCCTCCCCCTCCCCCTCCCCTCCTCCTCCTTCTTCTTCCTTATTTAAGTAGGCTCCATGCTAAGCATGGAGCCCATTGCAAGGCTTGAACCCATGACCCTGAGGTGAAAAGTCAGATGCTTAACTAACTGAGCCACCCAGGCACCCCTAGGTAGCATCTAACTGCCGAAGAGGCGCACTGAAGGGAGCTCTCTTCTCAGGAGCAACTGTTGTTTACATCTAGGGGGAGCCCGCATCCTTTAGAGAACCAAGCATAAACCAAGCATTCTTAACAACACAGTGGTCATATAGTGTGAGTGAGAAATAATCCTTTGCAAATGTTAAGCCCCTGAGATGTGGGGATTCTTTGAAACTGCAATCCTGCTGTATATGGAAATTGATCCTAGGAGCAAAGTGTTGCTATAACAGAAGGCTGGAATTTTTATCTTAAGGACTGGACAGTAAATGGCAAAAAAAAAAAAAAAAAAAAAAGAAAAAAGAAAAGAAAAGAAAACCTGATGATAGAAGCTAGAAAAATGGTAATACAGGTGTTATAGTGGCAAAACATTTGGTTAACACTGTGGTCTGTGATTACTTAGATGCTCTAGGAGAACTCTGAAAAACGGAATGTTAGTAATGCGTTGCTGTGAGCTTCGGTGAACAGCGGTCCACTTCCATTCCATTCTGATGCCTTGGGAGGATTTTCTTTTATTTTTTATTGTTGGGGTAATTAGTATCTTTATATTTTAAAAGCTATTTTATCTAGTGCTATAATGGTTTGGGTGGACATCTCTTGATCATGATTATCTTAATCTTTAACTGGGGTTGCTGCTGTTTGTCCTGTTTTGAAGATCATGGTCATTAGCAAAGTCTAACAAAACTGTTTAGCTTTCGCCAGACAAGGGTTAATCAAGAAATGATTATTATCTTAATATACATGGCCTGGGAAAGTAACATGATAATCATCAAATAACAATCAAATATAAAAGTAATAAGAAAGACCCAAGAATCAGGAGAAAGTTCGGTCAAAAGGGGTTTAGCAACAGCTCTCCAGTTTGCAAACTGGGTGGCTCAGTTGATTAAAGCATCTGCCTTTGGCTCAGGTCATGATCTCGGAGTCCTGGGATTGAGCCCCACATCTGGCTCCCTGCTCAGTGGGGAGTCTGCTTCTCCCTCTTCCTTTGCTCCTCCCCCTTCTTGTGCTCTCTCTCTGTCTCTCAAATAAATAAATAAAATCTTGTTTTATTTATTTATTTTTAAAGATTTTATTTATTTATTTGACACAGAGAGACAGCTAGAGAGGGAACACAAGCAGGGGGAGGGTCAGAGGGAGGGGGAGGGTCAGAGGGAGAAGCAGGCTTCCTGCCGAGCAGGGAGCCCAATGCGGGGCTTGATCCCAGGACCCTGAGATCATGACCTGAGCTGAAGGCAGTCGCTTAACCAACTGAGCCACCCAGGTGCCCCTAAATAAAATATTTTTTTAAAAATTAAAAAAATAATAAAATACCTTTCTTTTTTCTTTTTCTTAAATTTTATTTTATTATATTATGTTAGTCACCATACAATACATCATCAGTTTTTGATGTCATGATCCATGATTCATTGTTTTCATATAACACCCAGTGCTCCATGCAGTACGTGCCTTTAAAATTTTTAAAAGAATGGTGATTAAGTTCTCTACGTATTTCTGCCTATATCACAGTTCTTTTTTATTTTGTATTTAAATTCAATTTAGTCAAAATATAGTGTATTATTGTTTTCAGGGGTAGAATTTAGTGATTCATCAGTTGCATATAACACCCAGTGCTCTTTACCTCAAGTGGCCTCCTTAATGCCCATCACCCAGTTACCCCATCCCCCCACCCACCTCCCCTCCGGTAACCCTGTCTGTACCCTATAGTTAAGAGTCTCTTATGGTTTGCCTCCCTCTCTGTTTTTATCTTATTTTATTTTTCTTTCCCTTCCCCCATGTTCATCTGTTTTGTTTCTTAAATTCCACATATGAGCCAAATCACATGGTATTTGTCTTTCTCTAACTTATTTCACTTAGCATAATACCCTCTAGTTCTATCCACATCATTGCAAATGTCAAGATTTCATTCTTTTTGATGGCTGAGTAATATTCCATTATATGTATACCACTTCTTCTTTATTCATTCATCAGTTGATGGACATGTGTGCTCTCTCCATAGTTTGGCTATGTAGATAATGCCGCTATAAATATTGGGGTGCATGTATCCCTTCGAATCAGTATTTTTGTATCCTTTGGGTAAATACCTAGTAGTGCATTTGCTGGATCTCAGGGTAGTTCTCACTTTTCGGGAAACTCCATACTATTTTCCAGAGTGGCTACACCAGTTCTCATTCCCACCAACAGTGTTAAGAGGGTTCCCCTTTCTCTGCATCCTCACCAACATCTGTTGTTTCCTGTGTTTTTGTTCATTTTAGCGATTCTGATAGATGGGAGGTGGTATCTCATTGTGGTTTTGATTTGTATTTCCCTGATGCTGAGTGATGTTGAACATTTTTTCATGTGTCTGTTGGCCATTTGCATGTCTTCTTTGGAGAAATGTCTGTTCATGTCTTTTGCCCATTTCTTGACTGGATTTTTTGTGTTTTGGGGTGTTGAGTTTGATAAGCTCTTTGTAGATATCACAGTTCTTGAGAACAGGAATAACATCCATCTTACTTTTCCTTAGGACCTAGCACGGTATGTGACACACAGTAAGCATTAAGTACATTCTTGTTGAATTAATTACTTTGGTGAGGACCTTCAAATCTAGCATACTCTACAATATTTCTGAAAAATTCTTTAGATAAGAACTTTATTAAAATGATAAAATGATAATTAAAAGTATTTTGACTTTGTGATCAATTGATGCTTTACAAGAAAATGTATAATACTTATGAGTTATTTTTTCTGAAAAAATGTTAGAAATATTTATTTTCAGTACTTTAAAAGAATCATTTTGGTTCCAAATTACATGCTTTCCCTCCAACTAGAAAGACCATTAAAATACTGTGAGCTGTATAACTGCAGTGATGCAATATCAGCCCCAACTGACCATGAAAGTTTTTATCTTAGGATCGTCTCCTTATTTCTTAAAGGTAAGTGAGGTTTAAGGAAAAAGAATTAAATAAGCTGGTCTTAAATTGCTTAATAGTGCCTCTCTTTCATAGGGCTTTATTCCAGTTGCTAAGACCTGAAATAGCAACATTGAGCCCAAGAGTAATCCTTGGATTTATGAATTTTTTGAAAGAAAAGTGCCCTTCAATAAAGGCTTAGAAAGACTGTATGGTTTTTCTGTATAAAAATAATTGGTAGGACAGTTATTCCTCTTTAGTCTTAAATCTGCTGGTTAAATGGAGAACTCCCATGAGCCATAGGCCTAAGTCTTACTTATTAAGTTTCTAAAGTGTAGGTAATGATTTCAGAAAACTCCCTTGAGTTTGCATATAATAGTATAAATGCGCAAAATTAAACTGGAAACAATGAATTCTAGAGGAAAGAAGGCAGCATTTAACCAAGTATAGTGACTTGACCCATTGCAGCAGTGTGAGAATCTCTGCCTGTCTTCATTTTTTCTCATGACGCATGGACCCCCCCCATCTCTAGTAGACTAGAAATGCAAGTCTTTTATAGTAACAAAACTCCAGATATCCTACAACTTGATCTGTTAGAAAGCCCAGACGTTGGGTGCCTGGGTGGCTCAGTTGGTTAAGCATCTGCCTTCGGGTCAGATCATGATCCCCAGGTCCTAAGATCGAGTCCTGCTTTGGGCTCCCTGCTCAGGGTGGAGTCTGCTTCTCCCTCTACCCCTCCCCCTTGCTTGTGATCTCTCTCTCTCTCTCTCTCTCTCTCTCTCTCTCACTCACGCTCTCTCTCTCAATAAAACAAAATCATAAAAAAAAAAAAAAAAAGGAAGCCCAGACATTTTCATTCTTGCTGTTTCCCCTCATCTTCCAGGAACCATTGGTGGAATACTTTGAAGTATTTGTCTTCATCCTGCAAATATTTATAAAGTGGCCACAATGCAAATGTCTCAGAATAAAAAGCTGCTACAATAATGTCTTTTGCTAGCATAGAAATCCTCCTTTAAAAAAGTGTTTTTGTGTGTGTGCTTTCATCAAAACCTGCCTATTGGAATTAGGATTTTTTTATTCAGTTGATAATTATATCAGAATAGCTGTCAGTCTTCACTTAAATCACTCCAGTTATAATTGGCTATCAGCTTTTTGCAGGATGAGGAGCAACAAAGTCTCAGTGTCGCCAAGGTACAGCTGCTTATTAGTACCCATGATTCACAGTGGTTCACCTCTGGTTCTGAGACAGGCGACCCACCAACGTAATTTTGTGGTACATTAGTCACTGTTGGGAACTCACAACTCCTTGGTTTTCAAACCAGAATTGCTGATAACTAATACTCCGATGTTCTCTGCAGGGCAACTCTGTCACCATTATCAAGTGGAAGTGAATCATTGTTTATTTTGTGAGCCATTGATCAAAATTAAGGGAAGTGAAGACTCCAGGAGAGGGGTTCATCCAAGACAAGTTGAGGCTTGTGACAGTTCTCATTAATGTGTGGTTTCTTTCAGGGACCAGACTGCTACTGCTGTTGGTACCCCAATCCACTGTAAATTCCACCAGCAGTGGTAGTTCCGTGATGCCAGCTCTTATTTTCAGAATACCCTGTTCCTACATTCCCTGCTCCCTGCTCCTCGCCACTGACCAGAGTCCCTTGTGCTTTCTCTCTTTTTAGAAGAAGGGATGGATGCATTAACTGTATTGAAGACTGAAATGCTTTGATGTTTGTTGTTGTGCCCAAAATATGTAAAGAAGTTATAAAACTCAACCCTAAGAAACAAATAATCCAATTAAAAAATGGGCAGAAGTCATGAATAGACATTTTTCCAAAGAAGACATCCAGATGGCCAACAGACACAAAAGATGCTCAACATCACTCATCAACAGGGAGATACAAATCAAAACTGCAGAGCAAACTGAATCCAACAATACATTAAAAAATCATTCACCACGATCAAGTGGGATTTATTCCTGGGATGCAAGGGTGGCTCAGTATTTTCAAAGCCATCATGTGATATATCACATCAACAAAAAAAAGGATAAAAAACATACGATCATCTCAATAGATGCAGAAAAAGCATTTGGCAAAGTGCAATATCCAGTCAGGATAAAAACACTCAACAAAGTAGGTTTAGAGGGAAAATACATCAACATAATAAAGGTCACTGCTTGTGTGTGTGTGTGTGTGTGTGTGTGTGTGTTTGTGTATCTATCTATCTATCTATCTATCTATCTATCTATCTATCATCTATCTATCTATCTATCTAACATCATACTCAGTGGTGAAAAACTGAGAACTTTTCCCCTAAGGTCAGTAACAAAACAAAACAAAGATGTTCGCTCTCACCACTTTTAGTGATGTTCCCTCTCACCACGTAGTACTGGAACAAAATTTTCAATTAAACTAATATATGGACAGTGTTTATTTAGAATCAGATTGACTCTTGTCTTTCTAAAGCCACATGTCAAAAAGTGGAACACAGGCCTCAAGAGGTAAAGTAGGAATTTATAGGTAGGAGACACGTTTTACATAAAATACATACTATTGACTGAATGTGTCTGTCCAAAATTCTTATGTTAAAACCTAATCCCCACTGTGATGGTATTTGGAGGGGGTGCATTTGAGAGGTGATTAGGTCATGAGAGTGGAGCTCCCATATTGGTGCACTTCTAAAAGAAGCACCGAAGAGCTCCTGCACCCCTTCCACCACCCTGTGAGGACACTGTGAGACGGCAGCTGGCAGTGAACCAGAAAGCAGGCTCTCACCAGACACTGAATCCTCTGGTGCCTTGATCTTGGATTTTCTGGACTCTAGAACTGAGAGAAATAAAATTCTGTGGTATTTTATCATGGCAGCCCAAACAGCCTAAGACAGCACATCCAGCAAAAAATAATGCTTTACATATTTTACTGATTTGATCTATAAATCTAATGTTTTATTTTGAAATGTTTCTAACTTACAAAGTTGTAAGAATAGTAAAAAGAGGGGTGCCTGGGTGGCTCAGTTGTTGAGCGTCTGTCCTCGGCTCAGGTCATGATCCCAGGGTCCTGGGATCAAGCCCCGCATCGGGCTCCCTGCTCGGCAGGATACCTGCTTCTCCCTCTCCCCCTACCCCTGCTTGTGTTCCCTCTGTCGCTGCGTCTGTCTCTGTCAAATAAATAAATAAAATCTTAAAAAAAAGAGAATAGTACAAAGAATTCCTGTATGCCTTTTATCTATGTTCCCCAACTGACAAATTTTTAAGACATTTGCTTTAGTCATTCTTTCTCTTTCATTCACTCTATAGTTAGATAAGTATAGTATATCAATATTAATTTCCTGATTTTGATCATTGGACTGCAGTCATGTGAGCCAGTGCCCTTCTTCCAGGAAAGAATAAGTATTTCATTGTAGTCCGTAAAGCTCTTTTCTTTTAGGAAAGAGTAAGTACTTTGTTGTATTTTCTAAAACAAGGGCATTTTCTCCCATAAATACAGTCTAATTGTCACAATCAGGAGATTAATATTGCTGTAATACTTTAATTTACAGCCTTATTCAAGGCTTGTCAGTTGTCTCAAAATGTTCTTTATAGGACAAATCACAAAAAAGACAAATAATAAAAATAATTTTTTTGTTTTCATCTGATTCAGTACTCAGTACAGAAACATGCATATGTTTAGTTGTGAGACTTCTTTAATCTAGAACAGAAAACTTATCTTTCATGAAGGTATTTTTTTAGATGTGTAGTCTTTTGCAGGTACTGAAATAAAGTATTTTCATTCAATGATGAGGATTTATTAAAACTCTTCCAAAATTTGATGAGCCTTAGACAACACATCATATAGTATGAATATTTTCTTATAATACAGGCATTTAGGAACTGAAGATATTCTTAGTATAATACATTTTCAATTTGGCTCAGTGAACTTTTGAAAAGTAAATGTTGCTCTCTGACAATCTGTCCTTCTATTTGTTTTATGTAGTTCAGAATCAGAAATACTTTAAACCAGCATTCAAAAGCTCCAAAAATAGACTCCATTGGGCTAGAATTGCAGAGGATGGAGTAAACATGCCTCATGGTCCCAGCTCCCAAGAACCATGCAGGTGATTTGGGCAAGTCAAACTCACATAAATACAATGAATGGCAGATAACATTGGATGGTTTATGAATAGAGATTAAATTGTTTCCTACTGACCATGAGTTCCATATGGAAATGGAGCATTACCAAAGAGGGTTAAGGTAGTAATGGAAGTATTCATGGAGAAAGGTGGATTTAATTAGGCCCTTGAAGGAAGAAGAAAGAGGTCAAGAAGGAGCACACAGAAGCAGAACCAGAACCTTCAGATGATGGAAGGTCCAGCAAGAAGCAGCAAGGGTACTCTTACAGGAAGATTCAAACAGTTTGTATTCTCAGGCCCAATGGGTACCTGACCACAAGTAAACCTTTTTCCTGATATTAAGAACCTTGTCACAGGGCTGGGTTTCAGAGCAGGAATTGCCCACTGTTCTTAGAGGCACTGGGGTTCTGAGCAGGTGGGTTATACACAAGGACTTACCTGCAAAGGTAACACTGCTTTTCAGGAACTGCTGAAAGCCTGCTGATCATAACTAGGCTCCAGACTCAGAACTAAACAAGTGATAGTGTGGGCCCAGTGGAATTCACCTAGAACTGAGTCAAAGCTACTTAAAGTCCTCTAATCTCCAGTGAGAAACAAAGATTGACAGGTTAGGCTTTTCTTCCCAGCCATGCTATGAAAGTCTGCATTTTTGTGGTTTTCTTACCATGTTTTCTGTGGTGAGTTGAAGGAAGAGACGATGTTTTGCTTTGCTTAGTATTCCCAGGGCTTACTAGCTAGTTAATAAATATTTGTTCAATTGCTGATATCAGAATAAATGAGTACAGTCTTTCTTGGTAAATAAAACTAGAACCCTAGAAACTTCTTTTTTTAGTAGAAAGTTACTGTGGAATGGGGACATCTTGATGGGGAGGGTTTGTCTGTATGAGTAGCCCCCATTTTGTCCTTTTAAGGTTCACCCTCCTGGTGGGGTTGTCTCACTTGCGTTACTGCTGCTATCACCACAACTTGGGACAGGCATGATAGGAAACATGTTCTTTGTTTCTCTTTACCATAATTAACAGAATACAAACTTTTCCAGAAAACCAGCACTAACCATTAAAGAACAAAAAGAAACATTTTAAGAATGTATAAATATCATGAACACACACGGATATTCTATATACCGGTCTGTGATCTTCTATTATCTCCTGAACAACTTGGGGGACTTTTTATCTTTTACTATGTGTTGCTCTGCCTGTACCTATTACTCTACCCAAAGTATTAGATGGGAACAATATGGGAGCCTAAACCTACATGTAAGGATTAGCACTAGCTTTGAGTCATTTCTCTATGATACTCAGGCATATTACTTTTTCAGTCATTGCCTTACTATTGAAAGAGCCTTATAATTCTATTCCAGAATGGCTACTGTTTATTGAGTACTCTCTTTTTGCCAGGACTGGGCCCTTCACAGTCATTATTTTATTTAATCCATACTGCCAAGGTAATCATTATTATCTGCATTTTTAAAGATGAAAGCCTGTGACTGAAAGCAATTGCATAGCTGGTGAACAACAAAGCTGGAATTTGAGGGCGGGCAGGCTGATTTCAGAGCCTGTACCATACCGCACAGAGTGACCTCATTTATTCCAAGATTTTTAAGACTCTTAATACATTTAACAATGATTGGTTTTATTTTTCATGTATGTATATTTGCTATAATCCTTTTTTCTCCTTGCAAATGGATTTGGGTTGACTAAAGAAAGACATAAAATGCAAGAATCCTTTGACTATATCTACTTATGTTCTAATATCCTTATATTATTGACAAAGAAATTGAAACAAAATCACTTCAGTGACCTACATAAGGTCACAAAATTAATTAATGACTCTATGGCAATAAATACTCAGGGATGTTGGCTCCTGGTTTAATATTCTTTCTGCTGTATCACATTGCCTCTCTATATTCTCTGAAAAAATTAATATAATTCAAACTAAAAGAATTTGCTGATAATTGGATATATTGAGATAACAGCTCTTGTAAGCCAATAGTAATAATCAGAACATTCTGTGTAGTTTAAATTGATGTAATTGTATATCATTTTCTCTCAATTACAGGAATTAGGCAAGAAAAAGATGTACAGTATATAGTTTAATATGCCAATAAAGTGTGATATATTAACAGAACCTTCACTTAAGTTCTCATATGAAAAGCCATTTGCTGTTTTTCTTGTTTTATCTTCAGAAATTTCAAGGACTTGATTTCTTTAAAACATATTTGCAAGGTTGAAAATAAAGATTACAGTTGATGTCCTAAATGCTGGCACTAACAACCACAACAAAAACCCAGCATTTTACCTGGGGACACTAGAACTGAAAAAATATTAAATATTACAGTTAGTCAAAGAAGGACTCTACTCCTGAGAAAACAGTGAGTTCAATGTTCCTGCAGAAAACATCTGTCAGAGAGAGAATAGTCCAACATTGATTATAAGAAGAGACCAGGTGATACCTAAAGTTTTTTGCATTCTAAAATTCTGTGATTCTGGATAGACTATTTTCTTGTCTAAGGTTATCTGTGTGTTTGGATAAGGCATGAATTGCTCAGAATAATGAATAAAGCAACTCAAATTAACATCCTAAGGAAATGTAAGTTTGAGCATGCTGATTTTATGGAACACTATCCAGGCATTAGGAGCTATTCTTTGGCAGGATATTTAATGACATGAGAGATGGAGAAAAAAAATACGTTGATCAAAGTAACTTTGGAAAACAGTGTATTGACTGGGAACTGAAAGACTAAAAACAAAGGGAACGAGACATAAACAACTGTATTGTAGTTGGTAAAATTATTTCTCATGAGGCTATGGGTTAGCAGTTCTGAGTCTGCTTTACATATATATACTGGGGTTTATCAATGAATAAATGAATGGTGGGGGGTGGAAGCCAGATTTCTCACTGTGGGAAGGGAGGATACAGATAATGAGGGGGGTGGGGCTAGCTCCAATGAACAATGTGGTACTAGATTAGAGTCAGAAATATCAACATAAACTCATGTTTAGCTTAATATAGAGACAAATGGATACTAAGAGAAATAACTTTAGATATTGCATAGATAGGTTAGAATACATACACATATTTCTTAGTTTTGTGTGCTGAGAAGGCTTAGACAGAATGACAGTGTGGTAGTAGGGGCCCAAATATTGGTTTCTAATGTCGTTCTTCAATAAAAGGAACCAGGGCACTTGGGACAAATAACTGATTCTAGGTCTGGGGCAGATAATAGATAAAATGATCCTGGGATATGTTGTTATACCAGAAAGTAAAGAAGTGTTCAAAAACCAAATGATGGCGGCATGTCACTCAAAAGTCAACTTGAAAGAGCTCCCAGTGGTCAAAGTTAGGACAGTTTGATCAGCAACAAAATAAATGAAATAGTACTAGATTATAATTCATAGTATCAAATAAATATCCATGAGTCCACGCTGATATAATGAAATAACTGAATAGAGAAGAAGAGAGAAATCTCCTGGATAGAAGAATTCTAAATAATTTATATGAATACTTCTCCCTTCAAGATAATGAAGCTCAACTCCTTAACTCCTCATTCCTTGAGGAGGGATATGGACTAAATTTTGTGACTTGCTTCCAAAGAATAGGAAGTAATACAGTAATATGGAAAGGGGGTAAAAAAAGAAAAAAAAAGTAAGCTTATAGTGGAAAAATCTGGCACGTGTCCTCCCAGCTGTGTGCTCAAGATTGACATCATCAGTGATAAGTCATGTTGATAGCATGTAGATTAAGGCCCCATACATCTATAAAATGCTGTCATTATATAAACATTTTGTATCTACTTGGGCTAAATTTATGAAATATTGTATTCTCATTACATTGGAAACAGAAGAGAAAGCCGTCTATTCGAATCCTTTTCTAACAACTTGAGGGGCTTTCTCCCAAATTGTTCAGTAAACTGAAGTTACTTACAGGAGGATATTTTGTTGTTGCTTACTCCCAGATAGACCTCAAAGCTACAGCAACACATCCTTTGTATGGCCAGTATTCTAGCCCTATAATAAGATTCTAACTATGGACTTTCCTGTTTTATTTACTGACAGTGTAGTAGTGGTATCTCAAATATTTTTATATATAGTTACATAATATATTTATGTTATATATGTATTATATACATTTAAACACACACACACATATGTATAGCAGACATGCAAACAAGTTAGAACATATTGTGATCTATCACTGATCACGTCTTCCCTATGAACCTAATTTTAGCTATCAGGATTTGGAGGTGTGGGAGATCATCACCAAATTTTAAACGAGACCCGTGAGGCTTTGGGTCTAAATGGTCACTTTCGGAGGACTTAATCTTTCTAAGTTGTCTATTTTGGGTTCATGTTGGGTTTTTCAGATCTCCCTCCCCCACCCATCCTCTTGACTTTCTTGATAATGATGGAAGAAAGGAAACTCTATCATTACTGATCTCCATGTGGAGTGGTTGGTTCAGCCTTATCTGTGGGAAGTGATGGCTGAGGTGCAGTTGATCCTCTCTGACCTTTTAAGTCCTATTCTGATTATGAATTTCATTAGCTTCCCTCCCCCCCTTCCCCTGCTTGAGCCTCAACAGGCCCTTTTTGATGATTCCAGATGTGCTGTTCTCTCCAGGAGGTATCTGGAGCTGGTTTAATCTCTTGAATCTAGCTGCAATCCTATACAAATGCCCTAAAGCTGTGATATCATTCTTTTGTAAAAAGACCTGCCTACCTCCCTTGTGCTACAGCCAAAGAAGTTCTGGTGTGGCTTGAATGACTTCATATTTATCTGGTCATTTCTACACATTACCACTGTCCCCTTAAATTGATTGTCTGCTTCATCTTGCCAGTTGGCTGGGTCCTTTCAGAAGATGATGAGGACTCCCTGAGATGTGATCCCATCACTCTAGCTGTCAGCACAACTCCCCCAAATCTTACTTTGTACTATTTATAAATCTTGGTGTTCACTCATCTTTTTTGGTAAATGTTCCTTCCCCCCGTCCCCTAATCCTTATAGCTTCCCTTCTTACTTAAGGAAAACTTCATTATTATTCCATGGTTACCTGCTTCTGCCTTGACTTTTTTACACACACATGCACACACACACACACAACATCCATGTATGTGCACGCACACATGCGCACTCAGTAGCGTGTAAGTTCCCACACACATATACTCACACATGCATGCACATACAAGCATACTGAGTGGGTCATAATCCTTGGTTCATGACACTTTGATTACTGAGCCATGTAAGACCATCTTTTATCTATACATCTCTGTCAGTCTTGGACGTTATAGATTTCAGTCATTGTCAGTCTGCCTGAGAATCCACAGAGCACAAATATTTTAAATTCATTTCTTTTGTTCCATCTACCTCAAATCTACATATGCTTTGCTTTCCCTTCTCTACCCGCTTCATCTGCACTAAGTCCAGTACAAAGGGGAGCAAGGAATGAATCGTGAGTTGTTAACTATATATTGTTTATCAAAGTCTTAATCTGAAGGGGAATTACCTTTGGCACAATTTCAAGTGTCTGAAAGCATGGGAAGTAGGATTTGGAAGTTACTAGGAAGCTTCAGTTTTGCTGATGAAACTCTAGGCAAATAACCCAATTCTTTTTTCTGGGAAGCCAATCTTGCCTCTATTCTTTTAGTAACCAAACCATGCCAGAGGCAATACAGTTTGCTATGATAAATCAATGAGTGCAGGCGTCATTGTAAGGCAAAAGGAGAATTTCAAAAAAGCGCGAAAGCTTTGTTCTCCCCAGGCGCACTTCATTTCTGTCTTTCTCAGTCCTCCTCCTATCACATGTCCCCAAAGCAGTTTTCTGGAAGCTTGAGGCAGAGCAGCCACCTATACTACCAAGCTTGACAAATTCTCCTACGTTCGTAAGGATGGGAATGCTGAGCTTCATGCTCCAAGATACGCATGATTCATTCATATTTGTAGCTTTGGTTAAGGTAGAGGTACTACATGCTGTCTTTTGTTCGTGTGGGATTTTCTTGTGTCTTTTTGTGGAGTGACAAATTTGGGGCAGGGCAGGGAACAAAGACTGTATGTCAAAGAAAATACTGTGTATGTTTAATGCAGTTGAGAACGAACAAACCACTTTAGGTTTCCCCTCACACTTCAAAAATACAGCTGGCTGGGATTTTCTTGTAATATACAATGAAGGAACTTAGTACTTAATGAAATGAAATTGGAGTATCGCGGAGAGGAAATAAACGACAGGCCAAAAAACTGCCATGAAACTACATTAAAATGTATTTGGCGTGCATCGAATCACCCCAGTTGCATTGCAAAAATAGTGCAGTGATAGAGTTGCTGGAGTTAAAAGGACGGAATGTTGCCAAGGTTGAAACTATCCAAGACGATTTAGTGTGTGTTTTTTTATTCCCTGTGAATAAATGAGCTGATTTTTTCCTTTTTGGCATAAGATGCTAAGATGATATAAATGTAGATATAAATATATAATTTTGAAACAGATCCTAATTTTACATCTATGTTATATGCACACTTCATTATTTGTTTCCATTAAAGCAATTTTAGTATATACCTACCTTCTTTGCTGACTTTACCATGGTATAATTTTTCTATGCAAAATATCATAGTACTAACCACAGGTCTCTGAGGTTAATAAATCAGACACTGAGCATCATTGCTTGTTGTAAATCTGTCCTAGCTGTAGAAGACTCCGGTTAAGCTGTCCTTGATTATCTGAATTACAGGAATGTTCTTTAACAAAATTGTACCCACAGTGAGTTAAAGTTACTAGACTGGTTTGGGGGAAAGAGGAAGGATACTAACATCTCTTGAGACTCCCTACTAAAATTGCTGCTTTAAATGTATTATCACACCTAACTTTGATAAAACCCAATGAGCTATTATATACAGAAAGAAACCCAGATGCACCTAACTTGTTATAAGAGCAGTTTTAAACACCCATACACATGTCTCTTTTACCTCATCATACTGCTTAAAGATTCTACATTTACCTAGCACTCTAAATGTTTAATGAAAGAAAAAGAAACAAACCAACCAACCAACCAATCAATGTGGCCTCCTGCAAGAAATACCCACCAACAGTTCACAAGGGTTTTTATCCTTTGGGGGAACTACCCCAGTTACCTAAAGTTATATATATTGATCTCTCTCTCTCTTTGTATAAATTAATATACATATCAATAGAGCAATATTTATCATGTATATTATTTATAACATATTACAAATGTATAAATATAATATAAATATCATATACATATTATTAGGAGCTGAATATGTTCTCCCAAACTTCATATATTGAATTCCTGACCCCCCAATACCTCAAAATGTGAATATATTTGGAGATGGGGTCATTAGTGAGGTAATTAAATTAAATTGAGGTCATTAGTATGGGGCATAATCCAATATGACTGGTGTCCTAATTAGAAAAAGAAATTAAGATACAGACACATACAGAGGGAAAGCCATGTGAAGACCCAGGGAGAAGACAAAGGAGAGAGGCCTCAGAAGAAATCAACTCTGCCAACACCTTGATCTTGGACTTCTAGCCTCCAGATTTAAGAGAAAATAAATTTTTGTTTTTTAAACCACCCACTCTATGGTATTTTATTACGGCAGCTCTAGCAAACGAATATACTCGTATAATATAAATATAATAAAAATCAGTGCAACTAATCTCAATCCCTAAATGATTAATATTTTTTTAATAGTAAAGAGTTATCTTTGACATTATTTTTAGTAATATTTTTTGGATATGTCTCCATGTCTCCTCAGGCGAGGAAAACAAAAGCAAAAATAAACAAATAGGACTATACCAAACTAAAAAGCTTTTGCACAGTGAAAGAAAACCAACAAAATGAAAAGACAACCTATTGAATAGAAGATTCTTGCAAATGATATAGCCAATAAGGGATTGATATTTAAAATATATAAAGAACTCATACAATTCAAAAAAAGAAACCCAATTAAGAAATGGGCATAGATGGGGCATCTGGGTGGCTCAGTGGGGTGCCTGAGTGGCTCAGTCGGTTAAGCATCTGCCTTTGGTTTGGGTCATGATCCTGGGGTCCTGGCATTGAGTCCCGCATTGGGCTCCCTGCTCAGTGGGGAACCTGCTTCTCCCTCTGCCTGCCACTCTCCCTGCTTGTACTCTCTCTCTCTCTCTCTGACAAATAAATAAGTAAAATCTTAAAAAAAAAAAAAAAAAGAAATGGGCATAGGACCTGAATAGACATTTTTCCAAAGAAGATGTACAGATGGCCCTACTGAAAAGATAGTCAGCATCACTAGTTACCAGGCAAATGCAAATCAGAAGCACAATGAGATACCACTTCACACCCATCAGAATGGCTATTATCAAAAAGATGAGAAATAACAAGTGTTATTGGGAGAAGAGGGAACCCTTGTGCCCTGGTGGTAGGCATGTAAACTGGTGGAGCCATTATAGAAAATAGCATGGGAATTCCTCAAAAAATTAAAAATAGAAATACCATATGATCCAGCAAGTCCATGTCTGGGAATTTATCTGAAGAAAACAAAAACACTAATTTGAAAAGATATATGTACCCCTATTTTAATTGAAGCATTATTTATAATAGCCAAGATATGGAAGCAACCTAAGGGTCTATTGATACATGAATGGATAAAGAAAATGTGGTGTGTGTGTGTGTGTGTGTGTGTGTGTGTGTGTGTGTGTGTATGTGTAGTGGAATATTACTCACCCATAAAAAATAATGGAATCTTGCCATTTGCAACAACATGGATGGAGGTTGAGGTCATTATGTTAAGGGAAGTAAGTCAGACAGAAAAGACAAATGTCATGGTCATTTCACTTATATGTAGAATCTAAAAAAACAAACACAAATGAAAAATCAAACAAAATAGAAACAGATTCATAGATACAGAGAAGTCTGGTGGTTGCCAGAGGGGAGCGGAGTGGAAAGATGGGCAAAAAGATAAAGGGGATTAGGAAGTACAACTTAGTTATAGGATAAACAAGTCTTGGGGATGTAATGCGCAGCATTAGGAATACAGTCAATAATATTGTAATAGCTTTGTATGGTGACAGAGGGTAACTAGACCTATTGTGATGATCATTTCACAATGTATGAAAGTATCAAATCACTATGTTGTACACCTGAAACTAATATTACATATCAATTATAATTCAATAAAAAAGAAAAATAACAATAGTTAAATAATACAAAGACAATCTGATATGGTGGATTTTACAAAGGCAATTTCCAGGACCTGGAGACCTGGATACCTTTGGTTCTTTACATGTTATATCCAACTCCCACATTTTCAATATTTGCGTTACAGAGTCACAGCAGTAGTTGATTTGAAAAAACATGACCCTGGGGCACTTTATTATTTGCAGTCATGAAAGAAAAGATTCAATCATGTTTAGACTATTGCACTTAAATGAAAACAAGAACCGTATTATTAGATTTTAGAAATATTTGCAAGTCAGAACAAAATGGGTTTTCAAGTTAACTAGAAATTCAGTTTACTCAAACAGCTTTTGCTGTCTAATCATACGTTAAGGTGGAGCAGACTTTCCTGAAAACAAACCTCATACTTCTATATTTAGACAATAATGCTAATTTACATACTCTGCATTTCCAATGTGCTTTATAATCTATCAAGGATCTTTTCAAGCACTGTCTTCTCTTCTGTGAAGGCTTCCGGGGCTCTGTGAAGGATTCAGTACCATTTGACCTCACGTCACTCAGCTCTCCTTCTGTTATAGCTTACACTGCAGTGTAATGTAGTTTGTTTACTTACATGTTGATCTTCCCAAAGGCAGCAATTAAGCGTGTTCAGATTTCCATTCCCGGGACCCAGCAGCTCCTGGCACCCAGCAGGTGTCCAGTCAATGTTTATGTATCTTCTTATGTTCTGCCTTCCCAGAATACTGACTATTCTTACAGCTGAAGAACCCGAGATCCAGAAAGGTTAATTGACAAGTAGGGCTAGGTAGAGATACAAAACCCAGAAGCTGATGTGAGGGAGGAGGTGATATGGCAGTGTTTGTGGGAAGTCAGAGGCTGGAGCATCTTGGGTGTTGACATTTTGTTTTCATGGAGATGGAAAGCCATGAACAGTTTTAAGCAGATACATGATATGATTTTATTTACATTTTTTAAAGATTGCTCTGGCTGCTGAAAGAAGCATGAGACCAATTAGGAGGACATTGGAGGCTCCCTTGAGAGAGAGGTTTGTGGCATGGACTATGGAGGAAACAGATGAGGTGAAAATATGTAGATTGATTCTACATATGTTTTAGGAGGAAAACTCGTAGAATTTGCTGATGTTTTGGACATGATGGGGTTATTGACTAATTTGACAAGTAGTTATTTATTACCTCTTATGTGTTAGTCACTGCTTTAGAAACTGAACATATACGAGAAATATAGGACCCGCAGTTACATTCTGGTGGGGTTCTACAGATGAAAGCAAACAAACGAATAAAAAGCCCATGATGATTTTTACCATAAAGAAGATAAAGCACGGTAGTGACCCAAAGGGGACAGTTTAAATTGTGTGGCCAGGGAAATTCCCATGGGTACTTAATTAGAGAGCTAAATGACAAGGATCTGGCCATATGAAGTTGTAGGAGAAAGGGTGACATGCAGAGGAAGTGGTTAATGCAAAAACAGTGAGATGGAAACAAGCTTGACATGTTCCAAGAATAGGAATAAGACCAGTGTAGCTTGCAGCAAGTGAAAAAATTGGAGGGTCACTTGAGATTAAGTAGATCCAAGAGGCACTAGGGGGCAAGCTGTGGTGTGGAGCCTTGTGGATCACTGGAAGGACTGTAGTAGGAAGCCGTTGTGAAATTGTAGTCCGTTTTTTAAAAGTAATTGCTCTAGTGAGTGTGTAGAGGGACTGCAGAAAGGCAAGATGAAAAACCATGATCTGGGAAAGACGTGGTGTTGGCTTGGGCCAAAATGGTGGTCATAGAGATGGAGAGGTGTACATAAATTCAGAATATGTCTTGAAGGGAAAACAGGGAAGAATAAGAGAAAGAGATGATCCAAAGATGACTTGTAACTTGGAGCCTTGAGCACGTGGAGGGATGATGATATCATTTAGAAATGGAAAATTGGCAGAGGAACAGATATGGAGATGAGAATCAAGGTTTCTCTTTGGATAGGTGTCTATTAAACACCCAAATTATTATGTCACATAGGCTGATTAACCGAGAAGGAAATGGGAAAAAGAGGTGTGACTTTCAAAGGTTCTAGTTTAAGCTATGAAATATTAAATGTTGAGATGCCTATTAAGCTTCATATTAAAGATACTAATGAAATATCCTCACTTATTTAAGATTGTTTTTCTGTTAGACAAATCAATACCAAACCAAACCAAAAACCCCACTGTATTTATGAGGAAGTAGAGTCATACACGACCATGACCTCGCATTGATTGAAAGATGATCACAGTTCCTAGTACATGGTTGCCAGAGAGGCACATGTGCTCATTGAGCCCAGATGGACATACAAGCTAGAGGAAAGAACACAGAGCATAGCTCATGCACAATGTACAGGGATTCTGGAGTAACTCACTTCTCAACCTCCATTTTTCACTTTTCTAAAAACCATTTCTTGACTGCCTCTAATCCCTGAGAGCTTTCCCCTCAAATTTCCCTCTTTGCTTTGTAAAGCTGGTGGAAACAATAGATAAGCCCACATTTCCACTGATTCCACTGTTTAAGATACCCTTTGGGAACCATAATTAAAGCTGTTAACACATAAGTATTAGCTGTAACTACATTGGAAGAAAATTTCTTGTAGATTACATGTGTAGACTTTGGGAGAAAAAGGTTACTCTTTATTCCAACACTTTTAATATAGAACAACACTCAACACACAAATCAAAGGCAATATTTACTTATTAAAATAACATAAACGAAGCTAATTTTACACTTAAAAAATACTTTGTTCAATTTTGTAAGCTACTTCACTCTGCAGCCACATTCTTGATGTATTTGCTAATGGTGTGCATTCCCGTACGTTATCTAAAGCATTCTATTACCCTCATTCCAGATTCAGATTCAGTTTCAAAGCCCCTGTTATGACCTGAGCAAGGTATCTTTATACTACTTCATTTAATCAGCACATGGGCTCTGTGAAATAGTATTGTCACCTAGTTTTGTGCATGAGGAAACCGGCTGGGAGTGGTGCATGACTTGCTCAATATCCTGTAGCTCATAAATGGAGGATATGATGCCCATTCCCTTCTCTTCTATTTTTTTTAAATATTTTATTTATTTATTTGATGGGGAGAGACACAGCGAGAGAGGGAACACAAGCAGGGGGAGTGGGAGAAGGAGAAGCAGGCTCTCTCCACCGATCAGGGAGCCCAGTGTGGGGCTTGATCCCAGGCTTAAGGACTGAGCCACCCAGGCACCCCGCATTCCCTTCTCTTAAATCATGATCAAGTTAGCTTGCTTTAAAACGATTTTGCCACCTCGTCCTACTATAGTATCTACTTCTTCAGCTTGCCCTTTATGCAATTGACTGAATCACATGCTATGACTCTTCAGAAATGGTTCCTTTTATTCACTAAAAATTTTTGTATCCCCAGAATATGAAGTGTAAAGCAAATGATGGCTCCGAATTCTCTCTCTCCACCGTGGCTTTGACCTGAACTTCTGATTTATGGAAGTTTCATTAACATCAGGGTCCATTTCACCCATGTATTCTCAGTGCCCAGAACAGCAGATGCTCAATAAACATGTACCAAATGGATGATAAGCCTATATTGTTTACTGGATATCTCATCTTGACTATCCCAGAAACTCATTATTTTCCCCACAATTTTGCTCTTTCCTCCAAGTCCAGAAAACTCTTCCTTTTCATAACTGTGGAACCTCTTGTTTGCTATCCTCTCTGCCATTCCCCCAATTCAGATTATCATCCTCTTTCTGCTGAAATACCACAACAGCTGCCTAACTTACCTTCCTGCCTGCATCCTTGTCCCATCTTAACCCGTTCTTCACTCAAAAGCCAAAATAAAATGCCTGCCTCGTGTAAAAGGTCTTTCAATGTCTCCCCCTTGAGATGGTTCTTATGGTAACTTCCAAAAATTGTAATAGGATTTCAGAGTCAATATTATGAAACTTCTGCTTGGCTCTTTAGCTTCATCCCTCATTACTTCCCACCTGTAACTCCCTTGACACTCTTTGCTCTAGCCTTAATGAATGTCTTTGACTCCTGCATGGCCCGACCCTATCACTTCCCTGTGGATCTTCACACATTTTACCCCCTCTACCTGGAGCACTTAAAACTTTTTTTTTTAGGGGTGCCTGGGTGGCTCAGTCGGTTAAGTGTCCAACTCTTGATTTCAGCTCAGGTCGTGAGATTGAGCCCCTCCTCCCCGTCCCCGTCCCCCACCCCCCCAGCTGGTGAGCTCAGCATGGAGTCTGCTTGAGATTCTCACTCTCTCTCTCTGCCCTTCCCCGTTCACACACTTTCTCTAAAATAAATAAATATTAAAAATAAATAACTAAATAAGTAAAATCTTTAAAAAATTCTACTTTTAAAAAAATTGTGAAATAAGGCACAGAAAAGACTTAAATATCATGTGTTATATAATGAGTAATTATAAAGTGAACACCTGTGTATCTTACACTAAGTCAAGAAAGAAAATCCCACCAACATCCCAGAAGCCCTCCAGTGTCTCCTTTATATTATACCTTCCTCATCTCCTTTCCTCCACACCCAAGGTCACCACTTTGTGGTGATCATTTCCTTGCTTTTCTGGATAGTCTTGACAGTTCCACATGAATTCCTAAACAGTATGGTTTAGTTCTTCCTCTTTTTAAAATTTATAGAATTATGCTCTATATTTCCTTCTTCCCCTCATAATTGTGTTTGTAAGGTTTACACATGCTGTAATGAGTATCTCTAATCATATCGGCATATCAACTTCCCCAATGAAATTGGAATTTTGACTGTAATTTTACTGAAACTATAGATCAATTTGTGAATAACTCACATTTTAACAATTTGAATTTGCCAATTTTTGAAGATGGGTATGTTTCCCTTTATTTAAATCTTCTTTAATGTATCTCAACAAATTTTATGATTTTCCCAATAGATGTGCTGTTTGATATATTACTAGGCACTTGGCATTTGGGGATACTATTGTAAATTACAGTCTTTTTTGTCATTTCATTTTCTAACTTTTGCCAGTACATAAAAATAAAACGAGATTTTATATATTGATCTTGTATCAGCAAGCTTAGTAAATTCTCTTACTAATTTTTCTGATTTATATGCAATCTATTTGAGTTTTATTACTGATCATATTTCCTGTGAATAATTGCAGTTTTCTTTTTACATTTTCAGTTCTTATGCCTGTTATGTCCTTTTTTTTTTTTTAAACCTTACTGTGATGGCTGAAACCATCAATCAACACTTAAGTAGAAGGGAGGAGAGTTAAGCTGTTTCTGATTTCATAATATCTTTCTTAAGTGTGATATTTGCAGTGGGTTTATTTGTAGTTTGCCTTTATTAGCTTAATAATTTTCTTTCCATCCTTAGTTTGCTTAGAGTTGTATTATGTATGGATGTTGAATTTTATAAAAAGATTCTCTGCCTCTGTGGAGATAATCATATGATCATATATTCAGTTAATGCAGTGATGACATTGATCTTTTTCTTTCTTTTTTTTTTTCCGAACCTCAGGTACGCAGAATTAGATTAATTATAATTCTTGATTCAGCACACTATCCTAGTTCATGCATGCTCACATTATGTATCACTTAATTATTTTAGTTATCTATTTTTAATACCATATTGAGTATGTGTAGCATTGTCATGCAAAGCGATAGCTTTGATAGACACTAATATCACTCATGATAACTGGCATTTACACTAATATCACTCATAATAACTGGCATTTACTCACATGACCAGCCTCCATTTCATTCCTGCCTACCCTAGCAAAAGTAATTCTGACATCTTTCATTTTCTTTTTAAAACATGTTATTATATTTTTGTTTTTTATTTGTTTGTGAAAAGGATATCATGGTGATGCTTACCTTTTCATAATATTATATTGCTGAAATTTACCCATGTTACTGCATGTACTTATAATTCATTTGTTTTGACTACTAGCTAAAATTCTATTGTGTGACTGTTAACACAATTTACTTGTTTATTCTCACTTTGAAGAACATTTGGGGTGCTTCCAAGTTTTTGTCATTATTAACAATGCTTTCATGAACGTTCTTGTATGTTGATTAATTTACTAATACTAAAATAACCTGCATAATCGGGTATCAACCACTTAGTAATGCATTTATTTTCCTACGGTGCTAGATTCGATTGCTAATATTTCTTTAGATTTTTTCTAAAGATTTCTAAAGGCATCTAGGTTAATATGCAATATTAGCCTGTATTTTTCTTTTCTTACACTGCCCTTCTATATATATTCAGGTTATGATGGCAACATAGAATACATTGGGAATTTTATACTCCTTTTCTGTTCTCAGGGAACATTTGTATAAAACTGGAATTATTTATTTACTGAGTGTTTGGGAGAACTCAATGAAGACATTTGAATCTAGAGTTTTTCTGTGAGAATATTTTCTTTTAATAAATGATTCATTTTCTTTAATTGTAATAGGATGTTTATAGTCACATTTTAATTTTTATCTTAAGTTGTTTTGGTAAATTATCGCTTTCTCAGCCATAATTTTAATTAAACTTAAATTTAAGTTTTGTCTGTGTTTTCAAAGAAAAATTTTTTTCAGATTTTATTTATCTACAATGGAATATTATGCAGCCATCAAAAGGAATGAAATCTTGCCATTTGCAAAGGCGTGGATGGAACTGGAGGGTATCATGCTGAGCAAAATAAGTCAATCAGAGAAAGACATCTATCATATGACCTCACTGATGCAAGGAATTCTTAATCTCAGGAAACAAACTGAGGGTTGCTGGAGTGGTGGAGGGTGGGAGGGATGGGGTGGCTGGGTGATAGACATTGGGGAGGGTATGTGCTATGGTGAGCGCTGTGAATTGTGTAAGACTGTTGAATCACAGACCTATACCTCTGAAACAAATAATACATTATATGTTGAAAAAAAAAAAACAGAAGAAGATAGCAGGAAGGGGAAGAATGAAGGGGGGGAAATCAGAGGGGGAGATGAACCATGAGAGACCATGGACTCTGAGAAACAAACAGAGGGCTCTAGAGGGGAGGGGGGTGGGAGGATGGGTTAGCCTGGTGGTGGGTATTAAGGAGGGCACGTTCTGTGTGGAGCACTGGGTTTTATACGCAAACAATGAATCATGGAACACTACATCAAAAACTAATGATGTAATGTATGGTGATTAACATAACAATAATAAAAAACCTAAAAAAAAGAAAAAAAATTATTTATTTGAGAGAGAGACAGAGAGAGTGAGAGAGAGAGAGAGCACGAGTATGGTGAGGGGCAGAGGGAGAAGCAGACTCCCCACGGAGCAGGGAGCCTGATATGGGACTCGATCCCAGGACCCCAGGATCATGACTTGAGCTGAAGGCCACCCAGGCGCCTTGTGTTTTCAGACTTATTGCCATAAATTCGTTCTCAGTCTTTTCTTGGTATCTTTAAGGTCTGCAGGGTTTGTAGCCCTGTTTAATTTTTCATTCCTGAGATTAGTTACGTGTGTCTCTTTTTTCTTTATCATGCTTTATAGTTTTTCAATTTTATTTAGTCTTTTCAAAGAACTGTGTGTGTTGACCCTCTCAATTGAAATTTCTTTCATTAATTTCTGTTCTTATTTTTTCCTTATTTTCTACATATTGCTGTTTCTTTTTCTAACATCTTGAAATTGATACCCAGTTCATTACAGATAAACTTCTTTTCTGTTATATGACTTAAGGTTCTAAGTATCCCTTTAGTTATATGTGAGTATTTTTTAGTTATTTATTTGTTATTGATTTCTAGCATAATTGAATTTTGGTCAGAGTGTATACTTTGTGTAATTTCAACATTTTGAAATGCGTCAAGACATATTTTACTACTTTGTAGATTGTCACATTTTGAAAATCTGATGTGTTTTAAAATGTGTATTTGGTATTTTGCAAATTATGTTCTTTAGGTCAAGTTTATTCATTGCTCAGTTCTTCTATACTTTTACTGATATTTTTGTCTCCTTATTTCAGTTACTAAGAGCCAATATGTAGTTACATTAAAAAAATGATTATAGAACCTATTTCCTTGTATTGTCCTAACAATTCATTTTTTTAATATTTTGAGGAAATCTTAATGGTGCATACAATTTTTAAATTGTTATATATGTGTGTTACATATATGTGTGTATTATATACATATATATATATGTGGTATTATATAGTGATTTTCTATTTCTGGAAATGCTTTTTGCCTTTAAAGTTTTCTTTGTCTGATAATAATATAGAACAACTGGTATCTTTTGTTGTCATAGGTACATTTTTTTCCCATTTATTTCCTTTCAACAATTTAGGATCTTTATGTTTTAAATGTCTCTTGTAAGTGCACATAAATTTTTTAAAATACATCTAAAAATCTTTTCCTTTTGACTAGAGCAGTCAGCCCATGAACATTTAACGTAAATGCTGATAAATTTATATCAGCTGATAAATGCTGATATAAATGGTTTAATTGACCATCTAAATTTGTGCTTCAATTTTTACCCTTATTTCCTTTTTTGTTTAGGTCAGTATTTTTCCACCATTTTACTTATTTTCCCCTGTACATATGAAAGTTATAAATTCGGCTTTAATTACCATTAGTGTTACTGTAAGAATTTTAAGAAATACATCCTTATCTAATAATATCTTCACTCTTCCCAATTTGCTTTATTTTCCTTTATTCTTCTCGTCATCAATTAGTGATTTTATTATGTTAAATTCTTAATAGGTTCTTCTGGCTTATTTCCAGTAATTTAGTTCTCTTTTTTTATTAAGTTTTTTTAAAAATTTTAATTCCAGTATAGTTAACATACAGTGTTATATCAGTTTCAGGTGTACAATGTAGTGATTCAACAGTTCTCTACATTACCCAGTGCTCATCAGGATAAATGCACTCTTTAATCCCCATCACCTGTTTCACCCGTCTCCCCATCCACTTCCCCTCTGGTAACCATTAGTTTGTTCTTTGTAGTTAAGAGTCTCTTTCTTGGTTTGTCTCTGTCACTGTTTGTTTTTTTTTCCCTTTGCTCATTTGTTTCTTAAATTCTACATGTGAGTGAAATCACGTAGACTTGATTTCTCTGACTGATTTCACTTAGCTCCCTCTAATCTGTTAATACTGTTTTTATTTTCAGTCATTATTTTTATTTATAGAATATCTATTTGATTTTCTTTCCCAAATGTGCCATGTCATTTAAAAATTTTTTTTGCTCCCTCTTGAAATTTTAAAGCTTGAGGTTTGTTTTTTTTTTTTACTTTTATTTCTTAGAACATAATAAACATAGTTGTTTAATCGTTTATGTCTGATAATTCTAATATTTTAATATTTTGAGTGAATGTTTATGTTGTTTCTGCTGATTCTCACTCTTAATATCTTGTTTCCTTGCATACCCTGGGCATCATTGGCTCTATAAGCATTTTGTATCCAAAAAATTCTTCATAGGAAGAATTTCAGGCTTAAGATGATGGTTTCATTCTTCAGAGTGATTTTGTTTGTTTCTTCTGCTATGTGCTTCAGATCTTTTTCAGTACATTTCAAGGCTTGACATATCATAAACTTCCCAGAATGAAGTAATAAAGCTGGGATGAGTGTTCATGCAAAGGCTATTTTCTTGACAGTTTATGCTGTCTTAAGGGTATAGCCATTCATGTGCCCAACTTAATGCCAGGGCTGATCTATCAGAGTCCCCCCCATTTGTGGGTGACTGGGCTTTCATTTTGAATCACCAACTGCTCAAGGTTTTCAAGTCAGAGTTGATTGGCAGACCTCTTCTAAGCAAAACCAGATTTGATTGGAAGGCTTACCTCTCTAGAATATCTTTCCGCTATATTTTATGCCATTAATTCCTCATTACCTTTGTTAGTGCTTTGATTCTTTTAAAGACTATTGTTTTTATATGTTACCCCGCCTTTTTAGTTTTTGAGCCAAGGTTCGTTCTAAATTTCCTAGTTCCCTATTACCTAATGCTGAAACCTAAAATTACATCTGCCTAGAATAGTCACTCTTCATCTGCTTAATTTTTCTTACTCCTTAGGACTCAGTTTAGTTTTTCTAGTAAAGCCTTCCTAGGACTTCAAATATTGTTTAAATGGCTTTCTTGGCTTTCATAGAACATTTCCCTCATCTATTACAGCATATACTCTACACTGTAATTTATACTTGTTTATATACACCCATTGGTTGACAAGCTCCTTGAAGACAGGAACTATAACTATTTTTTATCATTTAATCATCATCATTCAGTACAATTCATGGCATACAATAGACACTAAATAGATATCTGTTGAATAAATAAATGAATGTTCTGTTACCTCTGGGAACAAATGAAACAATACAAGTTGAAAATAAGTTCATCCATTTTAAGTATACACATACAGAAATATTATTTCTGTATACATTGAAACTCTTCCAAACAAAACAGTAATGTCTGCAGATATTTATTGAGCACTGATGTATGCAGAATGCTGTATTGTAAATAGGGCACTGAAACTTATCTACAGGCTGGTGAAAAAAAACAGACATGAAAATAATTCTTTATATATGGCCATGGGTTTTACTTCACCAGTGAAACATGCTTAAACTTTCACATTGCTTTAAAAATAATGAAGAAATTACAGATAAGAAGCAATGTGCATGTTTTGTAGCATAGTATTTATAAGAGAGGTTGAAAGAAGTGAAGCACAGGCAAGAGGGTTAAGGAGTCTATCTGCAAAGAATGTAAGTACGTAAGGAGAGGGACTCTTAAATATTTTTGTATCTCAAATTGCCAATATAGTTGTACATAATAGTAACACTCAGCATTTATAGAAGAGAGGACCGGAAGGAAGGAGAGAAGGAGGAAGCAGGCAAGCTGTGGGTTTCATTTTCCCTAGATCTAGGCTTTTAATACATATATAGCTATTAAAAACTCAACCCGATTGCAGCTCTGTTCTCAATCGTCAGTCTCGTAATAGCTAAAGACAGAAGTATGATTTCCTACTCATTTCTGAAGTTCGATCCTGGAGCCTACTGACATATTCAATAGGTTTCAATTTGATTAGACTATCTTTTAAGACAGGGGCACTCAACTGATCATCATACACCACATGCAATCTTATTTCTGAATCATTCTTTTATCCTAGACACTGTATATCTTTTAATTCTGTCTGAAGTTACTTTAGATTATTTTGATAGTCATAATTGAGCTGAATATCCAAAAAACTACATTAATATAGGCCTTCCCATTTTGTAATACTCATGTAGGATTTTAAATTTTCCCCTGTTAAATGTATTTCCTTATTTATTTCTAGTTTAGGCTATTTTTTCCAGCTTGCTATGATCTTCTTGAGTCATAATTTTTATCATTCAAATTTTATATTTCTCAAATTTTTATTAGTTACAAATTTTATAAGCAAATTTTCTTAATTTTTTTTTCTTTAAATAGTCAATAAAAAGATGAACAGAGTAAGGTTGAACACAGACCTGGCAACTTGACACTGTTGCTCTCCCCCGCACCCACAGGCAGGCATCATGGCTCTTGTTATTTATCACTTTTGGGGAATGTTAATTCAAGAAGCTACGACTCTACCTCATAAGGATTGTCTCAGCAGAAGATTTTATCAAATACACTGAAATTAAGATGCTCCCTGAAACAGCATTACTCTCACTTACCAAAATTAAACTGCTCTTCAGAACAGGAATTGTTAATTTGTATGACTTCTTGAACCCGTTTTGCCTCTTAGTGACTTCCATACTTACCCTAATAGTCCTAATCTGTTCAGTAATCCACTATAGAAATTTTCCAATGGGTGGCATGACATTTATCAGCATATTGTTTTCAAAGGTATAAAATGTGACTTCGGAAATTGGAACATTTGATACTCTTCACAATTTTAGTTTTGTTCTGTTTTTTTCCCTCTGTAAGTTTATCAAAGCAAGTCAACAATATCAGTATAGCTTATCTGCCAGATGCTTAATATCTTAGGTTAATAGCCATACACACACATACACACACACATACACTCACACACACACACACACACACACACGCATGTACGTATATACACTTGGAACTGAAGACCAATATAAGAGATAGTTGCTATTTTATACCGTGACTCTATAAATGTCTGAGATAGTACTTCATTTGTGTCTTTGTCAAAATTTTAGTTTTTTTTGTTTTTTTTTAATTTTTTATTGTTATGTTAATCACCATATATTACATCATTTGTTTTGGTGTACTGTTCCATGAATCATTGTTTGTTCATAACACCCAGTGCTCCGTGCAGAATGTGCCCTCCTCAATACCCATCACCAGGCTAACCCATCCCCCCACCGTCCTCCCCTCCAGAAACCTCAGTGTGTTTTTCAGAGTCCATCATCTCTCCTGGTTCGTCTCCCCCTCTGACTTACTCTCCTTCATTCTTCCTCTCCTGCTATCTTCTTCTTTTTCTTTTTTCTTAAAATATGTTGCGTTATTTGTTTCAGAAGTACAGACCTGTGATTCAACAGTCTTACACAATTCACAGCGCTCACCGTAGCACATATCTTCCCCAATGTCCATCACCCAGCCACCCCATCCCTCCCACCCCCGACCACTCCAGCAAACCTCAGTTTGTTCCTGAGATTAAGAATTCCTCATATCAGTGAGGTCATATGATACATGTCTTTCTCTGATTGACTTATTTCACTCAGCATAACACCCTCCAGTTCTATCCACGTCGTTGCAAATGGCAAGATCTCATTCCTTTTGATGGCTGCATAATATTCCATTGTGTATATATACCACCTCTTCTTTATCCATTCATCTGTCGATGGACATCTTAGCTCTTTCCACAGTTTGGCTACTGTGGACATTGCTGCTATAAACATTGGGGTGCACGTACCCCTTCGGGTCCCTACATTTGTATCTTTGGGGTAAATACCCAGTAGTGCAATTGCTGGATCGAATGGTAGCTCTAATTTCAACTGTTTGAGGAACCTCCATACTGTTTTCCAGAGGGGTTGCACCAGCTTGCATTCCCACCAACAGTGTAGGAGGGTTCCCCTTTCTCCACATCCCCGCCAACATCTGTTGTTCCCTGACTTGTTAATTTTAGCCATTCTGACGGGTGTGAGGTGGTATCTCATGGACGTTTTGATTTGGATTTCCCTGATGCCGAGCGATGTTGAGCACTTTTTCATGTGCCTGTTGGCCATTTGGATGTCTTCTTTGGAAAAATGTCTGTTCATGTCTTCTGCCCATTTCTTGATTGGATTCTTTGTTCTTTGGGTGTTGAGTTTGATAAGTTCTTTATAGATTTTGGATACTAGCCCTTTATCTGATAGGTCATTTGCAAATATTTTCTCCCATTCTGTCGGTTGTCTTTTGGTTTTGTGGACTGTTTCTTTTGCTGTGCAAAAGCTTTTTATCTTGATGAAATCCCAGTAGCTCATTTTTGCCCTGGCTTCCTGTGCCTTTGGCGATGTTTCTAGGAAGAAGTTGCTGCGGCTGAGGTCGAAGAGGTTGTGACCTGTGTTCTCCTTTAGGATTTTGATGGACTCCTGTCTCACATTTAGATCTTTCAACCTTTTGGAGTCTATTTTTGTGTGTGGTGTAAGGAAATGGTCCAGTTTCATTCTTCTGCATGTGGCTGTCCAATTTTCCCAACACCATTTGTTGAAGAGACTGTCTTTTTTCCACTGGACATTCTTTCCTGCTTTGTCAAAGATAAGTTGACCATAGAGTTGAGGGTCCATTTCTGGGTTCTCGATTCTGTTCCATTGATCTATGTGTCTGTTTTTGTGCCAGTACCCTACTGTCTTGATGATGACAGCTTTGTAATAGAGCTGGAAGTCCGGAATTGTGATGCCGCCAGCTTGGCTTTTCTTTTTCAAGATTCCTCTGGCTATTCGGGGTCTCTTCTGGTTCCATACAAATTTTAGGATTATTTGTTCCATTTCTTTGAAAAAAGTGGATGGTATTTTGATGGGGATTGCATTGAATGTGTAGATTGCTCTAGGTAGCATTGACATCTTCACAATGTTGGTTCTTCCAATCCATGAGCATGGAACGTTTTTCCATTTCTTTGTGTCTTCTTCAATTTCTTTCCTGAGTATTTTATAGTTTTCTGAGTATAGATCCTTTGCCTCTTTGGTTA
>NW_027397106.1:9798872-9844838 GCF_003265705.2 Callorhinus ursinus | reverse complement strand
AGACACAAAGAAATGGAAAAACGTTCCATTTCTTTGTGTCTTCTTCAATTTCTTTCCTGAGTATTTTATAGTTTTCTGAGTATAGATCCTTTGCCTCTTTGGTTAAATTTATTCCTAGGTATCTTATGGTTTTGGGTGCAATTGTGAATGGGATCGACTCCTTGATTTGTCTCTCTTCTGTCTTGTTGTTGGTGTATAGGAATGCCACTGATTTCTGTGCATTGATTTTATAGCCTGCTACTTGACTGAATTCCTGTATGAGTTCTAGCAGTTTTGGGGTGGAGTCTTTTGGGTTTTCCACATAAAGTATCATATCATCTGCAAAGAGTGAGAGTTTGACTTCCTCTTTGCCGATTTGGATGCCTTTGATTTCTTTTTGTTGTCTGATTGCTGTGGCTAGGACTTCTAATACTATGTTGAATAGCAGTGGTGAGAGGGGACATCCCTGCCGCATTCCTGACCTTAGGGGAAAAGCTCTCAGCTTTTCCCCATTGAGAATGATATTCGCTGTAGGTTTTTCGTAGATGGCTTTTATGATATTGAGGTATGTACCCTCTATCCCTATACTCTGAAGAGTTTTGATCAAGAAACGATGCTGTACTTTGTCAAATGCTTTTTCTGCATCTATTGAGAGGATCATATGATTCTTGTTCTTTCTTTTGTTAATGTATTGTATCACGTTGATTGATTTGCGGATGTTGAACCAGCCTTGCAGCCCAGGAATAAATCCCACTTGGTCGTGGTGAATAATCCTTTTAATGTACTGTTGGATCCTATTGGCTAGTATTTTGGTGAGAATTTTTGCATCCATGTTCATCAAGGATATTGGTCTGTAATTCTCCTTTTTGATGGGATCTTTGTCTGGTTTTGGGATCAAGGTAATGGTGGCCTCATAAAATGAATTTGGAAGTTTTCCTTCCATTTCTATTTTTTGGAACAGTTTCAGGAGAATAGGTATTAATTCTTCTTTAAATGTCTGATAGAATTCCCCTGGGAAGCAATCTGGCCCTGGGCTTTTGTTTCTTGGGAGATTTTTGATGACTGCTTCAATTTCCTTAGTGGTTATAGGTCTGTTCAGGATTTCTATTTCTTCCAGGTTCAGTTTTGGTAGTTGATACATCTCTAGGAATGCACCCATTTCTTCCAGGTTATCTAATTTGCTGGCATAGAGTTGCTCATAATATGTTCTTATAATTGTTTGTATTTCTTTGGTGTTGGTTGTGATCTCTCCTCTTTCATTCATGATTTTGTTGATTTGGGTCATTTCTCTTTTCTTTTTGATCAGTCTGGCCAGGGGTTTATCAATCTTGTTAATTCTTTCATAGAACCACCTCCTAGTTTCGTTGATCTGTTCTACTGTTCTTTTGGTTTCTATTTCATTGATTTCTGCTCTGATCTTTATTATTTCTGTTCTCCTGCTGGGTTTAGGCTTTATTTGCTGTTCTTTCTCCATCTCCTTTAGGTGTAGGGTTAGATTGTGTATTTGAGACCTTTCTTGTTTCTTGAGAAAGGCTTGTATTGCTATATACTTTCCTCTCAGGACTGCCTTTGCTGTATCCCAAATATTTTGGACAGTTGTGTTTTCATTTTCATTGGTTTCCATGAATTTTTTTAATTCTTCTTTAATTTCCTGGTTGACCCATTCATTCTTTAGTAGGATGCTCTTTAGCCTCCATGTATTTGAGTTCTTTCCGACTTTCCTCTTGTGATTGAGTTCTAGTTTCAAAGCATTGTGGTCTGAAAATATGCAGGGAATGATCCCAGTCTTTTGGTACCGGTTGAGACCTGATTTGTGACCTAGGATGTGATCAATTCTGGAGAATGTTCCATGGGCACTAGAGAAGAATGTGTATTCCGTTGCTTTGGGATGGAATGTTCTGAATATGTCTGTGAAGTCCATTTGGTCCAGTGTGTCATTTAAAGTCTTTATTTCCTTGTTGATCTTTTGCTTAGATGATCTGTCCATTTCAGTGAGGGGGGTGTTAAAGTCCCCCACTATTATTGTATTGTTGTCAATGTGTTTCTTTGCTTTTGTTATTAATTGCCTTATATAATTGGCTGCTCCCATGTTCGGGGCATAGATATTTACAATTGTTAGATCTTCTTGTTGGATAAACCCTTTAAGTAGGATATAGTGTCCTTCCTCATCTCTTATTACAGTCTTTGTTTTAAAATCTAGTTTGTCTGATATAAGGATTGCCACCCCAGCTTTCTTTTGGTGTCCATTAGCATGGTAAATGGTTTTCCACCCCCTCACTTTCAATCTGGGGGTGTCTTTGGGTCTAAAATGAGTCTCTTGCAGACAGCATATGGATGGGTCTTGTTTTTTAATCCAATCTGATAGCCTGTGTCTTTTGATTGGGGCATTGAGCCCATTTACATTCAGGGTAACTATTGAAAGGTATGAATTTAGTGCCATTGTATTGCCTGTAAGGTGACTGTTACTCTATGTTGCCTGTGTTCCTTTCTGATCTTTGCTGCTTTTAGGCTCTCTCTTTGCTTAGAGGACCCCTTTCAATATTTCTTGGAGGGCTGGTTTCATGTTTGCAAATTCCTTTAGTTTTTGTTTGTTCTGGAAGCTTTTGATCTCTCCTTCTCTTTTCAATGACAGCCTAGCTGGATATAGTATTCTTGGCTGCCTATTTTTCTCGTTTAGTGCTCTGAAGATATCTTGCCAGTCCTTTCTGGCCTGCCAGGTCTCTGTGGATAGGTCTGTTGCCAATCTAATATTTTTACCCTTGTAGGTTACATATCTCTTCTCCCGAGCTGCTTTCAGGATTTTCTCTTTGTCTCTGAGACTCGTAAGTTTTACTATTAGATGTCGGGGTGTTGACCTATTTTTATTGATTTTGAGAGCGGTTCTCTGTGCCTCCTGGATTTTGATGCCTGTTTCCTTCCTCACATTAGGGAAGTTCTCTGCTATTATTTGCTCCAATATACCTTCTGCCCCTCTCTCTCTGTCTTCTTCCTCTGGGATCCCAATTATTCTAATGTTGTTTCGTCTTATCGAATCACTTATCTCTCGAATTCTGCCCTCGTGATCCTGTAGTTGTTTCTCCCTCTTTTTCTCAGCCTCTTTACTTTCCATCATTTGGTCTTCTATATCACTGATTCTCTCTTCTGCCTCATTTATCCTAGCAGTTAGTGCCCCCATTTTGGATTGCACCTCATCAATAGCCTTTTTGATTTCGACTTGGTTAGATTTTAGTTCTTTTATTTCTTCAGAAAGGGTTTCTCCAATAACTTCCACGCTTTTTTCAAGCCCAGCTAGTATCTTTAAAGTCATGATTCTGAACTCTAGGTCCGACATCGTACTAATGTCCGTATTGAGTAGGTCCCTGGCTGACGGTACTACCTCTTATTCTTTTTGCTGAGGTGATTTTTTTCGTCTTGTCATTTTGTCCAGAGGAGAATAGATGAATGAGAGAACAGAATGCTAACAGGTTTACAACGTCCCCAGCAAATATACTGTATACAAATCAGAAAAGACCTGAAACCAGGGGAAAAGAAAGGGAAAGAAAGAAAAAAGAAAGAGAAAAAAAAAAGATAAAAACAAAAACAGAACAATACAAAAACAGAATGTGATCAAATATGATCAGGCTAGTGCATAGATCAGTGCCACACACTAGATTTTGGGCCTATTTTGGTCTGTTAGAAAAAAGTGCCTCCTAAAATTTTAAAGGAAGAAAGACATATATGTACAAAATAAGGGTTGATACAATGAAGGCATAGAAGATGAGTGTAAAGATGAAAATTATAAAAGATTTTATAAAAGGACTTGATAAGATAAGAAGTTGTTTGAAAAAAGAAAGAAGATTTACAAAAAAAAAAGAAAAAAGGGAGAGAATGTGATCAGGCAGGAGACTAGAACAGAACCATACACTAGTGATTTAGGGTATATTTTGATCTGTTAGAAGAAACTGTATCTCAAAATTTTAAAGAGAGAACAACTTATATATATATGCCAAAAATAAGGGTAACTACTATGAAGGGATAAAATATGACTCTAAAAATGAAAAATAAAAAATGTTTTTTTTTTAAAAAAAAGAGATTGATAAGATGTTGGTTGAAAAAAGGAAAAAGAAAAAGAAAAAAAAACAGTTAACAAAAATTAACTTTGATGAACTAATGAATCATGGTAAAAAAAAGCCATGAATTCTATGTGCAGTATTCCCCTAGCGCTGGAGTTCTCCCGTTCTCCTTGATCGGTAAACTTGGTCTTGGCTTGCTGGCTGTTCGTGCTGATCTTCTTGGGGAGGGGCCTGTTGCTGTGGTTTCCAAATGTCTTTGCTGGAGGCGGAATTGCCCCGCCCTTGTCGGTCCGGGCTAAGCAAGCTGCTCGGGTTTGATCTCAGGAGCTTTTGTTCCCTGCAAGCTCTGGTACAGCCTTGGAGGACCAGGGCAAAAATGGTGGCCTCCCAATCTCCACCCGGAGGAGCTGAGAACTCGGGGCCCTGCTCCTCAGTGCGCCCCCAGAGAAAAGCAGTCACTCCCTTGTCCCCGGTCTCTGGCCGCTCTCCGTGCTCACCCGGCCTGTGACCGAGCGTTTGTATCTCTGGCACCCGACCCCGTGTGGAGTCTCCAAACACAGCAGATCCCTGCGGTGCGTTCCCGCACCGCTCCTCCCTGGGAAGGAAGGGGAGTCTCCCCGGATCTGCCGCTTGTTGGGTCCCTGCTGGAGGAGCAGTGGCCCGACTGGGCCGCGGATCACAGTTTATGGCAACCCCAAGCTGAGAGCTCGCGCCTCAGCTCCGTCTCTGCAGCCGGCTTCCCCGCTCCGATACCTGGGAGCTCTGGCGCACTAAGGCTCCCCCGGCCTTTCTGTGACCCCAAGGGTCCTGAGACCCCACTGTCCCGGGAGGATTCCACCCCCCGCTTAGCCACTGCAACGACGTCCCTCCGCCGAGCCAACTTCTAAAAGGTCCGATTTTGTGCTCCGCGGCTCTAGCACTTGCCAGAAGCGGCCGGCGGAGGCCCCTCCCCCATCGTCTATCCTCCCGAATATCGCCTCGGATTCACTTCTCCGCACGTCCTACCTTCCAGTAAGTGGTCGCTTCTCTGTTCAGAGAGTTGTTGCTACTCTCCTCTTCGATCTCCTGTTGAGTTCGTAGGTGTTCAGAATGGTTTGATCCCTATTCAGCTGAATTCCTGAGACCAGACGAAATCTAGGTCTCCTACTCCTCCGCCATCTTGCTCCGCCCCCCCAAAATTTTAGTTTTAAAGATCACTATCGATTCACAAAGGACATAAGCCAAGTATACACTGATAATTTCTGCTTTCCATCTGATAAAACAACATTCTATTATTTTATTTAAAATAATATATTGGATATTATTTTATTCAACAATTTTACATTGAAATTATTTTGAGGAGGAAATGCATCCACATGAAGGAAATTCAAGTTACGTGAAAATATATACTGGGGCAAAAATGAATCTTCCTCTATATTAGTTAGGATCATGTTTAACTGAGAGTGATAGAAACCTAAGAATAGAAGAAGCTTGAAAAGACCCCCGGTGTGGACAGTCACAGGCCATATCATGGGTGTATGATTTGCAGAATCCCACCTTTCTTAGATAATATGCTGCACTGCTGTCTTTGGCATTCTAACTAATAGGCCAAGATAGATGTTGGAAATCCAGTCTGAATTTTCCAGCCTATGGAGGAAAGGAGTAATTAAGAGCATACATCTCTCTTCTTTTGAGGGCACTTCCCAAAAGTTGCACATGACCTTTAATGGCCCACATCTAGGTGTATGGCTACTCATGCTTTGGCTGCCAAGTGTTTGTATCTATGTGGAAGAAGGAGGGACAAATTGCAACAATGATGGCCTTTGCTATCCTCTCCTACCTTCTTCATCTCCCACTCAGTTCTTCTCCCTAGAAACTAGCGCTAATTATGTTTTGTATCATTTCAGAAATGATGTGTATGTGTGTGTACATTTATATATATATATTTATTGTATACAAATGTTATGGAACCATATTATAGATACTGTTTTGCACAGTTCTTTTTATTTAATAATGTATTTTGGAGATCTTTCCTCATTGCACAGGTAAACTATAATTTATGTAGCCACTCTCTTATTGATACACATTTACATGTTTTCAACTGTTTACAGGGAACATTTTTTACATGTATTATTTCACATTTGTATGAAGCTGAGTGTATGTTGCTGTAAATGTAGTTATTGGGCTAAAGGGAATGTGAATTTTTAATGTTGATAGGTGTTAACAAATTGCTTTTCTTAGAAGTTGTACCAAATTGCACTATCACCAGTAATGCATGGGATTATTTCATAATTTATGTTTTATCAGACACATTTATGAACAGAGTATATTATCAACATTTTCAGTCCTTGCTTTTGATAGATTAAAAAAGAGGTGATCCTTTGTAGTCCTGATTGTATTTCTTTTTTTTCGAGTAAGATTGATAATTTTTTTATTTGGCAATGGTTGGGTTTTTTTTTCTTTTTTGTCATGCAGAATATTTTATTTTTATGTAGTTGAACTTATCAATCTTTCTGTTTGTGGCTTCCAGGATTTGTGTTATAATTAGAAACTCTCTCCTGCTCTGAGATTATGGGAAAACAAAAACAAAAACAAAAATGGTTTGTTTAGTGTTGTCTTTCTGTGGTAGTTTTATGACTTCATTTCTTTGTGTTTAAGCCTTTGATTTACCTTGAATTTCTTTTGCTTTAGAGTGTGAGGTAAGAAATCTACCACTTTTTTTTTAAGCTGGCAATCTAGTAGTCTTATCATCATTTGCTGAATGAGCCACTTTTCTCCCACAAACTTGAAATGCCACAATCATTATATACTAATCTCTGGACTTTGTGATGCATATTTTTCATCCTCTACCAGTACTAAATGGTTTTAATTAGTGAAGTCTTGTAATATATTTTAATATCTGGAAAACTGGTACCCATTCTTTTTTTTCTTTCATTTTCAAAATTTTTGAGGCTATCCTTCTATTATCTATTCAAATTATATTTTTGGCCTGGGAGGGAGAGACTAAATTGTCCTGTGCTCATTTCTCTGTATTTGCACTATTTATTTATTTATTTACTTACTTACTTACTTATTTTCTTTTCAAATTTTTGTTTAAATTCTAGTTCGTTAACATATATGGTAAAATTGGTTTCAGGAGTAGAATTTAGTGATTCATCACTTACATATAACAGTCAGTGCTCATCAAAGTGCCCTCCTTTTAGAGTGAATTTGTGTTACTTAAAAATTCTGTTGACATTTTTGCTAAATTCAAATTCTCTTCTTTTCAGCAGTTCTCTCTTCCTTGATGTCCTGCTCCACATACAGTACAGAAATCCCCTGCCTTTTGTATTTCTTTAACATTTTTCTCAAGTCTCATCTAATCATGTTTTCCCAATTGATTCTAGGTAATTTCAGAAATCAAAAGTCTTTAATATTCTTGTGTCAATCTTTGATTTTGCATCCATCTTGTATCTTTTTGTACATTATCTTTTCAGTGATGGCATTATCAGGTTTAGTTCAGATTAGAACTAATGTCTTCACAAAAGTGTACCGAATATACAGAAATGGGCTTCTCCATTATTATCTTGTATGACTTAAGACCAGGCTCAGTTGATCATAAAGCTATACCTGAGAAACCCTGGAGGGGACTGAAAGCATTATTACAATCTAAGAGTTTACATATTTCTCAGAGTTAAGAAAAGTATGTTAAATACTAATTATGAATGAATCTAAGCCACTTATTCTTTAAATTTAATTATTTAAGGAAAACAGTTTTAGGGGAAACTAAGGAAGTATTGCTGAGAACTCTGGATGGTATAGAAAGAGGACTAAAGATGGTTCAGTAAAGAACACCGTTAGTGGACATTAGAATGATTGATCGGGAAAAAAAGGTGGTAGGATCAGGAAAACAGGACTCTCTATAATCCAGAATTAGCTTACATTCTTTAAATGGGTAGTGACCAGTACAGTGGCATTCATATAATTCCGTATGCGCAGAGTCTAAACAAGGATTAATGCATACTTTTGTAGAGACGGCTTTTACTCATTCTATATGAGGCTGGATTAATTTGAGAGGTGCCTGGGTGGCTCAGTCGGCTTGAGCCTCTGCCTTCGGCTCTGCTCATGGTCTCCCTGTTCAGTGGGGAGCCTGCTTCTCCCTCTCCCTCTGTCCCTCCCCTACCCACCTCTCTCTGCCAAATAAATAAATGAAATCTTAAAAAGAAAACAAGTAATAATTTGATCACAGTCAGTAGGGTAACAAAGAAGTAAAGAAATGTGAGAATTACAAGGTCAATTTCCTAAGCCGAATCACATTAAGTTAGCATTAATTAGTTACGTTTTATCTTAATGACCTATGTATGAAGGTAGAAGTTTTACTTTGCTAGTAAGGTAATGTATACTTCACAATTTTAAGTCTGTTTATAAAAGATCTTAAGAAATATTTAGCTCCCCCCACCCTTGAGTAGAACTAAATAATAAGATATTCTAAGTTTTAGCCTTCTGTAATAGAATGTGAGGAATTTATGTTTTCTTATGATAAATACATCTACTATATGAAGAAGTCCTGGAAGCTGCCAGAATAAGATATTAATATCTCCATAATGTTTATTCTCTTTTTTTAAAAAACGCTGGCTGTTGCATTGAAAAATCTATTTTGCTGCTTTTTTCCGGCTTCTGTAACTTAGTTTGCTGCACACTGTGTTTTAAAAAGCCAATTCAGATAAGACATTTAGTGTCATCATTTAGACGGGCCATTTTCTCCTGCTACAAGAAATTTAAGTGACAGCAATATAGTTTGAACAATTTCTGAAAACACACTTTTTCTTTTAATCTATCACAAACTCAATTAGCGTTCAGGTCAGTAAGTGGGAAGGCATTTATTGAATCAATCATTTTGGGTTAAGGAGTAGACACCCTGCAAGCTTACTAATGGAATGGAAATAATGCCTGGAACCTCTCCAAACAATAACAGTCTCAGTGGAGCAATTAAATATGTATGAAGAATGTTTTCTGAGAGGTTCAAACGCATCAACCTGGAGTTTGTATTTTTGGTTTAATTTATTCATCACCTTCCAGTGAGCTGATGCTTGATGGTCTAAAAACATTTCTGGGCCTTGCGTACACTACCCTCTGCACAGAACGTTTACTGACAGTTACTCAGAAACAGTGGTTGCTTTTAATCATCTCAAGAATTACAGGGAAAGGAGGGAGAATGGGAGTTTGGGAGCATTCAGGTAGCCAACACTGGCTCATTAATAAATTTGGCACTATTAAAGTCTGTCAGATAATCTTCAGCCCATTTAATGGAAGGTATCAGCATTAGCAAAACTCCCATGTCTCCCATGTCTCCTCACAGCAATAGGGTCTTCAAATTACAATTCACTTATGTTATTGCTATAATCTGTATCTTTAGATCATTACTTTTTTCTCACAAAGAGAAGTCTGTGTGGTAGTGACTAGCTGCATTTCATGTGATTAGTGAAAAATGGAGCTATTATAATATTACTGATTAAATCAACTATAAAAAAGTGCTTTGGTAAAAAGAGTGGTTTTGGGGGGATGGGGTTGAAGGGTGGGCGATGTCTTTTGTAAGTGTCAAATAAATGAACACATGTTGGATGCCAAATTTAAAAAAAAAAGTTTTTTGGGGAAAAAAAGCACAAGAGAATGAGAAGGTAATATTTTCTTCTATGCTCTAATCTCCTATTAATGACAAAGAATGTAAAGACATTTAATAGAGGTGGGGTTTTTTGTTTGTTTTTCTGGGGGTCTGTGTTTAAGTGTTTGTGGGCCGCTCCTCATAATCTCTCATAGGATACACTTGCTCATGTTTTATTTTAGGCTGAAGTCCTCAAGAGATGGAATTCTCAAAAAACTAGAATCTATATAATGTACAAAATATCGGAAGAGGGTCAAAATTTTGAGACGGCTCTCAGTGACATGATTGCACTGGTAGATGTCCCAACACTTTCCCCATTACATCTAATCTCATCCTAGGAAGCAGTGGCGTTATGGGGATGAGAGCCAGTACTCCAGAGCGAATGACAACTCTGATGGATGCACTACAAAGCCCAGGCATTCATCTTTGAAATAGATTTACAACATTATTAAAGGAAAAGGCTGAAGCATCACCATAATTTAACTGGATATAAAATGAAAACAGGCCTTCTAAAATGGAAACCTGAAATCCCAGAGAGGCATTTAAAAGGTGGTTACTGACAGATCTGTCATGGCCAGTTTATGAGCTGTGAAAGCTCTGTGCTGTCAAAGCTTCCTCCAGGACACCAGCATTTAAGACTCATAAGGCCATCGGTTGGATGCTCTTCTTATACTGAGGAAATCCTAAGGGTGGTTGTAAGATGATAGATTTAGCTCCCCTGAGACCTGGCATTTAATTGTCTGTGATAGCAACATGAGGCCAAAGGTAGTTTGACCAGTGTCCCAGATAGCTGAGGAAATGTTTTACAGCTCATTCCTCCAGATGGAAGGTAGATTTTAAAAACTGTATGTTACTTTATAACCTCGGTTGCAGAATAATCAGAAATAATGAATAATCTCATTAGCTGACACTGAATGTACCAGCACTCCTAACGGATCTTCTAGGTGGCCAAAGGAAATGGTATTCAAGTCAAGCACAGATTTCTGAGGTTACAAACAAGTAGGTAACAAAGTAGAGCACCCAGCATTATTAGGTCTTAAAATGCTGATTGTGTTAGATCACTCTCAGAAACATTTACTCTCCGAGTGGTAATACCCTAACTGGAGATCATCCCCACTTTACCTTCATTGTCCCCTGCTTCTAGCCTCATCACTTATAGAAAAAAAAAAAAAGTAATAACCTGCAGGCTTCTCGGCATAATGTTCAAAGCTTTAGAGCATCTGGTCCACCCCATTTCCTATTTTCCATCTCTCAGCACACCTAAACTCCAGTTGACCCCCATCTGCTCCTAAGTCCACAAGCTCACTTTGTGCTCCTCTCTGGTGACTTTAGCCATGTTCCACCCTTGCCGAGAAGGCCTTCCTCCCTTTTCCACCTATTAAACTTCATCCATATCCAAAGATTCAGCTTAAATGCCATTTTTTAATGAAGTTCTCCCCCATCTCTATTATATATTCAGGATTCCTCCTCTTTGTTTTAACATCCTATGATTTATTCTTACATTATAGAATTATTTATTAGTATTGGAGTTTGAGGTTTACATGGGCTTGTTTTATATCGGGAATGGAATCCCTTTCCCAGCCAAATGACCTGGAGCACTTTATCTAACCCTCTGAGCCTCAGGATTTTTTTCCCCCGCTGGGTTGTGGGAAGCACCTAACAGTGTTTGATACAGAGTAGGCAATTAAAATGCATTAAACAAACATCAGGCCCACCCCGTCCATGAAAAAAAGTCATTGTTCCTCAGCAAAATGAGTATAAAAAAGATTATGAAGTAAGATTTTGTTGTTGTTGATAGTAATTACTTAGCAAAAAGAAGGAGAGGGAGAAAGAGAAAAAAAAGCAATTTTCTCTAATAACCCTCTAAAAACATTATCGATGTTTGAAATACAAATGTCTAAGAACCAATGCATTTTTTGAACTATGATTTAAAATGGTATGTTTTTAACATTACTTTCCTTCTTTTTATGCAATTACCTGTCAAAACACAGGAAAGGAATAAATAAGTGAGAATTTTTTTGTTGTTTTTATTGAGATATGATTGACATATAACATTGTGTAAATTTGAGGTAGACAATGCATTGGTTTGATGCATTTGTGTATTGCAATATGATTACTTTTTCAAATGGTTAATCCATCATTAATGAATAGGATATGTGTGCATTGGGGGGAGGATATATTTGACCTGATTTATTTTTTCTAATTATGCAATTAAAATTAAAACATTCTGGTATTGGCCTGAGAATCAAAAGGCAGATCAAAGTAGCAAGTAGATAGTGCTGAAATTTTAACCATATTTGGAGAGGATGTTCAAGATAGTCAACTTAAAATGTGGGCTCCTATGATTTATGCAAAGCTCACTCTGCCCTAAGGAGACATCTCAAGGTGGGAAGTGGCCATCCACTTAACACATTGAAGCCAGAAACATAAGCATGTTGAGAGGTGGGGAAAAAGCTGGAAATGCAGGATGAGCCAGATGCTCTGTTAAACACTATGCTAAAGAGGCCTGAAGGTTTTTTTTTCCTGGAATTAATGAGGCAGGAGCTGGTGATGGTAGGGAGGGGATAGATTTACATAAGGCCCCCCCCCCCAGTTGAAAGCTAAAAAGAATTGCTGATTTTCAGATGTTAGTTGTAAGGAGCTGCTATTCCCACAGGCAAATCTAAGTGGTGGGCTCCAGGAGATTTAAGACTGGGAATGCTTGATTGTGTTCATTGATTCAGCAGGCAAATTGGTATTCTCTAGGTGTTTTGTATGTTTACTTCATGCCATTCTCATGGCATCTCTCTGAGACTGATGTTGTTACTTACACTCTACACTTAGAAATTTTGGGCATAGAGAGATTAAGTAATTTGTTTAAGGCCACCCACTTAGTAAGTAGAAGATCCACAGATACCCGGTGTGACTTCAGTGCACGAAAGCCACTATACTATATTGACACCTCCTACACACACACTTCCAACACACACAACCTCCTACATGCACACTTCTAACACACACAGCCTCCTACACACACACTTCCGACACACTCAACCTCCTACACGCACACTTACAACACACACAACCTCCTACATGCACACTTCCAACACACACAACCTCCTACACGCACACTTCCAACACATACAACCTCCCACACGCACACTTCCAACACACACAAACACACAGACACAATCAAAGAAACATCACAAAAGCATGGAGAAAGATCTTGTCGCCAACAGAGGAGCTAGGAAAGATATGTTTTTGGAAAAAAATAAAGTTTGACCCCCATTTCTTTCCATTTTCCCCATTAAACAAAGAAACAAACAAAAAAACAAAACAAAACAAGGCAGGTTAAAAAACTCAATTAAAGCGGTAATTACCTCAATGAAACAAACCAAAGAAAAATATGGATTAAAATGGCATATGGGTAGGGGGATCTGGGTGGCTCAGTTGGTTGCCGTTGAGCAGCTGACTCTTGGTTGCAGCTCAGGTCATGATCTCAGGGTCCTGGGATGGAGCCCACACATTGTCTGTCAGGCTCCACACTGAGCATGGAGTCTGTTTGAGATATTCTCTCTCCTTCTCCCTCTGCCTCTCTTGCCTCTCACGTGCACTCTATCTCTTTCTCTCTCTCAAACAAATAAATACATCTTTAAAATAAAATAAAATGGCATATGACTGAATTTGTTAAATATACTCAGAACTGTAACAGATTTCTAATCACAAAAAGGAAAAGAATCACAAATGAAAAGATTAATATATGGACTACATAATATATATACACATATATTATTGATAGAAAATAGTTACAAACAAAAATTTAATGAATGGCAGACTAGGAAAATATTTATTATCAATTAGTACGAAAAAGAGAGGATTAATATTCTCAGTAAAGATTTAGCTAGAAAAACACTTTGAAAATAGACAAAGATTATAGAAGAGTGCATATAAATGACTACTAGACTAATAAAATGAACAAGTTCATTACTGATCATAGAGATTCAAATGAAAACTACAAAATGCCATTTTCACCTATCACACTGGCCTGGATTTTAAGTGTTTCTATTGGCTAAAATGAGAATAGACATTCTCATACACCGCTATGACTATAATTCGAGTCAATATTCAAATAAATAAATTTCACTATATACAAAGTACCCATAAAGGAGTCATACCCTTTCATTCAGTAATTATTCTGCTTCAAGGAGTATATCTTAAGAAGGTATTAGACGTATAAGATCTAGAATGTACTAAGATACTAGAAACAACTACACGTCTAATAATAAATCCAAATAAGTTAAATAAATTCGTGTTGTGGAATATTACTATTGAGCTATTTGAGATAGTGTTTTTGAAGGATGTTAAAGTTTTCTGATAACTAGTCACAATTTAACAAATTAAGTGAAAAAGCAATAGACAAACTTGGACTGGCAGGAGCACAGCTTCATAACACACAGAAGCGTGTGCGCACACACACACACGAACACACACACACACACACACACTTGCACATATATATGTAAGTGTGCCTAGCTATGGAGGAAATACTGCAATGAAATACCACCAAAGAATAAAAAATGCTGGCAGGAAAATAATCAAATTACTATAGGAGTAATTTTATTTTCTGTGTACTTTTCTGTAATTTTCTATGAGCATTTAAAAAATAATTTTGAAATAGGGGCGCCTGGGTGGTTCAGTCAGTTAAGTGTCTGCCTTCAGCTCAGGTCATGATCCCAGGATCCTGGAATTGAGCCCCACATTGGGCTCCTTGCTCAGCGGGGAGTCTGCTTCTCCCTCTCCCTCTGCCCCTGCTGGTGTGCTCTCTCTCGCTCACTCCCTCTCTCAAATAAATAAATAAAATCTTAAAAAAAATTTTTTTGAAATGGAAAACAAGTTTTGAAAAACAACTCTCTCCTATTTCAGATTAAGTATACATCACTGTACACTGATCATAGCCATGGATTGTTGGTCAGTGAAGTGAGCTGCTAATCACCTGATTTAGAGAGCCAATCCAGACAAGCCCTTAGATCCCTAAGGGTATTTTACATTAAATTATTTATATCAGTAATTTATAACTCCAGTTACATTACCAGAACATCATTTGTGGTCAGCAATTTTGGAAAAACTTTTTATTTTTAAATGCACACACATTCACACACATTATATGTACACATATATACACATACATATCCACTTATAAAGATGTATATATAATTTATATATACCTAAACTTATATATGAATTTTATACGTACAGGTATATACATTTATAAGAAATGGCATATATATTTTGAAAGGAATAGAACATTTTTTTCTGAATGTTTTATTGCATTTCTGCCTTTTTTGAAATTGCAGCCATATCTAGCCCATAGTACTTAAAGCTCTCTTGGTCAGATACATGAAATCTCATTACTATACTTAAACTAGTTAGTATTGAATGTGGACCTAAAATGTCATGTTTTAACCTTTTAAATATGAAAATGGGAAGAAATATGCAATCACATATTTCAATAAAGCTAAATTTCATTTTCAGCCTCAACTCATTATGATTTGATCAGGATCACAGATGAAATTACTCTTATAAATAATACATGGCTATTTCATCTGGATTTTGATGTAGATTTCTACAGTGTGGAATTTTACTGCCTTATATTACTATGCATTCTTGGATTTTATACCAAAAGTTATGGCCAGTAATAATATAATGCATTAGAATTTAGTATGATGTCACAAACCCACAAAAGAATTTACAGATACAATTAAAAGTATAAAATAACATGGTCTTTTATTTCACTTGATTTCTGCTTCTGAAAATAGCAATTTTAGTGATAATAAATGTTTCTATTAAAAAATCAATGCCTTCAAAGCATTTTCATTATCTTAAAAAATTCACAATTGTTTCTACATGCTATTGATTATACCAGACAGTATGTGATAATAATTTGTTTGGTTTTCAGTCTTTCTCAAAAGGGTTTATAGCTTGGACATTATTTAGATAAATAGCCCATTGTACTCCTAGTCTCTTCCCTTCTCCAGGCCTATAAATGGTTCCCTGCTGCCCTGAGCAAATGACCTCTATCCAAAACCTTTCCTCACATAAAGGAAAAAGGATCTGTGAAATATCTATTATATACCAGATGCTTATGCATATGTTACTTCACTGAATCCTCAAATAGCCCATATAGTAGGCCACATCACTTGGGCAAAGAAAAGAGTAGAGGATATTGCACACCAATGAGAATTTTTGTCTTTCCCAAATCAGCTACTCCAGCCCAGATACCACATGACCCATAGGTCTCTGTTTCTACTGGATGAGATAAAACACAACATGCAGGAGAAATTTTCTATTTCCCCAAAACAGAGGCATAATAGGAAATAAGGAGGAAATCCATAGGAAAATATGGTGTTTCTATTTTAAATAGTGTATATACTGTGCACATATGTTTTGGGATTGAGCCAGAATTATTTCTGTTGAGATAATTCCCATCTCATTGCTGTTCAGTCATAACTGTTATTTTTCATAGTCTTTTTTAGAAGAATTTCAACCCCGTATTTTTATAATAAGCAGATTCAGAAAACCTGGAGATTATTTAGATTTGTTACTTTTATGGAAAGATAAAACATAATTGGAAATGGGGAAATGTTGATCAAAGGGAACAAAGTTTCAGTTATGCAGAGTGAATAAATTCTGGGGGTCTAATGTACAGCATGATGACTAGAGTTAATTATATTGTATCGTATACCTGAAATTTTCTAAGAGAACAGATCTTTTTAAGATTTTTTTAAAGTAAAAATAAATAAATAAATAAATAAAATAAAATTTTTTTAAAGTTTTTAATTCCAGTTAATATACAGTGTTATATTAGTTTCAGGTGTACATTATAGTGATTCAACACTTCCATACATCACCCAGTGCTCATCACAAGTGCCCTCCTTCATTCCCATCCCCCATTTCACCCATCCCCCCACCCACCTCCCCTCTGGTGACCATGTTTGTTCTCTATACTTAAGAGGCTGTTTCTTGGTCTCTCTCTCTCTCTCTCTCACTCTTTTTCCCTTTGCTCTTTGTGTTTTTTTCCCTTAAATTCCACATATGAGTGAAATCATTATGGTATTTGTCTTCCTCTGACTTATTTCGCTTAGCTCTCTAGCTCATTGCAAATGGCAAGATTTCATTCTTTTTATAGCTGAATAATATTCCACTGTGTGTATATATATATATATATATATACATATATATATACCACATCTTCTTTATCCATTCATTACTTGATGGATACTTGAGCTGCTTCCATATCTTGGCTTTTGTAAATAATGCTGCTATAAACAGGGGTGCATGTGTCCCTTTGAATTAGTGTTTTTGTATTCTTTTGGTAAATACTCAGTAGTGCAATTGCTGGATTGTAAGGTAGTTCTATTTTTAACTTTTTGAGGGAACTCCATACTGTTTTGCACATTTTCTATACCAGTTTGCATTCCCAAAAGGAGTACATGAGGGTTCCTTTTTCTCCACATTCTCACCAACACCTGTTGTTTCTTGAGTTTTTGATTTTAGCCACTCTGACAGGTGTGAAGTGTTATCTCATTGTGGTTTTGAATCGCGTTTCCCTGATGGTGAGTGATGTTGAGAATCTCTTCATGTGTCTGTTGGCCATCTGGATGTCTTCTTTGGAGAAATGTCTGTTCGTGTCATCTGCCCGTGTTTAAATTGGATTATTTGTTTTTTTGGTGTTGAGTCTGATAAGTTCTTTATGTATTTGGGATACTAACTCTTTATCAGATATGTCATTTGTGAATATCGTCTCCCATTCTGTAAGTTGCCATTTCATTTTGTTAATTGTTTCCTTTGCTGTGAGGAAGGTTTTTATTTTGTTATAGTCCCAATAGTTTATTTTTGCTTTTGTTTCCCTTGCCTCAGGAGACCTATCTAGAAAAAAGTTGCTGTGGCTGGTGTCAGAGAAGTTGCTGCTGGTGTTCTAGAGAGCAGATCTTATATGTTCTCACCAAATACACATAAAAAGATAACTATGTGAAGTAATGGATTTGTTAATTAGTTTGTGGTAATCATTTCACAATGTGTATGTATATCAAAACATCACATTGTGCACCGTAAATAAAAACAGTTTGCCAGCTATACCTCAATAAAATTGGAAACAATTTAAAAAGAAAATTAATAAATTACACTATATATAAAAATAATTTGAATATTACTTTTTTCATGATGGAAACTTAATTACCTTTTTCCTAGGAATTGTCTTATCTTGTCTTAGTTTCTTAGTTTCAAATTCCACTCCGTAGGTACAAAACATTAGGGAGGCATTTATGAACAAAATGCATCTGTGGCATACTATTTGATGCTAGACAATACAAAACTTTACAAAGCATAAAAGAATCCCCCTATTCATTTCATTAGGTTTTAAAAGCATGTGCTTATATTCTTGCTTTGACTTAGTTCTTGTTACCTTTGGCAACAACTGTCTGTAATACATGAACACACATGGCCTCCTTGAATAATGGCTGTTCTATTTCTTTCAATAGTCTGAAAGACTCGTAGCTCATATGGCTGATTATGAAGCTTCATTCACTTCTGAAAAAAATCTTCCTTCTTTCCTGATGACATATGGTGTGTATTCTAGGGAAATATTTTTAACATTAAAACATCACCAGGGGAAAAAAAGATTAGGGTGTTTTGACATTTCTTTTATTTAATCTCTTACAGGAGAAAAATCAACCTTGTTAGATGAAAGAATCTATGTTTTTTCAAACTCTTTTGAAAAAACATTAAAGATGGGTTCAAAACATTTGTAATTACGTTTTACCTTGGAAAGCTTTTCATAATTCAACAGTCAATGTTTCTTTTAAGGCTTCTGAACGGAGAAGATAGATTTCCTTGGGACTCACATATAAAACTAAGAGCATTAGCAAATATGTAAGAGTGGCTGTGCCACAGGCTCCCGGAGCGCGGAGATGGAGAGTGAACAATTAGCCCACTCATCCAGATGTCCCTTCAGTCTGCATTTTCCAGTGGGAGCCACCAGCTTCATCTGGCTACTGAGCAGGTGTACTGTGACTAGTCTGAACCGAGATGTTCAGTAAGTGTAAAGCACACAGTGGATTTCAAGGATTTAGTAAGAGAAAAAGAGAATATAAGATATCATCATAATTTCATATTGATCATATGTGGTAATGATAACATTTTAGATATATGGGGCTAAGTATATTATTAAAATGAAATAATTTTCACTTTTTAAAAATGTGACTACTAGAAAGTCAAATTTTACATACATGGCTCACATTTATAGTTTGTGTTATATTTCCGTCTTTGTGTACAAAACATTTGAATAAAAATGTGCTTCACTTTTCTTTTTCTTTTTTCTTTTATTATGTTATGTTAATCACCATATATTACATAATTAGTTTTTGCTGTAGTGTTCCATGATTCACAGTTTGCGTGTAACACCCAGTGCTCCATGCAGTACGTGCCCTCCTTAATACCCATCACCAGGCTAACCCATCCCCCCACCCCCTCCCCTCTAGAGCCCTCAGGTTGTTTCTCAGAGTCCACAGTCTCTCATGGTTCGTCTCCCCCTCCGATTTCCCCCCCTTCATTTCTCCCTTCCTACTATCTTCTTTTTTTTTAAACATATAATATATTATTTGTTTCAGAGGTACAGCTCTGTGATTCAACAGTCTTACACAATTCACAGCGCTCACCATAGCACATACCCTCCCCAATGTCTATCACTTTCCATATTGGTGTTCCATGTTCCCTATAATGTTTCCAAGTTATCGTTTTTTACTAAATTACATGTCAGGTGGAGCTGCTTTCTTAATCGACTGAGCTAGCTCTCACTATGAGGTGGTAAGCCTGGTCTTAAATGTTCTAGTTATGTAATACAGCAACTGCAGTATGAGTCCCTACAATGTGCTGAGTGAGTTAGGTACATTATCTCATTACTCTTTACAACATGCCATGATGGAGTTATTGGAATGCAGTAACTCCGTCACATAGTTACAGTTACAGTTATGGGGTTATATGTTTAAGATAATGAAACTGAATCTCAGATGCTTAGAGTGACTATAGGGCTAAGTCAGAATTCAAAACAGAGTTTGCCCATGGTTTTTTCACTGTGCAATTTCCTTTCTTTCTTCTATCTTAAGGCCTTTCAAGAAATCTATCAAGATACCGACTTCTATCAAGGAGTGATGTGAAAGTATACTGATCTTTGGGGGTGATATGATTTGTGAATTAGGATGATGAATCATGATGAGGATGATTCTGGGTAACAGTTATACAAGATTTCTTCAACCTCAGGTGCTCTACAATCACTATGCCATTAAATAGGTATCTCAAGGACCTATACATCATGGCATTTACTGAAATGAGCCCTTTAGATATTTCTGTGCACACTTATCATGACAATGATCAAATAACAACACTGGCAATATTAAAAAAATAACATCGCCCTCTTCGAACTAAAATTATTTTCTTTGAATTAGAGAAAACTATTTTTTTTAAAAGATTTTATTTATTTAGGGCGCCTGGGTGGCTCAGTTGGTTAAGCAACTGCCTTCGGCTCAGGTCATGATCCCGGAGTCCCGGGATAGAGTCCCGCATCGGGCTCCCTGCTCAGCAGGGAGCCTGCTTCTCCCTCTGACCCTCTTGGATCTCGTGCTCTCTCTCTCTCTATCTCATTCTCTCTCTCAAATAAATAAATAAAATCTTTAAAAAAAAAGATTTTATTTATTTATTTGACAGAGAGAGACAGTGAGAGCAGGAACACAAGCAGGGGGAGTGGGAGAGGGAGAAGCACGCTTCCTGTCGAGCAGGGAGCCCGATGCAAGGCTCATCCCAGGACCCTGGGATCCTGACCTGAGCCGAAGGCAGACGCTTAATGACTGAGCCACCCAAGCGCCCTAGAGAAAACTAATTTGAAACTAAATATATACTAAAACCTCATTGTTAAATTGTTTATACCCTGACCCATATTTAGTACTAGTAATATTCGATGAGTTGAACAATGAAATCCATTAAAACATTATGTTGAAACCTATGTTGACTAGGTTATGCTGATTTGTTTCCCTGGCCGACATTGGCTGTGGACATCTTTCCCTTTTGCTCCCAGGCCGAGGTGGGAACTAATAGTAGTCATAGTTCCTTCCATGACACATAGCCATTCTGTCCAGAAGCCACCAAAATAATCCCACAAATATCCGCGTGTTAGAGAAAGGTAAGAAAGCTTGGCCTTAAGCAATTTGTAGTTACCACTACTTTCACAGTGGTAATTCCCGCGAGATTGTGCCTTTTAGATTCATTTCTGATCTTCTGACCTGTCTCCTGGCTAAGAGGGGTATAAACCTTTTCTCAGATCCCGCCTCTGCCATCAGGTGCACATGTACACAGAGTCTTTTAATGTTAGTTGAGAAACCATGTGATTTCAAAAGAAATTGTACCTAAAGGATGCTGTAATTCATACTTACCAAAAAGAAATTCTTGGTAATAAAGAACTTCCCACTTTTTAGGCTTTTTCTGATATCCTCTATCTTTAAGCCACTGGCCATATCATCTATTATTATCTCCTATAGTAAATATAAAAACAAAAAACATGTATAGTATCCATTACTTAGTACTGGAGGGAAATACTATTCAGATTGAAGTTATTTTAAAGCTGGCTTCTTCGGTGATTATGATTTGCCATGACAACATGTACTCTGGGGCTATGCAAGTTGAGAAGAAAAAAGATCTCTTCATGGATAGAGATTAATTTGGTTTGATTTTGTTTTTTTTAACTATCTTCCATCCCTCCCAACCCCCCATTAGTTTTGCAGTGAGAATCCATATGTAAATCATGGATCCTGGCAGTTGGAGGAGAGGCAGATGGGCTTGAATCTTGAGGTTAAGCATCTTAATCAGACTCCACAAGTAAAAAGAGGGAGAAAAAAAATTTTAACAAGCTGCTTTAAAAATAATCTAGTTTGTAATTATGAGTTGTACATTAGACTTTATATAGCATATCCGTTCTTCTACTAGTATCTTCAAATTGAATAAATAGGATCCACAATTTGTCTTAGATTTTTATATATTTTTTAACAATAAGTATATACAGGTCACAAAAATGTACCAGTCCATCTTAAAATATAATTTAAAAATATCAATTAAAAAAGGAAAACTAGTAATGATCATTTATGGAGCACCTCTTATGTTATAGGCACTTTGTATGATAGAGGGGGTAGATATTATCTCTGTCTCACAGATGAAGACGCTAAGGCTTAGAAGGTTAATTACTTACTTATTATTATGTAATTAGTAAATGGCAGAGTTGCCTAAATGGCATAGGTCTGCCTAACTGAAAAACTAATCTTCCATGATGTTTGATCTAAAATATCAAGCTATAATGTGGAAAGTGCAAAAAATCTGAAATTTTTATATTAGCACCAAAATTCTGGATTTTTGGCATAATAGCCTTTTGGTATCATCCAGGATTTGGCCTCTTTGGTACTGCATTTACTAAAAGGTTTATGTTTTTTAAAAAACTTGATGTCACAGATGCTTATAAGTAGTAGTACTGTTATGGGGAGAAGTAATATTTTAAGAATAAAGCTTAAGGAATTTAGGTAGTTGAATTTAATAGTAGAAAGATAGATGGAAAGTACTGCGGTGTTCAGTAAATCCTGTCATTGATATTGTGACATTTAGCTGCTATAGAAAACCATTGTGTTTTTTCAGTTGAGTTGTAAATTGAGAAGTAGGAGTCTCTGAGAAACCTTGACATGTGCTAGCATTTTGAATGGAGTTTGGAAAAAAGCATTAGAACAAACCTCAATTAAAAGCATGTCAGGAAGCCTCTGCGGATGAAGTTCTGGAGTAGTAGCTTTTTCTTTACTTTGCACGCTGTAAAATTCATCTTACTTTAATTCTCTATTGATTTTGGTACAAATGACAAGATAATGGCCTTTGTTCAAATTTGGAAAATTACCTTTGTAATGAAATGGAATGTAAACAGCCAATGTTTTTGCTATTAAAAGAAAATCCATGTGGGCTTTATGGAAAAGAAAAACCTGTAAAGATTACCATAGGTATGAGCCAACTTCTCCAGTGTTTTTCTTGAACATTTTTATGCAAAAAATAAGCTCTGTTAAAAGGAGAAAAAAGTGTTATACTGATTATATTCAACATTCTAAAATTTGAATAGTACCACAATTTTTTAGTATAAGCACACACACACACACATTTTGCAATATGTGTGTGTATGTATGTATATTATAATTTCTATAAATTTGTGAAAATATGTATATATATTCATACACATATATTCATTTGTTTCAGGAAACTATAATATAGAAATAAAAAGGAAACTTGCTTTTCCTTTGGCAGGGAGTAGAAAACTGGAGGGGGGAGTTATAATGTGACCAAGAATCTTTTGTTCAGTCAGTGTAGAACCAGAAGAACAGAGAAATCTGTTCCTGTTGATCCCACAAATGCACATGTTTGAGGGAAATGAAGGAGGTATATTGTTTGAGGTACAAAAGTAATTGTTCAATGTGAGTACCTTCATAGGAGGCCACCAGAGTAAAATTTTCACATGGTTTGTGTTCCATATTATATAATTTTATAGCAGTTAAATTAATATGATATACCACTATTTTCATGGCATGAGATCCATTTTTAATATTGCTGTCTTACTAAATGAAGCAATTACCTTTAAGAATGGAAGCTAGGTAGAAAAAGTCTCTTGACCAGAATTTTGTTAATCCCTGGTCTATTTTTTATGTAATAATTCTTTAAAAGGCTTTGCTTTGTCATGGACAGGTAGTAGCATTTATAACTTAACACTTTAATTTAAATAAGCTGGTGTTTGAAATAGATGACACATTCATTTGGGGAAGTTAATGATATGGTAAAATAAATTCAGAGTTGCTTTTACCTATAACATGAAACTTTTTTTTAAGATTGTTTTTAAGTTTTTATTTAAATTCCAGTTAACATACAGTATAATATTAGTTTCAGGTATACAATATAGTGATTAAACACGTCCATACAACACCCTGCGCTCAACACAAGTGCACTCCTTAATCCCCATCACCTATTTCACCCATTCCCCCACCCACCTCCCCTCTAGTAACCATTAGTTTGTTCTCTTTAGTTAAGCGTCTGTTTCTTGGGGTGCTGGATGGTTCAGTGGGTTAAGTATCTGCCTTCAGCTCAGGTCATGGTCCCAGAGTCCTGGGATCTACCCCAGCATTGGGCTCCCTGCTCAGTGGGGAGCCTGCTTCTCCCCCTCCCTCTCCCTCTGCCTCTCCCTCTGCTTGTGCTCTCTGTCCCTCTGTGTCAAATAAATAAATAAAATCTTAAAAAAAAGTCTGTTTCTTGGTTTGCCTACCTCTCTCTTTTTTTCCCTTTGTTTCTTTGTTTTGTTTCTAAAATTCCACATATGAGTGAAATCATATAGTATTTGTCTTTCTCTGCCTGACTTATTTCACTTAGCATAATACTCTCCAGCTCCATCTATGTCATTGCAAATGGCAAGATTTCATTCTTTTTTATGGCTGAGCAATACTCCATTATATATATTATATACCTCTTCTTTCAATGGACATCTGGGCTGTTTCCATAATTTGGCTTTTGTAAATAATGCTACTATAATCCTTGGGGTGCATGTACCCCATCCAATTGGTATTTTTGTATTCCTTGGGTATATACCTAGTAGTACAATTCCTGGCATCATAGGGTAGTTCTATTTTTAATGTTTTGAGGAACCTCCGCACTCTCTTCCACATTGGCTCCTGCATTCCTGCCAACAGTGCAAGAGAGTTCCCCTTTCTCCACATCCTCAGCAACACCTGTTGTTTATTGTGTTGTTGATTTTAGCCATTCTGACCAGTGTGAGGTGATATCTCATTGCAGTTTTGATTTGCATTTCCCTGATGATGAGTGATGTTGAGCATCTTTTCATGTGTGTGTTGGCCATCTGTATGTCTTCTTTGGGAAAATGTCTATTCATGTCCTCTGCCCATTTTTTAATTGGATTATTCCTTTTAAAAACCTAATGTTTCCTGTATGTTTGTTTAATCTGATTCCTTATGCCTCTTAGAAAAACATGGATTCTGTTCTGTATTTGTTATTTTAACCATTTCTTGCATGATATAGCACCTTTAAACCATCTAGATAAGAGGACTGTCCTTAGAGATAATTAACCATCTGATTGACCTGCCATCAGTAATGCTATGCTTTCCTTAGAAATATTTGTCATTATACCTCTCATAAGGAAAAATAATGGAAAAACATTACTGTACATGAAAAGTGTAAATAGAAAATGCACATTCCTACACCCGCTAAAACAAAATAGAGTAATCAAGCCATATTCTTTTAGTCCATAATTTATTTCAGTGAAGGTGCATTGATATCCTGGAAGATCACATTAACATTTTCAAAGTAATGGGATTGTTTAATGTTTTACAACAATTCAACTCAATAATTAGAATCCCTGTTTTAGGCTGTAAAATGTTGCTTACTCAATTTGATGGCTTTCCAAAGAATTTAAAGAGTCCTCAGTATACCTACAAATAGGCTCAGATTACCTATATAACATTGTCCCTCTCTCTCTCTCTCTCTCTATATATATATATATATATATATATATGCATATATATATATATAGGAGATTAAGTTAATGTGGTAAAACTGTCAGTTTAACAGGTAAATAGGAGATTACCTATTTTTTCTGAATAGGTTGTTTTTCATGTGTTTATTTGTTCATTGTTTTCATCTCTGTTGTCTACCTAAAAGATCTCCCACTAGCTAGAAATTCAGAATCCATTCTCAGTGTGCTCTTTTACCTCCTTGATTTTTTAAAAAGATTTTATTTACTTATTTGAGAAAGAGAGAGCGCATGCGCGCACACATGCACGCTAGGAGGGGGAGGGGCAGAGGAAGAGAGAGAAGGAGAGAATCTCAGACAGACTCCCCGCTGAGCATGGAACCCAACATGGGGCTCCATGTCATGACCCTAAGATCATGACCTGAGCTGAAATCAAGAGTTGGGCATTTGACCAACTGAGCCACACAGGCGCCCCACTTTCTTGATTTTATAACTATTAATCATGCTTCACCCTATGGCATTTGTTTTCCTCATCAAGCACAAATGTGAACATTGTGCTGTTATTTTCAGAATGATCTATTAGCAGTGCTATCCCTCTGAATATCTGTTCATCTTAACTCTATGGCTCTCAGGACACGTGGGGGACAGTGTTTCTGAGAGGAGAGTACAAGTTGGGACAGATCGTTTAGAAGGCTACTGGGAGATCCCTCAAACAAGAATGACATGATTGGGAAATGTCAAAGGAGGCATAAGGAGAGCAGAGATGTCCCACCTAATTGCTGCAAGGGAAGAAAATGACAGCATGGGCAATTTTTGTTATTTAAATAGAGTGTGTGTTTATGTGTGTCAAAAGGACCAAACTACTCAGAGAACCAAAGAAATCGTACCAGATGCTTTTCTAGATACCATAAAACCAACACAAAGGAGAAAAATATGAAGATGTGGTTTGACTTCACAAAAATAATGTTGAATTTCATCATGCATATGGATGTTTGCTAAGAAAACCAAAATAAATAATAATAATAACTAGCATACACTGAAGGTAGTCACATTTTTAAACATTCTATAAACATTGCCACATTTAATCCTCACAACAACCCTATGAGTTATGGTCAGATAATGTAAGTTGTCCTCAAAGTGACAGAGCTGGAATTAGAAACCAAGCAGTATGATTCCAGAATATGTGCTATGGGGATAGTAGATGATAAACAAATGAAAAACAAAGAAGCAAAAGAAAAATATCAGCTGTGTAAAGATTGCTTGTTGAGAAGTAAAAATAGAATGCTAGGGAAAAGAGTGCATAGGTGACTATTTTTGACTAGGAGTTCAGAGAACCCTTCCCTGAGATTTCAGCTGAACACTGTATGACAAGAAGCCTGCAAAGCACAGATGAGACAGCTAATGCAAAGGCCATACAGCAGGAAGGGGCTTGGTGTCAACCAGAAACAAAGAAAAGGCCAGATCGAAAATGGTACCAGATTTGGAGAGGGGACCTCTCAGTTTTATTCCATTGATCTATATGACTGTCCTTATGCCATCAGTCCTTTGCATTTCCATATGAAATTTAGGATCAGCTTGTCAATTCTGCCAATCACAGCTGGAGTTTTGATAGGGATTGCACTGAATCTGTATATTAATTTGAGGAGTATTTCCATTTTGACAATATTAAGTCTTTCAATCTATGAGCATGAAATGCCTTATATTTATTTAGGTCTTCTTTAATTTCTTCCAACAATGTTTTGTAGTTTTCAGAGCACAAGTCTTGAACTTGAAAACTTTATTCCTAAATATTTTATTCTTTTTGTTGCTATAATAAGTGACATTTTTCTTAATTTAATTTTCAAATTGTTTATTGCTAGTGTATGGAAAAACAATTGAGATTTATATAGTGATTTTATATCCTACAACCTTGCTGAATTCCTTCATTAGTTCTAATAATTGTGCATCTCTGTGTGTTTGTATGTGTATGTCTGTATTCCTTAGAATTTCTGTATAAAAGATAATATCATTTGTTAATAAACAGGGCTTTATTTCTTCCTTTCCAGTTTGGATTCCTTTTGTTCATTTTTCCTGCCTAATTACCTAGTTAGAATCTAGTATGGTGTTGAATAATACGTTTTAAGAGTGGTCATCCTTGTCTTTTTTCTGATATTAATGGGAAAGGTTTCAGTTTTCATCATTAAGTATGATTTTAGGTGTGGGGTTTTTCATGGATAGCTTTTATCAGTTAAGGAAGTTTCCTTCCGTTGTTTGAGTGATTTTATCATGAAATGATGTTGAGTTTTGGAGTTGGTTTTGCCAAATGATTTTTCTCTATTAAGATAATAATGTGATTTCTTGGGGTTCATTTTTCTGTTAACATGGTACATTATATGGGCATTTTCATATGTAAAACAAATTTTACATTCTTGGGATAAGTTCTAATTGATCATTGTGTATGATCTTCTTTTCTATGTTGCAGGATTCTGTTAGCTAATATTTCTTTGAGGCTTTTTTCATCTATATTCTTAAGAAATATGGTCTTGTAATTTTCTATGGTCTTGATATTTTTGTTTGGTTTTGATATTAGAGTAAGCCAGCTTCATGGAATGAGTTGTGAGGTATTCCCTTCTCTTATATTTTGGGAGTAGAGTGTAAAGGATTGACATTAATTTTTCCTTCCCTCTATTGGGTAGAATTTACTAGTAAAGTCATCTGGACATGAGCTTTTCTTTATGGAGAATTTTTAAATTGCTAATTCCATCTCTTTACTTGTTATAGGTCTATTTAGATTTTCTATATACTCTTGATTTAGTTTCACAGTTTGTATTTTTCTAGGAAGATGTCCATTTCATCTAGATTATCTAGTTTGTTGGTATTTAGTTGTTTAGAGCATTCCTTTATAATCTTTTTTATTTCTGCAAGGTCAGTACTAATGTCTCCCTTTTCATTATTAATTTTAGTAATTTGAGTCTTCATTTTTTTAAATCTTGGTCAATCTAGCTAAAGATTTGTAAATTTTGTTGATCCTTTCAAAAAAATCAGTTTTTTATTTTGTTGGTTATCTGTATTGTTTTTCTATTCTCAGTTTATTTCTGTACTGATCTTTATTATTTCTGTTGAGCAAATTGGCGTCTGTTGCTTATCACCAGCAACTGCCTATTACCATAGAAGTCTGTCTAACTGTCTACTGCTTCTTGGTATCAGAGTTGCTAAGGAAAATGCATTGTAGTGAAGTACTAGATGGAACAATGCTTTATTCACATAGAGGAGACAGAGTGAGCTCAGCTTCAGCAGTGGGCATAGGTCTTCTCTTAATGTCTCGATCACCAGTGGGTTCCTCCCAGCAGCAGTTCGCTTCCATGCACCCATCCTGTGCTCCAAAAAGACTCTGTCCCCTCCCTTCAGGGAACAGATATAATAGTGGGGTTGGCCAGATGCCATATTATGCACATGCTTAAGCAGTATGAAGGGTCTGAAACAGGGAAAGATATTCCCATACAGGAGTTGTAGTCCAGCATAGGCTGTAAGGACTTACTATCTCCTGGTAAGGAAGTGTTCCAGGCCCAAGGCCCATTCTTATGCAGTTGTGTGGGGGTCTGTGGGACTCAAAAGACTGCATGCATAGGAAAGTCATTCCCAACAATTTCCTTTGTTATGTGCTTTGTTTCCAGCTTGCTCTTCTTTTTCTTATTTCTTATTTCTTAAGGTGTAAGGTTAAGTTACTTATTTGAGATCTTTCTTCTTTTTCAATGTAAGCAGTTTACAGCTCTAACTTTCTCTCTAAACAGTGCATCCCATAAGTTTTGATTTGTTGTACTTTTGTTTCATTCATTTAAAAATATTTTCTAATTTCCTTGCAATTTATTCTTTGACAGATTGGCTGTTTAGGAGTATATTGTTTAATTTCCACATATTTGTGATTTTCCCAAATTTTCTTTTCCATTGTGGTCAGACAACACACTTTGTATTATTTCAACTTTTAAATTTATTGAGGCTTGGGGACGCCTGGGTGGCTCAGTTGGTTAAGCGTGTGCCTTTGGTTTAGGTCATGATCCGAGGCTCCTGGGGATTGAGTCCCACGTCCCGACGGGGGATTGCTCAGCGAGGAGCCTGATTCTCCCTCTGTCAGCTGCTTCCCCTGCTTGTGCTCTCTTTCTCTCCCTCTCTCTCTGACAAATAAATAAATAAATAAAAATCTTAAAAAAAAATCTTTAAATTTATTGAGGCTTGGTTTATGGCCTAACATATGGTCTATCCTGCAGAATGTTTTATGTGTACTTGAAAATAATGCATATTGTTTTGTTAGGTGGAGTCTTCTAAACATGTCTGTTAAGTCCAGTTAATTTATAGTATTGTTCAACTCTTCTATTTATTTTCTGATATTCAGTCTATTGTTCAATCCATTATTGAAAGTGGGATATTGAAGCTTCCAACTATTGTTATTGAATTATCTATTTCTCCTTTTAATTCTGTCAGTTTGTTTGTTGTATTTGGGGCTCTGTTGTTAGATTTATCTGCATTTATAATTGTATATGTTCTTGATGGTTTGGCCTTTTTATCATTATACAATCTATTTCTCTTAAGATCTATTTGTCTGATATTAGTGTAGTCACTCCAACTCTCTTTGGGTTACGTTTTGCCTGATGTATCTTTTTCATACTTTTATTTTCAAACTATTCATGTCTTAGAATCTAAAGTGTTTCTCTTGTAGATAATATATATTACATATATATGTAAAATAATATATATATATTTTTTAAAATCCACTCTGTCATCCTCTGCCTTTGATTTTTAGTGTTTAATCTTTTTGTGTTTAATGTAATCAGAAATATGGTAGGAATTATGTCTACTATTTTGCTAATTGCTTTCTATATGTATTATGTGTTTTTGTACCTGTATTTTTCCATTATTACCTTCTTTTATGTTATATATTTTTTTTCTAGTGTACCATTTAAATTATCTTATTGTTTCTCTTACTATATATTTTAAAAGTCATTTTAATAATCATTTTCTTGGCAGTTACAACTGATATTCTAACTTAAAGCAATCTAGCTTGGATTAATACCAACTTAATTATCTTTCATGTAGAGGAGTTTTTAATTTTAATGAAATGAAACTTACTCTTTTTTTCATGGATTTTGCCTTTGGTCTTTCACCTAAAACCTCATTGCCAGACCTAAAGTCATCTAGATTTTCTCTTATATTATGTTCTAGAAGTTTTTTGTTTGGTTGGTTTTTGTGGGGTTTTTTTTAGCAAGGTTTATGATACATTTTGAGTTCATTTTTGGTTGTCACAAAAATGCCCTCACAGCCTGTGTTTCCCGCATAAGGCCATTGTCTAGATTTTTTGTTTTTGTTGTATGTGAATGCCCATTTATTCTAACATCATGTTGAAAAGACTATATTTTCTCTGTTGGATTGTCTTTGTTCCTATGTTAAAGATCTACTGACTATATTTGTGTGGGTCTATTTCTGGGCTCTCTGTTTTGTTCCATTAATCTATTTGTCTTTCACCAATACCACACTATCTTGATTACTGTAACTTTATAGAAGACTTGAATTTAGGTAGTATCAGTTATCTAATTTTATTCCTCTTTATCCTGTTGGCTGTTCTGGATCTTTTCACTTTCCATAATAAACTCTGGAATCGGTTTGTTGATATCCACAAAGAACCTTGCTGGAATTTTTTTTTTTTTAAGATTTTATTTATTTATTTGAGAGAGAGAGAATGAGAGATAGAGAGCACGAGAGGGAAGAAGGTCAGAGGGAGAAGCAGACTCCCCGCTGAGCGGGGAGCCCAATGTGGGACTCGATCCTGGGACTCCAGGATCATGACCTGAGCCGAAGGCAGTCGCTTAACCAACTGAGCCAGCAAGGCGCCCTGCTGGAATTTTGATTAGGATTTTGTTGAACCTATAAATCAATGTGGATAAAACAGCCACTTTTTTTTTAACTTTTTTTATTGTTATGTTAATCACCATATATTACATAATTTGTTTTGGTGTAGTGTTCCATGATTCATTGTTTGTTCATAACACCCAGTGCTCCATGCAGAATGTGCCCTCTTTAATACCCATCACCAGGCTAACCCATCCCCCTACCCTCCTCCCCTCTAGAAACCTGTTTGTTTTTCAGAGTCCATCATCTCTCCTGGTTCATTTCCCCCTCTGACTTACTCCCCTTCATTCTTCCTCTCCTGCTATCTTCTTCTTTTTCTTTTTTCTTAAAATATGTTGCGTTATTTGTTTCAGAAGTACAGATCTGTGATTCAACAGTCTTGCACAATTCACAGCCCTCACCGTAGCACATATCTTCCCCAATGTCTATCACCCAGCCACCCCATCCCTCCCACCCCCGACCACTCCAGCAACCCTCAGTTTGTCCTGAGATTAAGAATTCCTCATATCAGTGAGGTCATATGATACATGTCTTTCTCTGATTGACTTATTTCACTCAGCATAACACCCTCCAGTTCCATCCACGTCATTGCAAATGGCAAGATCTCATTCCTTTTGATGGCTGCATAATATTCCATTGTATATATATACCACCTTTTCTTTATCCATTCATCTGTCGATGGACATCTTGGCTCTTTCCACAGTTTGGCTATTGTGGACATTGCTGCTATAAACATTGGGGTGCACATACCCCTTCAGGTCCCTACATTTGTATCTTTGGGGTAAATACCCAGTAGTGCAATTGCTGGATCGAAGTCGGGAGTTGTGGTGCTGCCAGCTTTGCTTTTCTTTTTCAAGATTCCTCTGGCTATTCGGGGTCTCTTCTGGTTCCATACAAATTTTAGGATTATTTGTTCCATTTCTTTGAAAAAAGTGGATGGTATTTTGATGGGGATTGCATTGAATGTGTAGATTGCTCTAGGTAGCATTGACATCTTCACAATGTTGGTTCTCCCAATCCATGAGCATGGAACGTTTTTCCATTTCTTTGTGTCTTCTTCAATTTCTTTCCTGAGTATTTTATAGTTTTCTGAGTACAGATCCTTTGCCTCTTTGGTTAAATTTATTCCTAGGTATCTTATGGTTTTGGGTGCAATTGTAAATGGGATCGACTCCTTGATTTGTCTCTCTTCTGTCTTGTTGTTGGTGTATAGGAATGCCACTGATTTCTGTGCATTGATTTTATAGCCTGCTACTTGACTGAATTCCTGTATGAGTTCTAGCAGTTTTGGGGTGGAGTCTTTTGGGTTTTCCACATAAAGTATCATATCATCTGCAAAGAGTGAGAGTTTGACTTCCTCTTTGCCGATTTGGATGCCTTTGATTTCTTTTTGTTGTCTGATTGCTGTGGCTAGGACTTCTAATATTATGTTGAATAGCAGTGGTGAGAGTGGACATCCCTGCCGCGTTCCTGACATTAGGGGAAAAGCTCTCAGTCTTTCCCCATTGAGAATGATATTCGCTGTAGGTTTTTCATAGATGGCTTTTATGATATTGAGGTATGTACCCTCTATCCCTATACTCTGAAGAGTTTTGATCAAGAAACGATGTTGTACTTTGTCAAATGCTTTTTCTGCATCTATTGAGAGGATCATATGATTCTTGCTCTTTCTTTTGTTAATGTATTGTATCACGTTGATTGATTTGCGGATGTTGAACCAGCCTTGCAGCCCAGGAATAAATCCCACTTGGTCATGGTGAATAATTCTTTTAATGTACTGTTGGATCCTATTGGCTAGTATTTTGGTGAGAATTTTTGCATCCATGTTCATCAAGGATATTGGTCTGTAATTCTCTTTTTTGATGGGGTCTTTGTCTGGTTTTGGGATCAAGGTAATGCTGGCCTCATAAAATGAGTTTGGAAGTTTCCCTTCCATTTCTATTTTTTGGAACTGTTTCAGGAGAATAGGTATTAATTCTTCTTGAAATGTCTGATAGAATTCCCCTGGGAAGCCGTCTGGCCCTGGGCTTTTGTTTCTTGGGAGATTTTTGATGACTGTTTCAATTTCCTTAGTGGTTATAGGTCTGTTCAGGATTTCTATTTCTTCCAGGTTCAGTTTTGGTAGTTGATACATCTCTAGGAATGCACCCATTTCTTCCAGGTTATCTAATTTGCTGGCATAGAGTTGCTCATAATATGTTCTTATAATTGTTTGTATTTCTTTGGTGTTGGTTGTGATCTCTCCTCTTTCATTCATGATTTTGTTGATTTGGGTCATTTCTCTTTTCTTTTTGATCAGTCTGGCCAGGGGTTTATCAATCTTGTTCATTCTTTCATAGAACCAGCTCCTAGTTTCGTCGATCTGTTCTACTGTTCTTTTGGTTTCTCTTTCATTGATTTCTGCTCTGATCTTTATTATTTCTCTTCTCCTGCTGGGTTTAGGCTTTATTTGCTGTTCTTTCTCCATCTCCTTTAGATGTAGGGTTAGATTGTGTATTTGAGACCTTTCTTGTTTCTTGAGAAAGGCTTGTATTGCTATATACTTTCCTCTCAGGACTGCCTTTGCTGTATCCCAAAGATTTTGAACAGTTGTGTTTTCATTTTCATTGGTTTCCATGAATTTTTTTAATTCTTCTTTAATTTCTTGGTTGACCCATTCATTCTTTAGTAGGATGCTCTTTAGCCTCCATGTATTTGAGTTCTTTCCGACTTTCCTCTTGTGGTTGAGTTCTAGTTTCAAAGCATTGTGGTCTGAAAATATGCAGGGAATGATCCCAGTCTTTTGGTACCGGTTGAGACCTGATTTGTGACCTAGGATGTGATCAATTCTGGAGAATGTTCCATGGGTACTAGAGAAGAATGTGTATTCCGTTGCTTTGGGATGGAATGTTCTGAATATGTCTGTGAAGTCCATTTGGTCCAGTGTGTCATTTAAAGTCTTTATTTCCTTGTTGATCTTTTGCTTAGATGATTTGTTCATTTCAGTGAGGGGTGTGTTAAAGTCCCCCACTATTATTGTATTGTTGTCAATGTGTTTCTTTGCTCTTGTTATTAATTGCCTTATATAATTGGCTGCTCCCATGTTCGGGGCATAGATATTTACAATTGTTAGATCTTCTTGTTGGATAGACCCTTTAAGTAGGATATAGTGTCCTTCCTCATCTCTTATTACAGTCTTTGTTTTAAAATCTAGTTTGTCTGATATAAGGATTGCCACCCCAGCTTTCTTTTGGTGTCCATTAGCATGGTAAATGGTTTTCCACCCCCTCACTTTCAATCTGGGGGTGTCTTTGGGTCTAAAATGAGTCTCTTGCAGACAGCATATGGATGGGTCTTGTTTTTTAATCCAATCTGATAGCCTTGTCTTTTGATTGGGGCATTGAGCCCATTTACATTCAGGGTAACTATTGAAAGGTATGAATTTAGTGCCATTGTATTGCCTGTAAGGTGACTGTTACTGTATGTTGTCTGTGTTCCTTTCTGATCTTTGCTGCTTTTAGGCTCTCTCTTTGCTTAGAGGACCCCTTTCAATATTTCTTGGAGGGCTGGTTTCGTGTTTGCAAATTCCTTTAGTTTTTGTTTGTTCTGGAAGCTTTTGATCTCTCCTTCTCTTTTCAATGACAGCCTAGCTGGATATAGTATTCTTGGCTGCCTATTTTTCTCGTTTAGTGCTCTGAAGATATCATGCCAGTCCTTTCTGGCCTGCCAGGTCTCTGTGGATAGGTCTGTTGCCAATCTAATATTTTTACCCTTGTAGGTTACATATCTCTTCTCCCGAGCTGCTTTCAGGATTTTCTCTTTGTCTCTGAGACTCGTAAGTTTTAGTATTAGATGTCGGGGTGTTGACCTATTTTTATTGATTTTGAGAGCGGTTCTCTGTGCCTCCTGGATTTTGATGCCTGTTTCCTTCCTCACATTAGGGAAGTTCTCTGCTATTATTTGCTCCAATATACCTTCTGCCCCTCTCTCTCTGTCTTCTTCCTCTGGGATCCCAATTATTCTAATGTTGTTTCGTCTTATCGAATCACTTATCTCTCGAATTCTGCCCTCGTGATCCTGTAGTTGTTTCTCCCTCTTTTTCTCAGCCTCTTTACTTTCCATCATTTGGTCTTCTATATCGCTGATTCTCTCTTCTGCCTCATTTTTCCTAGCAGTTAGTGCCCCCATTTTGGATTGTACCTCATCAATAGCCTTTTTGATTTCGACTTGGTTAGATTTTAGTTCTTTTATTTCTTCAGAAAGGGTTTCTCCAATAACTTCCACGCTTTTTTCAAGCCCAGCTAGTATCTTTAAAGTCATGATTCTGAACTCTAGGTCCGACATCGTACTAATGTCCGTATTGAGTAGGTCCCTGGCTGACGGTACTACCTCTTATTCTTTTTGCTGAGGTGATTTTTTTCGTCTTGTCATTTTGTCCAGAGGAGAATAGATGAATGAGAGAACAGAATGCTAACAGGTTTACAACGTCCCCAGCAAATATACTGTATACAAATCAGAAAAGACCTGAAACCAGGGGAAAAGAAAGGGAAAGAAAGAAAAAAGAAAGAGAAAAAAAAAAGATAAAAACAAAAACAGAACAATACAAAAACAGAATGTGATCAAATATGATCAGGCTAGTGCATAGATCAGTGCCACACACTAGATTTTGGGCCTATTTTGGTCTGTTAGAAAAAAGTGCCTCCTAACATTTTAAAGGAAGGAAGACATATATGTACAAAATAAGGGTTGATACAATGAAGGGATAGAAGATGAGTGTAAAGATGAAAATTATAAAAGATTTTATAAAAGGACTTGATAAGATAAGAAGTTGTTTGAAAAAAGAAAGAAGATTTAAAAAAAAAATGGGAGAGAATGTGATCAGGCAGGAGACTAGAACAGAACCAAACACTAGTGATTTAGGGTATATTTTTATCTGTTAGAAGAAACTGTATCTCAAAATTTTAAAGAGAGAACAACTTATATATATATGCCAAAAATAAGGGTAACTACTATGAAGGGATAAAATATGACTCTAAAAATGAAAAATAAAAAAATTTTTTTTTTAAAAAGAGATTGATAAGATGTTGGTTGAAAAAGGGAAAAAGAAAAAGAAAAAAAAAACAGTTAACAAAAATTAACTTTGATGAAGTAATGAATCATGGTAAAAAAAAGCCATGAATTCTATGTGCAGTATTCCCCTAGCGCTGGAGTTCCCCGTTCTCCTTGATCGGTAAACTTGGTCTTGGCTTGCTGGCTGTTCGTGCTGATCTTCTGGGGGAGGGGCCTGTTGCTGTGGTTTCCAAATGTCTTTGCCGGAGGCGGAATTGCCCCGCCCTTGTCGGTCCGGGCTAAGCAAGCTGCTCGGGTTTGCTCTCAGGAGCTTTTGTTCCCTGCAAGCTCTCCGTACAGCCTTGGAGGACCAGGGCAAAAATGGTGGCCTCCCAATCTCTACCCGGAGGAGCTGAGAACTCGGGGCCCCACTCCTCAGTGTGCCCCCAGAGAAAAGCAGTCACTCCCTTGTCCCTGGTCTCCGGCCGCTCTCCGTGCTCACCCGGCCTGTGACCAAGCGTTGCTATCTCTGGCACCCGACCCCATGTGGAGTCTCCAAACCCAGCAGATCCCTGTGGTGCGTTCCCGCGCCGCTCCTCCCCGGGAAGGAAGGGGAGTCTCCCCGGATCTGCCACCTGGTGGGTCCCTGCTGCAGGGGCAGTGGCCTGACTGGGCCGCGGATCACAGTTTATGACAACCCCGAGCTGAGAGCCTGCGCCTCAGCTCCGTCTCTGCAGCCGGCTTCCCCGCTCCAATACCTGGGAGCTCTGGCGCACTCAGGCTCCCCCGGCCTTTCTGTGACCCCAAGGGTCCTGAGACCCCACTGTCCCGCGAGGGTTCCACCCCCGCTTAGCCCCTGGAGCGACGTCCCTCAGCGGAGCCGACTTCTAAAAGGTCCGATTTTATGTTCTGCGGCTCTATCACTCACCAGAATCGGCCGGCTGAGGCCCCTCCCCTGTCGTCTATCCTCCCGAATATCGCCTCGGATTCACTTCTCTGCACGTCCTACCTTCCAGTAAGTGGTCGCTTCTCTGTTCAGAGAGTTGTTGCTACTCTCCTCTTCGATCTCCTGTTGAGTTCGTAGGTGTTCAGAATGGTTTGATCCCTATTCAGTTGAATTCCTGAGACCAGATGAAATCTAGGTCTCCTACTCCTCCGCCATCTTGCTCCACCGTTTCCGAAAACAGCCATTTTAACAATATTGATTCTTCCTACTCATGAACATGGAGTCATGAACATGGAATGTTTTTCCATTTATTAGATATCTTTTTTTCTTTCATCAGAATTCTATAGTTTTCCTCATATAGATCTTGTACATATTGTGTACATTTTGATAGAATTATACCTAAAAAGGAGTGTTCACTTTTCACTCACTTCTATTATCCCTTTAAATGTTTGTGGTGTCTGGGGCGCCTGTGTGGCGCAGTTAGTTGAGCCTCAGACTCTTGGTTTCAGCTCAAGTTGTGATCTCAGGGTAGTGATCTCTCAGGGTCCTAGGATTGAACCCCACATCGGGCTCTGTGCCCAGGGCAGAGTCTGCTTAAGACTTTCTCTCCCTCTCCCTCTGCCCGTACTCTCTCTCTCAAATAAATAAATAAATCTTAAAAAAAGTAAATGCTTATGATGTTTTATCATTAAGAAAGATTATGTAGAGGGGTGCCTGGGTGGCTCAGTTGGTTTGGCAACTGCCTTTGGCTCAGTTCATGATCTCAGGGTCCTGGGATCGAGCCCCACGTCAGGCTCCCTGCTCAGTGGGAGGCCTGCTTCTCCCTCTCCCACTCCCCCTGCTTGTGTTCCCTCTCTCACTGTGTCTCTCTCTGTCAAATAAATAAAATCTTAAAAAAAAAATGATTATGTAGCTATTTGATCTATTTGTGTTTGATACTTCCATTTGATACTTAATATATTGAATATTGATATTTAATATATAATATTTTTATATTTAGTATATCTAATAACAGTTTGTTAGAAGAAGATGTTAAGTTGCATTCAAATGCTTTTTTGCTGTGCATGAAGATGTTCTTTATCCTTTGACCTGGTCATCAATGAAGGTCCAGGAAAAAAATTCTACTTGATTATGGTGTCTTCTTTTGGGGAAGAAATCAGGCCCCATTTTTTTTCTAAACTGTGAGAAATATCATATATATGGAAGAGTGCATTATATATATAGCTGTTACATATACAGTGCAATAACCACTCCTCAGGTCAATAAATAGACATACATAGGGACCCAAAACAATCCTAAATCACAGTTCTTTGCTTCCTTAAGGTAACCAGAATTTGCATTTTATATTAATAATTTACTTGGATTTCTTTATAGTTTTGCCAACCATACATGCATCCCTAAATAATATATCATGGATTACCCATTTTTGAATTTTACATAAATGTACACATTCTTTTATATCTTGCTTTTTTATCAGTCACCATTACATTTGTGAATTTCTTCCATGTTGTTGGTTTACCTGTGGATTATTCATTTTCAATATTGTAATTATTTCTTTGGATTACTGTAAAGCAATTTATATATCCATTGTATTAGTCTTGTTTCCAGCGTTTTTGTTATCATGGTCAGTAATGCTGGAAACATTCTCATGTGCATTATTAAAGCTTCTCTAGAGCATATATTCAAAAGTGGCTTGTAGTGTGTGTGCACCATCAATTTTGTTCCATAATACTAAACAGTTTTCCAAAGTGGTTGTAACAGTTTAAACACCCATCATTCTGTGGGTGTTGATCTTCCTCATCAATACTTGGTATTGTCAGACACTTTTGTCAAATTAATAGGTGTGTGGAGGTATTTTTTTGTAGCTTAAATTTTAATTTTCTTGAACTACAATGAATATGAGCGTCATTTCATATTGAAATAGGCCCATAGTTGTTTTTTTTTTACTGTCTTTATCAGATTCATTAAATATATCAGGAAACATTATCTTATGTCCTATAATAATAATTTTATGGAAGTCTGATACCCAAGACAAGTTTTCTTATGTCTCTAATTGTATGACTTTTAAAGGAGGGGGGCTTGTAAGTTTGTTATGTGATTTTTAAAATTACCATATAAGTAATACATGAACATGGCAAAAACAAAAACAAAACTCAAGTAGCAATGAAAGATGTAAAATGGAAAGCAAATTGTTACTACTCCTAGTCCCACTCTCCAGAGTGACCACTTAAAACTCTTCCTGCATTTAGTTCTTCTGGTTTTTATTATCCTAAATAATTTCACTACTCTATTTTTTTTATTTATAAGTTTAAACAGTAACTCTTAGCCACAAACTATCAAAGATGGGAAATTTACTCTCTTAAACTACCTCTGATGCCTCTCTCAGACTGCTCTTTGCAGACTTAGTTTTGTTTCTTCTAATTCTTACTTTAAATAATAACCCTGTATTCCTCTTACCTCTTCACCCTCACCCTCCAAACTATCACTATATTATTTTTACATTGTTGAGGTTATTACTAAGTACACATTCTATTCTTAGAATTGTAATTGCCTTCCATGTTTCGTCTATTGATTTAGCACATTTGTAAACTCATTAATGGTTTTTAAATCATGTTATATTTTTTTAATTGAATTCAGTGAGGAATCACAAAAGAAAAATGATCTGCAATGCAATTAAGGTGATGACATTAAATTTGGTCAAGTGGAAAAGCATGTAACCGGTGCCAAGGTCAGACAGACTTTTTCTGTTTTCACACTCAATCAGTTGTCCAAAGTCAAGGATAGCAAGAGACGAGGACAAAGTGAAACCTGCTAACCTATTTCCACTGAGTTTCCCTTCCTCCTTTTAAACATGCCATCTCCTTCCTTGAAGCATCTCTAGAATGTCACTGTTAGGACGGCCTCTCTACTGAATGTCTGTGCGTGCCTATGCTCCTACTCCCTTCACTCTGTGTCACATGTGCAAATCTAGGATCTTCTTTTTCATGAAATTCATCAAAATCTCTATCTCAGGGGCGCCTGGGTGGCTCCGTCGTTAAGCGTCTGCCTTCAGCTCAGGTCATGATCCCAGGGTTCTGGGATCGAGTCCCACATGGGGCTCCCTGCTCCGCGGGGGGGGGGGTCTGCCTCTCCCTCTCCCTGCCACTCCGGCTGCTGTGCTCACGCATTCTCTGTCTCTGACAAATAAAGAAATAAATAAAATCTTAAAAAAAATCCCTATCTCATATTCTTATTGCTATTATAGATTTATTTTTCTTTTATTGCTCTTCATTAAAGCATCAGTAGTATTTGGAGTGGTTAACAAAAGTATTCATCATCTAAAGTAAAAGATTTTTATCTTTGAACATTCAGAAAGCTGCCTAAAAACTTAATTTGGCTTCTTAGTTTTCAGCCGGTCGGGATTCAATACTTGCTGAAAGTCCTTTAATGCATCCCTACAAACAAGGCTATCACTAGACAAGTAAAAATCATATGCTTCCCTAACAAGTATACCCATTTAAGAATTTGAGATCTGGCATAAGCATGAATGGGGTTCTAGACATAGCTTATTTTGGAAAGCAGAGATGGATTAAGGCTATTGTAAAAGATTCAGAAACCTCTCAGGATCAAGAGTAATACATCTAAGTACCAAGAAGTAGGAATTAAAAAAAAAAAAACACTAATTTTCTTTGGTTTACTTTTCACATTATTTTTTTTCTCTCTGCCCTTATATCACACTGTTTTGCAGGTAAGCTTCAATTCCAGGGCAGACTTCCCCAGTTCCCCCTCTTACACACATCTCACTTCCCCTTAGGAGTAGCCCTGCTGCAGTCTAGTAGGGGGATTATGTAGGAAGAAAGAGTCTCTACCAATCAGTATGGACATTATAGCTTCCCATATCCCATAACGAGCAGTTTGAACTATCACAAATGTGAGAAATATGGACGTTTTGACATTTCTTTTGAGGGTTCCCTTCCAGTAAGCTGTAATAATGCTTACTGGACTCATAGTCCCAATACCTTGTTATCAAACATGCACTTAAATTCATGTGGCATCACCAATGTCAAAGGATCCATGTGCCAGAAGAGGGTACAAAAATCTTACAATGAAAATGAGGAAAAAGAGGGTGCAGCCTTTGACCTTCTAAAATCCCTAAACTGGAAATGAAGGCAAATGTGACTCAGAACTCCCTGTTCTCACATAAGGAAGTGGAGGATGTTAGTGAGCTAAGTGACTAAACTCTGGGAATGAGGCAGCAACTAGGTTAATTTACAACTTTGAACTGAGTTTGACTCATCCAAACTTTATATTAAAACAAAAAAAAAAAACACACCTCTGTTGGAAACTACCTAAGAGAGACTGACAACATCCAGATCTATAAAGTGTTCTCAAAATTAATTTTAATGTGATAATTTTTGAAAACCACTTCATTTCACCAAGTTGATGGGTGGTATTCTCCAAGTCCCTGTTGTCACCAGCTCCCCAAATCAGATATTTCTGTGCCTGCGCCCGCTCACACCCAGCATCAGAGTGGGCAGCCTTTTATCACTTAATGCTACCAAACAAAATAGAGAAAATGATAACCAATGATAAGTCAGTTTGTGTGTATTTAACACATCATCCCTAATTAAAAAGACATTAGTCTTATAATTTGAAAGAAAATGCCTCCAACTACTTATGAGTCATATAATTTGTAGTAGCTTTATCATTGACTACTTGTTGAATAATTTGGAGAAAGAAGACTAAAGGATGACTGAATTATTGTCTTTTAAATGTAATAACATCGGGCACCTGAGAGGCTCAGTCGGTTAAGCATCTTAAGCATGTGCCTTCGGCTCAGGTCATGATCCCAGGGTCCTGGGATTGAGCCCAGATTTGGGCTCACCGCTGAGCAGAGAGCCTGCTTCTCCCTCTGCCCTCCCTCCTGCTTGCTCTCTCTCTCTCTCTCTCTCAAATAAATAAAATCTTTAAAAAAATAAATGTAATATCATCATTTGAAATGTTCAGCATTATTTCACATACATTATTTTATTCAGTCCTCACAACATCATAAATAGGTAAGTCATAATAACATACTGGCTAAGAGCTTGGCATTGGAGTCAGAGAGACCTGGGCTTATATCTAAGTCCTGTATTTGATAGCTTTGTGATCTTGGATAGGTTACCTAATCTTTCAAAGTCTATATTTCTTATGCAAAATGAAGTGGTTAATGATATTTATCTCATAGGATTGGTTTGAGAATTGAGTATATGAATATAATACTGCAATTATAACACCTAATATATTTTAACTGTGATGATCACCTATTTCTTTTTCATTGTATCATAATCATTATCATTATTTCAGAGATCAAGAAATTGAGCCTGAGAGGGTAACTGTCTTTTCTAAATAGACATAAATAAGTAGTATGAGCCATGACTAGAGACCAGTTCCTTTCTTTCTTTTGACAAGGTTTTCTTTTTAAATATATGAAGAGTTTTTCTCAGAGAATAGATCCTGACTAATAATCTTCTAGGGCTATGGTAGTTAAATTTAACTAAGAGAAATTGCATTTAGGTATTAGGTGGCATTTAAATATGCTTGGATGCACTTTGAAAGTGTTGTTCTTTCTTGTTGAATTTTAAGAAAAGTCATAGGTATAGCTTTCCCTGTATAATTATTTATTCACTTGGAGACAAGTAGCTGGACAAAATTTTCTTTTAAGGCTAATTTTGGTTTTCTAATTCAATGAGCATTTTCCTGTGAATGTCTAATTCCACAGACGCCTAGATTTATTTTCTAGTTTGGATGGTAATGATTTTAGTTGATCTTACTTATCTTAGATATCAAGAGCTAAAAATCTCTTTTTTTATAGCTGGCTTGGAAATATTTCTAATAAGGAATTATTTTAAAGTCCCAAGAACCCTTAGTTTCTAGACCTATATTATTTTTCTGTTGCTGCATAACAAATTACCACAAACTTAGTATCTACCACCCATTTGTTACATTATAGTTCTATAAGTCAGACATCTGCCAAGATGTGGCTGGATTCTCTGCTTAGGCTTAAATCAAGTTGTCAGCTGGCTGCATTCTCATCTGGAGCATAGGGCCCTTTCCTAACTCATTCTGTTGTTGGCAGAATTCAGTTCCTTATAGCTATAGGACTGAGGTTCCCATTTTCTTGCTGTGTCTGCCAGGACTGCTCTCAGCTCGTAGAGGTGCCTCATATTCTTGTCCCCTAACCCCCTCCATCTCAGCAACAGAGAACCTCCCTCTCACGTTTCAAATCTCTTCAACTGTTTCTAGTGCTCCCAGCCAAAGAAAACTCTGCTTTTAAAGCATTTCCATGATAGGTTAGGTCCACCCAGATAATGTCCCTTTTGAGTAACCCAAGGTCAACTAATTAGTAATCTTAATTAAATCTTCAAAAATTTTTATTGAAATATAAGATAACATGATCACAAGAGAAGTATTTTTTTTTTTTAGATGTTATTTATTTGACAGAGAGAGAGCACAAGCAGAGGGAGGGGCAGAGGGAGAAGCAGGCTCCCCGCTGAGTGAGGAGCCCGATGCTGGACTCAATCCCAGGACCTTGGGATCATGACCTGAGCTGAAGACAGACGCTTAACCAACTGAGCCACCCAGGCATCCCATTAGAGAAGTATTTTAACATATTCATAGGTTCTGCCCATTCCCAGGGGGAGAAGATTATATAGGGCAAGGATCATTGGCCACCATTTTAGAAGTTTGCCTACTCTAAGAGCCTGAGGATCTGGGACAAACAAATGTAGGCTTCTGAAGCTGAGTATCTTTTTTTTATTATGTTATGTTAATCACCATACATTACATCATTAGTTTTTGATGTAGTGTTCCATGATTCATTGTAACACCCAGTGCTTCATGCAGAACGTGCCCTCTTTAATACCCATCACTAGGCTAAGCTGAGTATCTGTTTCATCAACTTCTGTTCTCAAACCAACTCTCTTCCCAACTTCCTCTTTCCATAATTGTCATCCAAGTTTAGCATAAGTTCCATTAACTTTAATTTCAAATACATTTTATATGTTTTCTCTGTAGAGTTATAATTTAGTTATAGGCATGTCATCCATGCACTACTGCAATCTACTTTCTACTCTTTCTCAATCTTAGCTCTCACCTCTCTCCAGGACTGAAACCATCCTACCAAACAATGTCTGTGAAGGGTATTATACTAATTTAAAAACAATCAATAGATTCTCTTTTCTATAGCATCAAATCAAACCTTCATTGGAGACTTTTAAGGCCATTAGCAATATGGTCTCACCTATAAATAACCAGCCTTATTTGTACTTCCTACCCAATCCATATTCCCTATATTTGCCCGATCTAGACTGGTTTGTGCATTGCCTCACAACACAATATTATGATTCCTGTCAATTTTATTCCTCTATATGAGATGATCCTTTGTCTGGATTTTTTTCTCTTCCCTGAAGGCAAGAAGTAAGTCTAGTGCCTCCTTAAGACTTCCCTTTATTCCTGATATTTTGATATATGATAGTCTTCTCTCCTTAATTAGATTAGAACTTATTTCCCTAATTATGTTATAAAGTACTCACGAGTAGATATATTTGTGTCTTAGAATTTTGTGCTGATATATACTTGTCCCTCAAAATGTGCATGCTAATTACTTTCTCTTAGTAAGAAAATGGTCAAGTCAAAGTCAAAATCTATTACTGGGAAATACATGTCTACAAAAAAAACTGACTTAAGGGGGCGGAGCAAGATGGCGGAGGAGTAGGAGACCTAGATTTCGTCTGGTCTCAGGAATTCAGCTGGATAGGGATCAAACCATTCTGAACACCTACGAACTCAACAGGAGATCGAACAGGAGAGTAGCAACAACTCTCTGAACAGAGAAGCGACCACTTACTGGAAGGTAGGGCGTGCGGAGAAGTGAATCCGAGGCGATATTCGGGAGGATAGACGGCGGGGGAGGGGCCTCCGCCAGCCGCTTCTGGCAAGTGCTAGAGCCGCGGGGCACAAAATCGGACCTTTTAGAAGTTGGCTCGGCGGAGGGACGTCGCTGCAGTGGCTAAGCGGGGGGTGGAATCCTCCCGGGACAGTGTGGTCTCAGGACCCTTGGGGTCACGGAGAGACCGGGGGTGCCTGAGTGTGGCAGAGCTCCCAGGTATCAGAGCGGGGAAGCCAGCTGCAGAGACGGAGCAGAGTCGCGGCCTCTCAGCTCGGGGTTGCAATAAACTGTGATCTGTGGCCCAGTCGGGGCACGGCTACCCCAGCAGGGACCCAACAAGCAGCAGATCCGGGGAGACTCCCCTTCCTTCCCGGGGAGGAGTGGTGCGGGAACGCACTGCAGGGATCTGCTGGGTTTGGAGACTCCGTGCGGGGTCGGGTGCCAGAGATAGCAACGCTCGATCACAGGCCGGGTGAGCACGGAGTACGGCCGGAGACCGGGGACACGGGAGTGACTGCTTTTCTCTGGGGGCACACAGAGGAGCGGGGCCCCGAGTTCTCAGCTCCTCTGGGTGGAGATTGGGAGGCCACCATCTCTGCCCTGGTCCTCCAAAGCTGTACCGAGAGCTTGCAGGGAACAAAAGCTCCTGAGAACAAACCGGAGCAGCTTCCTTAGCCCGGACCGACAAGGGCGGGGCAATTCCGCCTCCGGCAAAGACATTTGGAAACCACAGCAACAGGCCCCTCCCCCAGAAGATCAGCACAAACAGCCAGCAAGCCAAGACCAAGTTTACCGATCAAGGAGAACGGGAGAACTCCAGCGCTAGGGGAATACTGCACATAGATTCATGGCTTTTTTTTTTCTTTTTTTTACCATGATCGATTATTTCATCAAAGTTAATTTTTGTTGACTGTTTTTTTTTTATTTTTCTTTTTCCCTTTTTCAACCAACATTTTATCAATCCCTTTTTTTAAA